>NW_028139129.1:0-565037 GCF_964270905.1 Leucopleurus acutus | reverse complement strand
ATATTCAGGAAAAAACGCATATGCCCTTTTTGGCCAAGTGCATTATTGTGGACGTTCTGCCTCTTTTCCTATGCTTTACATGCAATTCCAGTCTACCTCCTGAAATCGGTTTCCTGCAATTCTGCCCGCTTTCAACTCCTCTTGGCAGCCTTACTTCAATATATTTTTGGAAGATAGCTGTCATTTATAACTCTGCAGGTTTGTGAATTACAGTGCCCCTGAGCTCCTTTCTTCAACTCGCTTTCTTGTGAGCTGGCCGCAACACCGCAGGATTGCTTCAGGCCCTAGTTTGGTTCCGGCACGGCATGCTGAGCCTTTGGTTAATTCCTCTTCCTGGTGGGAAATGAGAGTTAAATTTGCCCGTCCAGACACCTCCACCTAGTCTCTCATTGGTTCTCCCTATTCCTGTTCATTTTCCACAGAAATTGCAAACTGGGCCAAACAGGAGGTTAAAGGCACTGACTCTCCAAGTGAGGAGAGTGTTAGTAAAGCGTCTGGAATGTTGCACCCGAGTACCAGGGGACGAAAACTGAGACACATTTGAACACTTTTTCCGATCACATGGTGGATCATACTCTGGGTTCCACATGCATGTTTTAGCTGAAGGAAGAATCCCTTAAACATGTAAAGTTGAGACCCATGGAATGGGTACCATGCAATATGACTTCAAAGGGTCTGCATTTGCTCACCGAACCTCACCAATCCTATCACTGCTACGTTTATGCCTCTGTACACACGCTTGATTCCCTTTCGCAGACATATAAATCCATAGGTTTTAAGATTCTTACTAGTCAGGTATATTCTTAGGCGTTTAATATGGGGTGTTGAGTCCACTTCGTTGAGCAAGGAGTAGCTCTTGTCTATTACATATTTGGCTTATGGAACGGTATCTGTGCTCATTTCAATCTCTGGTTTTATGCAGCACCCCAACTCACCCGTCCCCTTAAGCAAGCATAAGTTGGTTTTCTACATTTGACACCCTGTTCTGTTTTGTAATTCAGTTCTTGTGTAGCCAAGTTTACATTCCGTGTATTAGTGATATCTTATGATGTTTCTTTTTCTGTGTGACTAATTTCACTTAGAATCATCGTACCTGAATCCACTCATTATGCTGCTACGGGCCTGATGACATAGATTTCATTGCTGAGTGATATTGCATTGTACGTAAGTACCACAATTTCTTTATCCATTTTTTGCTTTCTGTGATATTGAACTTGTACCGTAAACGAGGTTCTTGTAAACAGAGCCGTCCCAAACTTTGGGGTGGCTGTGTCTTTTTGATTTTAATTTCCCTAAGCTATAGGACCATAAGTGGAAGTGCCCTAGGCTCTGTTGCTTTGTTTTTTGGATGTTTCAGGAAACACCATACACTTCTCCAGAGTGGCTGCTGGCAATTTACATCCCGCCCATCAGCATAACTAGGCTCCCAGTTCTCCATGGCCTGTCCTGCCTTTCTGGATTTTACACTTTTTTCAGATGGCCCTTTTGACCGGGGGGCAGTGAGACTTCATTGTAGTGCAGATTTCCTTTGCAAGCTTGCTTGGTTGGCCAAAAAGGGCGTATGCGTTTTTTCCTGAATATATTCAGGAAAAAACGCATACGCCCTTTTTGGCCAAGTGCATCATTGTGGGCGTTCTGCCTCTTTTCCTATGCTTTACATGCAATTCCAGTCTACCTCCTGAAATCGGTTTCCTGCAATTCTGCCCTGCTTTCAACTCCTCTTCGCATCCTAATTCAATATATTTTTGGAAGATAGCTGTCATTTATAACTCTGCAGGTTTGTGAATTACAGTGCCCCTGAGCTCCTTTCTTCAACTCGCTTTCTTGTGAGCTGGCCGCAACACCGCAGGATTGCTTCAGGCCCTAGTTTGGTTCCGGCACGGCATGCTGAGCCTTTGGTTAATTCCTCTTCCTGGTGGGAAATGAGCATTAAAATGGCCCGTCCGGACACCTCCACCTAATCTCTCATTGGTTCTCCCTATTCCTGTTCATCTTCCGCAGAAATTGCTAACTGGGCCAAACAGGAGGTTAAAGGCACTGACTCTCCAAGTGGGGAGAGTGTTAGTAAAGCGTCTGGAATGTTGCACCCGAGTACCAGGGGACGAAAACTGAGACACATTTGAACACGTTTTCCGACCACATGGTGGATCATACTCTGGGTTCCACATGCATGTTTTAGCTGAAGGAAGAATCCCTTATACATGGAGAGTTGAGACCCATGGAATGGGTACCATGCAATATGTCTTCAAAGGGTCTGCATTTGCTCACCGAACCTCACCAATCCTATCACTGCTGCGTTTATGCCGCTGTACACACACTTGATTCTCTTTCGGAGACATATAAATCCATAGGTTTTAAGATTCTTACTAGTCAGGTAGATTCTTACTAGTCAGGTATATTCTTAGGCGTTTAATATGGGGTGTTGAGTCCACTTCGTTGAGCAAGGAGTAGCTCTTGTCTATTACATATTGGCTTATGGAACGGTATCTGTGCTAATTTCAATCTCTGGTTTTATGCAGCACCCCAACTCACCCGTCCCCTTAAGCAAGCATAAGTTGGTTTTCTACATTTGACACCCTGTTCTGTTTTGTAATCCAGTTCCTGTGTAGCCAAGTTTACATTCCGTGTATTAGTGATATCTTATGATGTTTCTTTTTCTGTGTGACTAATTTCACTTAGAATCATCGTACCTGAATCCACTCATTATGCTGCTACGGGCCTGATGACATAGATTTCATTGCTGAGTGATATTGCATTGTACGTAAGTACCACAATTTCTTTATCCATTTTTCGCTTTCTGTGATATTGAACTTGTACCGTAAACGAGGTTCTTGTAAACAGAGCCGTCCCAAACTTTGGGGTGGCTGTGTCTTTTTGATTTTAATTTCCCTAAGCTATAGGACCATAAGTGGAAGTGCCCTAGGCTCTGTTGCTTTGTTTTTTGGATGTTTCAGGAAACACCATACACTTCTCCAGAGTGGCTGCTGGCAATTTACATCCCGCCCATCAGCATAACTAGGCTCCCAGTTCTCCATGGCCTGTCCTGCCTTTCTGGATTTTACACTTTTTTCAGATGGCCCTTTTGACCGGGGGGCAGTGAGACTTCATTGTAGTGCAGATTTCCTTTGCAAGCTTGCTTGGTTGGCCAAAAAGGGCGTATGCGTTTTTTCCTGAATATATTCAGGAAAAAACGCATACGCCCTTTTTGGCCAAGTGCATCATTGTGGACGTTCTGCCTCTTTTCCTATGCTTTACATGCAATTCCATTCTACCTCCTGAAATCGGTTTCCTGCAATTCTGCCCTGCTTTCAACTCCTCTTGGCATCCTAATTCAATATATTTTTGGAAGATAGCTGTCATTTATAACTCTGCAGGTTTGTGAATTACAGTGCCCCTGAGCTCCTTTCTTCAACTCGCTTTCTTGTGAGCTGGCCGCAACACCGCATGATTGCTTCTGGTCCTAGTGTGGTTCCGGCATGGCACGCTGAGCCTTTGGTTAATTCCTCTTCCTGGTGGGAAATGAGAGTTAAATTTGCCCGTCCAGACACCTCCACCTAATCTCTCATTTGTTCTCCCTATTCCTGTTCATTTTCCACAGAAATTGCAAATTGAGCCATACAGGAGGTTAAAGGCACTGACTCTCCAAGTGGGGAGAGTGTTAGTAAAGCGTCTGGAATGTTGCACCCGAGTACCAGGGGACGAAAACTGAGACACATTTGAACACGTTTCCCGATCACACGGTGGATCATACTCTGGGTTCCACATGCATGTTTTAGCTGAAGGAAGAATCCCTTAAACCTGGAGAGTTGAGACTCATGGAATGGGTACCATGCAATATGACTTCAAAGGGTCTGCATTTGCTCACCGAACCTCACCAATCCTATCACTGCTGCGTTTATGCCACTGTACACACGCTTGATTCTCTTTCGGAGACATATAAATCTATAGGTTTTAAGATTCTTACTAGTCAGGTAGATTCTTACTAGTCAGGTATATTCCTAGGCGTTTAATATAGGGTGTTGAGTCCACTTCGTTGAGCAAGGGGTACCTTTTGTCTATTATATTTTTGGCTTATGGAACGGTATCTGTGCCAATTTTAATCTCTGGTTTCATGCAGCACCCCATATCGGCTTTCCCCTTAAGCAAGCATAAGTTGGTTTTCTACATTTTTGACCCTGTTCTGTTTTGTAATTCAGTTCCTGTGTAGCCAAGTTTACATTCCGTGTAGTAGTGATATCTTATGATGTTTCTTTTTCTGTGTGACTAATTTCACTTAGAATCATCGTACCTGAATCCACTCATTATGCTGCTACGGGCCTGATGACATAGATTTCATTGCTGAGTGATATTGCATTGTACGTAAGTACCACAACTTCTTTATCCATTTTTCGCTTTTTGCGATATTTAACTTGTACCGTAAACGAGGTTCTTGTAAACAGAGCCATCCCAAACTTTGGGGTGGCTGTGTCTTTTTGATTTTAATTTCCCTAAGCTATAGGACCATAAGTGGAAGTGCCCTAGGCTCTGTTGCTTTGTTTTTTGGATGTTTCAGGAAACACCATACACTTCTCCAGAGTGGCTGCTGGCCATTTACATCCCGCCCATCAGCATAACTAGGCTCCCAGTTCTCCATGGCCTGTCCTGCCTTTCTGGATTTTACACTTTTTTCAGAAGGCCCTTTGACCGGGGGGCAGTGAGACTTCATTGTAGTGCAGATTTCCTTTGCGAGCTTGCTTGGTTGGCCAGAAAGGGCGTATGCGTTTCTTCCTGAATATATTCAGGAAAGAACGCATACGCCCTTTTTGGCCAAGTGCATCATTGTCGACGTTCTGAGTCTTTTCATATGTTTTCAGTGCAATTCCAGTCTACCTCCTGAAATCGGTTTCCTGCAGTTCTGCCTTGCTCTCAGTTCCTCTTCATAGCCTTACCTCAATATACGTTTGGAAAATAGTTGGCCTTTATAACTCTGCAGGTTTTTCAATTGCAGTGGCCCTTAGCTCCATTTTTCAGCTCTTATTTTTGTGATCTTGCCTCATATCCACAGGATTTCTTCAGGCCCTATTCTTCTTCTGGGGCGCCTTGCTCTGCCTTTGGTTAATTCTTCTTCCTGATGTGAAATTAGAGTGACATGTGCCCATTGAAACCGCTACAGCTATTTTCTCACTGGTTCCCCCTATTCCCATTCATCCTCCGCACTAACTGCAGACTGTGCGATACCGGAACTTAAAGGCATTGACTCTCCATGTGGAGATGTTGTTAGTAAAGTGGCTGGAATGTTGATCCGGAGCCCCAGGAGAGGAAAATGAGGTGCATTTTAGAAACCTTTCCCGATCATATGGTATACCATCTGCTGGATTTCCCATGCATGGTTTAGCTGTAGGAAGATTCCCTTCAACTTGGAGTGTTGGGACCCTTGGAATAAGTAGCATGAAGTATTGCATTAAACTTTCGGCAGTTGCTCACCAAAGCTCTCCAATCCTTTCAGCCCCAAGTGTCCAGCCTTATGTCTTATCCAGCTGTGGGTTTATATGTGGTCATTCCAGGTTGCATCACAGCCCCTGAGCGAATTTTGTAAGAATTTTTCTCTCTTTCATTGTTTCTGCGTTTTGGTTTTAAAATTTATTTCTATAATGGGGTTTAGCTCATTTTCACTGCTGTGTTTGTGCCGCTCTGCGCACACTTGATTCCCTTATGGAGATATATCAATACATGGGTTTTAAGATTCTTATTACTCAGATATATTTCTCTGTGGTGTATAGGGTGTGTTGAGGCCAGTTCATTGAGCAAGGTGTAGATCTTGTCTGATACCTATTTGGTTTATTGAACGGTATCTGTGCTAATTTCAAACTCTGGTTTTATGCATCACCCCACCTCTCCTTTCCCCTTAAGCTGACATAAGTGTGTTTTCTAAATGTGAGACACTGTTCTGTTTTGTCATTCATTTTTTGTGCAGCCATATTTATCCTCCCTCTATAAGTGATATCTTATGATATGTTTCTTTTTCTGTTTGACTTATTTCAAGTAGTATTATCGGACCTCAATCCACTCTTTATCCTTCTACTAGCCTTATTACATTGATTTCATGGTGAAGAGATATTCCATTGTACATAAGTACCACATTTTCTTTATCCATTGTTCTCTTTCCTGGGATATTTAAGGTGTACTGAAGTTGAGGTTCTTGTAAACAGAGTAGCCCTAAACTGTGGTGTGCTTGTGTCTTGTTGATTTTTAGACTTCCCTAGATATACTCCCGTGATTGGAAGTGCCCTATGCTCTGTCGCTCTGTTTTTTAGATGATTTAGGAACCACCATACACTTCTCCAGAGTGGCTCTCGGCAGTTCACACACTGTCCATCAGCGTATAAAGGCTCCCTGTTCTCCATGGCCTGTCCTGCATTTCTGGTTTTTACAATTTTTTCGGATGGCCCTTTTGACTGGTGGGAAATGAGACTTCTTTGTTGTGCACATTTGCATTGCTTGCTTGCTTGGTTGCCCATAAAGTGCGTATGCGTTTTTTCCTGGATATATTCAGGAAATAA
Organism: Leucopleurus acutus; assembly: GCF_964270905.1. Lineage (NCBI taxonomy): Eukaryota > Metazoa > Chordata > Mammalia > Artiodactyla > Delphinidae > Leucopleurus > Leucopleurus acutus. Next base: position 558,498 of record NW_028139129.1, on the reverse strand, counting down.
CACATACTCCCTTTTGGGCCAACTGCATCATTGTCGAAATTCTGCCGCTTTTCATGTGCTTTAAAGGCGAGTCCAATCTATCTCTTGAAATCTGTTTCTTGCAATTCTGTCTTGCATTCAGATCCTCTTCTTTGCCTTACCTCAACATATTTTTGGACGTTAGTTTTCATTTATAACTCTGCAGGTTTGTGAATTGCAGTGACCCTGAGCTCCATTTTTTAAGTTGCTCTTTTGTGAGCTGGCCTCAAAACTGCAGGATTGCTTCAGGCCCTATTTTGGCTCCGGCGAGGCGGGATGAGCCTTTTTTTAATTCTTATTCTTAATGGGAAATTAGAGTGACATGTGCCCGTCCAAACCCCTACAACTATTCTCTCATTGTTTCCCCCTGTTCCCGTTCATCCTCCTCACAATTTGCAAAATGTGTGAAACAGAAGTTTAAATGTGCTGATTCTCTAAGTGGGGAGATTCTAAGTAACGTGGCTGGAATGATGAACAGGAGCACCAGGAGAGGATAAATGAGGTGCATTTTAGACACATCTCCCGATCACATGGTGTACAGTCCTCTGGGTTTTCCATGCATGTTTTAGCTGTAGGAAGATTCCTTGAACCTGCAGATTTGGGACCCATTGAATGGGTACCAGGTAGTATTACTTTAAAGGGTGTGCATTTCCTCACCCAACCCCACATTTCTCTTAGTGCGAACAGTTTCCAGCCTTATGTCTCATCCTGCTGTGGGTCTAGATGTGTTCAATCCATGTTGCATCACCGTCCCTGAGGAAAAGTTGTAAGAGGTTTTCTCTGTCTCTCTGTCGTTTATTTTTTTCAATTTATTACTATGTTGTTTACAGCTGATTTTCAAAGCTCTGTTTCTTGCTGCTGTACATCTACTTGATTCACGTACAGAGAGACATCAATAATTTCTTTTTTAGATTCTTACCAGTCATAGATATTCTTTTCCGGTGACTTGAGTGTGCTGAGTGCAGTTCTTTTAGTTACCGTGTAGGCCTTGTTGATTATCAGTTTGGTATTTGGAATGGTATCTTTGCTAATTTCAACCTCCTGGATGATGCCTCACCCCTCCCCACCTTTCCCGTTTAGCAGCCTTACACGTGTTTTCTACATATTTATGTCACTTAGAATGATCATACGTAACTCCTCCGGAGTTGTTACAACTGGCCATATTTCATTGATTTCCAGGCTGAGTAATATTCCACTCTACATAAGTACCACATCTCTATCCATTTTTTCCCTCCAGAGACATTTAAGTTATATCCTAGTCGAGGATCTTTTAAACAGAGAGGCAGTAAACATTGGGGTGCCTGTGTCCTCTCGATTTTTGTTTTTCCCAAGATATACGCCCATGAGTGCAAGTGCCCTATGCTCTGTAGCTCATTTTTTAGATGCTTTAGTAAACACAATACAGTTCTCCAGAATGGCCGTTGGCAATATACATTTCCACTATAAGCCTCACAGGGCTCCCTCCTCTCCTTGCCCTGTCCTGCATTTCTGGCGTTTACACTTTATGAGGATGGCTCTTCTGACTGATGCGAAGTGATATCTTTTGTAGTATTGATTTCCAGTGCCCACCTGTTTGGTTGGCTAAAAAAGTGTATGCCCTTTTCTTGAATATATACAGAAAAAAACGCATACAGCCTTTTTGGCCAACTGCAATGTCGGAAATGTTCAGCCCCTTTTCTTGTGCTTAATGGCGAGTCCTTTCTACCTCCTCAAATCCCTTTCCTGCCATTCTCCCTTGCTTGCCAATCCTTTTCTCTGACTTTCCTCAAGACATTTTTCAGTGATAGATATTTTCAACTCTGCAGTTTCGTGAATTTTACTGCCCCTGAGTTCCATTGTTCAACTTGTGTTTATGGGAACTGGCCACAAAGCAGTGGGATTTCCTCAAGCCCTATACTGTTTCCATGGGCAACCCTAGCCTTTGGTCAATTCATCTTCCTGATTGGAAATTAGAGTGACATGTGCCTGTCTGAACACCTAGGACTTGTCTCTCATTGTTCCTCATCCTTCCGCTTCATCCTCTGGACAAATTCCAAACTGTACGCAACAGGATGTTGACAGTGTTGACATCTCCAAGTGGGGAGACTGTTAGTAAAGACGCTGGAGGGGTGAACCCGAACACCAGGAGATGAGGAGATGAGATGCCTTTTCCAAACTCTTCCCGATCAGACGGTATACCATCCTCTGGATGTGACAGACATGTTTTAGCAGTAGGAAGAGTCCCATTCATGTAAGGAGAACACCAGGGCTTTTTCAAAATCAGTGTCTCCCCGAAACCCAAACTGGGGAGTTTTTTAAGCTACGGCTACACATATGTTCATTAAGGGCCTTGGGAAGTAGGCAGAGTCCAAACTTTAGATGACTGAAGTCTTCAGGGTCAGAAGCACTCACCACCGGCTTCCCTTAGGTTACACTTTAACTGTCATTGATAGATGATGTCAATAAAAATATCTATTCTTTTTCCGATTATTTCCCCTTATAGGTTATTGCACAATATTGAGTGTAGTTCCCTGTGCTATACAGTAGTTCCTTGTTGATGATCTATTTTATACATAGCAGTGTGTATGTGTTAATTCCAAACTGTTAATTTATCCCTCCTCCCACCTTTCCCCTTTGGTAATAATAAATTATAAGATTTTATACTTCTCAGAAATGGGGGAGCTGAAAGAGAGGTATCATTTTCAATGGAAAAGCATTTAAAACAAGATTGAAGCTTTAACCAAGATTATTAGATGTACATCCTTGGAAAGAAATCACTTCATTTCTCTAATATTGACCTGACAAATAGGACAAACCTTCTCACTGAACTTGCTTATAATAAAGTAATGGAAATATCAAATGGAAGTGTTAGAAACATCTTATTTTACCCGAGCCTTATAAACTGTTCTATGTTAACTACAGTTTGGCTCACACATCTGTTCATTGAAGTTACAATAGTCTCAATTTCTGTTACTGATCCTCCAGAGTGGACCCCAACAAGGGTCCCCCTGCCCAGTGTCATTGGGGCCAACAGATCGAGACTGAGTTTGGTTCCCAAGCAAAGGAAACTTTATATTTTCATCAGAGAATGGAGAGGTGAGAGCATGCACTACCCCGTGGGCTGTGGGCTGGGCTGCTGTGTAGAGATCCTGTCAGAGTCAGTGGGAGGGAGGGGGCGGAGCTCTCAAGGGCCGGGTTGGCTGCAGCTCAGGCTCTATATCTCGGAGTCTGCACTGGGCCCCAGGAGCTGAGGTGTCGACCCAGCCATTCTGCACCAGGAAATCTGGTCTGAAGTGCCGGGTGTGGAACCTCTGCATGCGGGACCCTAGGAGCACGTGAAATTAGACAAAGCACAAAGGATAAAAAAGGTCAGACTTGACTTTATTGCCCAGATTCTATTTTTATCTCCCAGGGATTTTTAATGGGCTTTGCTGGGGACAAACCCCTCCTCTGCCTTTTGTCCCGTTCCTCATTCTTGGAGTGCTGAGGGTGCAGACCCTTCTTCTGTAACTGCTGAGTGCTGAGTTGGGAGCCCTCATACCAGGGGACGAGGGTCAGAACTTCTCCCCAGCAGCCTCCAGGTGACGTTGATTGGCCCCAGGACCCCTGCCTCCCTGCTCGTCCGCCTGAGCACCAGCATTGGAAGTGTTATAGATTCTAATGACCTTTAAGGGTCCAGGAAAGAGATGTGCAGAGACGCTGTGGGGGCCGGTTTCACCCCGCCCCACATTTGTTCGGCCACCTTAGGCTGACCGTTTCTGCCAGCCTAGATGCTCTGACCAGTAGTCTGCTCTTTCTTCAGTTAGGCCCCTGAATTAACATAAAATCAGCACCAGGTGTCAGAGCCCTGCCCGCTCAACTCCCAGACAGTCCAGGGTCAGTGGTGATCAAGGACCATGATGGCCACTGAGTCAACAGCCTTTTGAAGTAAACAGGAGTCCAGCCGGTCTTATTGGCCACCATCATCACGGTGTCTGTAGGCTTTTCTATGGTGACAGTGTGATATACGGTTCCCCTGCCAAGATTATTAGCTCCCCTCCGGGTGCAGGAAGTCCTGCAAGCAGTAGTCTACTCCTTCGGGACACACTATTGTTGTTTTATGAGAGAAACTCCAGGTCAAGTGATGTTCACATGAGTCGTCATGGTGCCCTGTTGCCTCCGGTTATCTCTCTGGATGTTGGAGTTGGAGGGCCTCCTCACTCGAGGTCGGTGTGCCCACGGAGCGAACCCTGCAACTTCAGGGCATGGTTGGTGATTAGGATCACCACGTGGGGTCCTTTTCCCTTAGGAGGGAGGTGGCCTTTTGGGCTGCTGATTTCCAGGTTTTTAGATACCGCCAGTATCTTGGCCAGATGTGGCAGTGGGCCAAGCCCCTTGGTGACTGTAGTTTATCCTACCTGGATGGCATTCTTGCGTTGTTCCATTTCAAGTGGTCCCAGTTTTTGCACTAATTCTCCAATGGCGATTCACCTTTCACCGGGAATGGAAAGGTCAAAGGGTTTAGCTCAATTAGGGAGTTCCAGGGCAAAGGTCTGAATTGACTGCTCTTTCCATTCTTGAAAGGCCACTTCTGGATTCTGTTCAAAAGGATCATCATCTTTTCCTTTCAGTGTTTCATATAGAGGCCCAGCTAGTAGACTGTAGTTAGGGATCCAGAAGCAGCAAACCCTGGCCTCCCCAGGAACCCCTAAGCTGTCTTCTAGTTTTAGAAAGGGGTAAGGCTGCAAATGGTTTCTTCCCTTTCCTGGGATGGGCTTCTCTGACCTTGTGTGAGAATGAAGCCCAGGCAGGTCACCGCAGTCTGTGATATTTGAGCTTTTTCTTGGACAACTTCTATCCTTTATTGGCTTGGTAGTTCAGAGACCTCCTTAGTAGGGCTGGCGATCAGAATGTCGTCTGCATATTGAAGGAGGGTTTCCTTTTCCAGAGGTAGAACTTTTCGGTCGTTAGCTAAGCTTTCCCCAAAGATGGTGTGGGAATTTTTGAACCCTTGGGGCAAGACGGCCCGGAAGTATTGTTTTAGTTGTATGTTGAGTCCTGCCACTCACAAGCCAAAATTTCTTGTGACTCTGGGACTAATGGAATACAAAAGAAGGCATCATTGAAGACTAATACAGAATACCATGTCCTGGTGGTTGGTAGAATGACCAGCAGGGTGTAGGAATCAGGAGCAACTGGAGGTATATCCTCGGTGGCTTCACTGACTGTCCTGACATCCTTTACCAGGTCCCCAGCAGCCCATGGGGCTCTCGTGGTCAGGCCAATCCCAGGATATGGAGCTCTCCTGGGCAGGTACCCCACCCCCAACCCAGCCCACGGGGCTCTCATGGTCAGGCCCCTCCCAGGATACAGAGCTACCCTTGCAGGTACCGTGGCAGGGCTGGGCACACAGGAACCTTGCACACAGCCCTCATTGAAGAGCACCCCCAGCTCACCTGTCGCTCAGAGCTGACACAGAGCACCTCAGAGCAGGACTTGAACTAACAAACAGCAGCTCCGACAGGTCTGTGACCCTGGGCATCACTCTGTGTGGCCTCCCTCCACCTGGTCTTCCAGAGACTTCCACTGCACCCAGGGCACCAGGCCTCTGTCTCCAACCACCACCCACCCCTCCTCTCCCTGACTCCTGGGTTCCTCTCATTAGGAGAGGGTTTTCTTGAAGTTGTCTCCCACTCATGGGCCAGATAAAATGATTAGAAAACAAGCCAAAGCTGCAGCCCCTTGTCTATCCTGACTCTCAGGAGCCCACACCTGTTCCTTGGACCTGGCCGGTTCAGCAAGTTCCATTTTCTGCAACTGTGAGCCCCTGAGGGGTGATGATTGGCTACCTGGGCAGCCTTACCATGCTGGCCAGCCCTCCCCAGGTGTGCCTGGGTTGAGATCAATATAAATACCACTCCAGGCAGCAAAAGCCCCTGCAGCTGTGCCTGACGCCATTTTCTCTGCCCTGTCAGCAGTCTCGGGGCTGGGCTGGTGGGAGGGAGTGAGAGGCCACGGCTTTGTGGGTGGCCCAGTGTGAGTGGGGCTCTGCTGGACTTTCTGCAGCAGATGCCAGGCTGCCACCTGCTAAAGAAGAGGATGTGTCACCCATACCTGCTGCTGGAATTTCTCCCTGGGCAGAGGTGAGGAAGGAAAAAAGCAGTGGGGGCAGGGACAGGACGGGTATCTCAGGCAGGGAAATGGAAATCTTCCAGAAGAGCACCCAGGGCCAGGACCATCCTGGCTGGCCTGCAGGCACCAAGTCAGCTGGCATGCTGTCACTCGTGTGGCTCCATGGCCCTTCCTCTAGGCTTTCAAGTCCTTGTATATATTCAGGTGTTTTACCTGGGAAGGGTGGGAACAGTTCAGCAGCAAGTGGCCTGGGGCTCAGCTCACGTTTACTCACAGATGCCTCGGCACGGTGCCCCAGCTTTGCAATGAGGACGCTTGTTGTGTGGGGGCTGCTGGCTGAATGGGAGACGATTCCCCACCACTGACCAACTTCAGAATTGTTTACAACTGGAGCAAGTGCCCTGATACGGTTTTCCTCTGAGTAACTGGTGGGTTCTGTTTTTTTTTTTCTCTTTTTCGTTTTTGGTTCAAGGTAGATTTTATTCCTCTTTTTTGTATTTACAGATATAAGCATGGAAATAATTTATTCATATAAATACATGTATGTGAAGGGAATAATTGTTTTTTCTGTTTTATTTTTTAAATTTTATTTCTTTTTAATTTTGAATTTTATTTTATATTTTTATACAGCAGGTTCTCATTGGTTATCTATTTTATACATATAAATGTTTACATGCCAATCCCAATCTCTCAACTCCTCCCACCACCACCCCTCCAAGAGCTTTCCCCCCTTGTTGTCCATACGATTGTTGTCTACATCTGTTGCTCTATTTATGCCTTGCAAAATGGTTAATCTGTACAGTTTTTCTAGGTTCCACATATATGCATGAATATACAAGATTTGTTTTTCTCTTTCTGACTTACTTCACTCTGTAGGACAGTCTCTAGATCCATCGACGTCTCTACAAATGACCCAATTTCATTCCTTTCATGGCTTAGTAATATTCCATTTTATATATGTACCACAGCTTTATGCATTCGTCTGTCTGTGGGCATTTAGGTTGCTTCCATTACCTCGATATTGTAAATAGTGATGCAATGAACATTGCGGTGAATGTCTCTTTTTGATTTATGGTTTTGTCTGAGTATATGTCCAGTCCTGGGATTGCTGTATCATATGGTAATTCTATTATTAGTTTCTTAAGAAACTCCATATTGTTCTCCATAGTGACTGTATCAATTTATATTCCCAACAATAGTGGAAGAGTGTTCCTTTTCTCCACACCCTTTCCAGCATTTGTTGTTTGTAGATTTTCAGATGATGCCCATTCTAACAGGTGTGAGGTGATACCTCATTGTTGAGTCCATTTCGTTGAGCAACGGGTAGGTCTTGTCTATTACATATTTGGCTTATGGAACGGTATCTGTGCTAATTTCAAACTCTGGTTTTATGCAGCACCCCAACTCACCTTTCCCCTTAAGCAAGCATAAGTTGGTTTTCTAAACTTGAGACCCTGTTCTGTTTTGTAATTCAGTTCATGTGTAGCCAAGTTTACATTCCGTGCATTAGTGATACCTTATGATGTTTCTTTTTCTGTGTGACTTATTTCACTTAGAATCATCATGCCTCAATCCACTCATTATGCTGGTACAGGCCTGGTGACACAGATTTCATTGCTGAGTGGTATTCTGTTGTACATAAGTACCGCAACTTCTTTATCAATTATTTGTTCTCTGGGATATTTAACTTGTACTGTAGAAGAGGCTCCTGTAAACAGAGCCGTTGTAAATTTTGGGGTGGCTGTGTCTTTTTTATTTTAATTTCCCTAAGCTATAGGACCATAAGTGGAAATGCCCTAGATTCTGTTGCTTTGTTTTTCAGATGTATCAGGAAACACCATACACTTCTCCAGAGTGGCTGTTGGCAATGTACATCCCGCCCATAAGCATAACAAGGCTCCTTTTTCCCCATGGCCTGTCTTGCCTTTCTGGATTTTACACTTTTCTCAGTGGCCCTTTAGACCGGGGGGAAGTGACACTTCATAGTAGTTCGGATTTCCATTGCAAGCTTGCTTGGTTTGCCAAAAAGGGCGTATGTGTTTTTTCCTGAATATATTCAGGAACAAACTCATACGCCCTTTGTTGCCAAGTGCATCATTGTCGATGTTCTGCCTCTTTTCCTATGCTTTAAATGCAAATCCAGTCTACCTCCTGAAATCGGTTTCCTGCAATTCTGCCCCGCTTTCAAGTCCTCTTCGCAGCCTTACTTCAATATATTTTTGGACGTTATCTGTCATTTATAACTCTGCAGGTTTGTGAATTACAGGGCCCCTGAGCTCCTTTCTTCAACTCGCTTTCTTGTGAGCTGGCCGCAAACCCGCAAGACTGCTTCAGGCCCTAATCTGCTTCTGGCAGGGCACGCTGAGCCTTTGGTTAATTCCTCTTCCTGGTGGGAAATGAGTGTTAAATATGCCCGTCCAGACACCTACCTCACTCTCAACCCCTTGGTGATGTGGGTCCTCTGGTTTGTGGCCACTTTTGCTGGGTTCCTCACCTTTCAATGATGTGGCCCCACTAGTGTGAGGACACTCCTGCTTGGTTCTCATCCACGTGGTTATGTGGACCCCCTGGTGAGAGTCTGTTCCTGGCTTTGTTCCTCACCCACCTGTGAGGGAGACCCTCTGCTGATAGGTCACTCCTGCATGGCTGGCACACATTGCCTTGGTGAAGTCAGCCGTATGGTGGCAGTTGGAGCGTGCTGGGAATCTCTTCCCCCGGTGATGAGGGCCCTCTTGCGTCAGGCCCTAACTGCTGGGCTCACCAACTTTTCTTAGGGAGCCCAGTGATGCTTTGGCACTCCTCTTAGGATCCCATCTCCATGGGGATGTGGGCCTTCTGCTCTGAGGTCCCAACGGCTGGGTTGTTCACATTTTCATGATGTGGGCTCTCTGGTGTTAGTTCACAGAAGCCTGGATCCCATAGCCTCTGTGCTCTTGGCTGCCTGCTGGGAGGTTCCAACTGCTGGATTCCTCACTTTTTTAATTTTTTGGGCCCTCTGTTGTGAGGATCCTCCTGCCTGCCTCACTCCCAGCCCCTTCGTGATGTGTGTCGTCTGGTTTGAGGCCACATGTGCTGGGTTCCTCACCTTTCGATGATGTGGGACCAATGGTCTTAGGAGACTCCTGCCTGGTTCACATCCCCTTGGTGATGTGGGCCCTCTGTTGAGAGTCTGATCCCGGCTGGGTTCCTCACCCATCTGTGAGGTGGGCCGTCTGATGTGAGGTCACTCTTGCCTGGCTTGCTCACCTCGCCTTGTGGACATGAGCCCTCTGGTGGCACTTGGAGCCTGCTGGGAGCCTCCTCTCCTCGGTGATGAGGGCCCTCTGGCATCAGGCCCTAACTGCTGGGCTCCCTACATTTTGTGATGTGCGCCCAGTGGTGCGAGGACACTCCAGCCAGGTTCACATCCCCATTGGGGTGTGGGCCTTCTGCTCTGAGGTCCCAAAGCCTGGGTTGCTCACAGTTTCATGATGTGGGCTCTCTGCTGTTAGTTCACTCCTGCCTGCATCCCATAGCTTCTGTGCTCTGGGCCGCCTGCTGGGAGGTTCCAACTGCTGGATTCCTCACCTTTCTTATTCTTTGGGCCCTCTGTTTTTAGGCTACTCCTGCCTGCCTCACTCCCATTCCCTTTGTGATATGTGTCCTCTGATTTGAGGCCACATGTGCTGGGTTCCGCACCTTTCGATGATGTGACCCCACTGGAGGGAAGACAGTCCTGACTGGTTCCCATCCCCTTGCTGATGTGGGCCCTCAGGTGAGAGTCTGATCCTGGCTGGGTTCCTCACCCTTCTGTGAGGTGGGCCCTCTGCTGTGAGGTCAGTCATGCCTGTCTGGCACACGTCACCTTGGCGACGTGGGCCCTCTGGTGGCAGTTGGAGTGTGCTGGGATCCTCCTCCCCTCGGTGATGAGGGCCCTCTTGCCTTAGGCCATAACTGCTGGGCTCCCCACATTTTCTGATGTGCGCCAAGTGAGTGAGGAGACTCTTGCCAGGTTCCCATCCCCATGGCGATATGGGCCTTCTGCTCTGAGGTCAAAACGGCTGGCTTGCTCACAGTACCATGATGTGGGCCCTCTGCTGTGAGTTCACTCCGGCAAGGATCCCTTATCATCGGTGCTCTGAGCCGCCTGCTGGGAGGTTCCAACTGCTGGATTCCTCAACTTTTTTATTCTATGTGCCCTCTGTTGTGAGGCTCCTCCTGCCTGCCTCACTGCCAGCCCCTTGGTGATGACTGTCCTATGGCTTGAGGCCACATGTGCTGCGTTCCTCACCTTTCGATGATGTGACCCCACTCGTGTGAGGACACTCCTGCCTGGTTCCCATCCCCTTGGTGAGGTGGGCCCTCTGGCGAGAGTCTAATCCTGGCTGGGTTCCTCAACGTTCTGTGAGGTAGGCCCTCTGCTGTGAGGTCACTCCTGCCTGGCTGGCACACGTCACCTTGGAGACGTGAGCCCTCTGGTGGCAGTTGGAGCATGCAGGGCGCCTCCTCCTCTCGGTGATGACGGCCCTCTGGCGTCAGGCCCTAAATGGTGGGCTCCCCACATTTTCTGATGTGCGCCCAGTGGTGCGAGGACACTCCAGCCAGGTTCCCATTCCCATGGGGATGTGGTCCTTCTGCGCTGAGGTCTCAACTCCTGGGTTGCTCACAGTTTTGTGATGTGGGCCCTCTGCTGTGAGTTCACTGTGGCCTGGATCCCATAGCCTCGGTGTTCTGGGCCGCCTGCTGGAAGGTCTAAATGCTGGAATCCTCACGTTTTTTATATTATGTGCCCTGTGTTGTGAGGCTACTCCTGCCTGCCTCACTCCAAGGCCCTTGGTGATGTGGGTCCTCTGGTTTGAGGACACATGTGCTGGGTTCCTCACCTTAAGATGATGAGGCCCCACTGGTGTGAGGATAATCCTGACTGGGTCCCATCCCCTTTGTGATGTGGGCCCTCTGGTGAGAGTCTGATCCTGGCTGGGTTCCTCACCCATCTGTGAGGTGGGCCCTCTACTATCAGGTAACTCTTGCCTGGGTTGCTCACCTCGCCTTGTTGACATGAGCCCTCTGGTGGCAATTGGACCCTGCTGGGAGCCTCCTCAGCTCTGTGATGAGGGCCCTCTGATGTCAGGCCCTAACTGCTGGGCTCCCCAACTTTTCTTAGTGAGCCCAGTGTTGCTCAAGCACTCCTCTTAGGTTCCCATCCCCATGGGGATGTGGGCCTTCTGCTCTGAGGTTCCAACGGCTGGGTTGATCACAATTTCATGATGTGGGCTCTCTGGTGTTAGTTCACTGTGGCCTGGATCCCATAGCCTCTGTGGTCTTGGCTGCCTGCTGGGAGGTTCCAACTGCTCGATTCCTCAACTTTTGTATTCTATGGGTCCTGTGTTGTGATGCTCCTCCTGCCTGCCTCACTCGCAACCCCTTCGTGATGTGGGTCTTCTGGTTTGAGGCCACATGTGCTGGGTTAGGCAACTTTCAATGATGTGGCCCCACTGGTGTGAGGACACTCCTGCCTGGTTCCCATCCCCTTGGTGATGTGGGCCTTCTGGTGACAGTCTTATCCTGGCTGAGTTCCTCACTCTTCTGTGAGGTAGGCCCTCTGCTGTGAGGTCAATCCTGCCTGACTTGCACACATCACCTTGGCGACGTGGGCCCTCTGTTGGCACATGGAACCTGCTGGGAGCCTCCTGCCCTCGGTGATGATGGCCCTCTAGCATCAGGCTCTAACTGCTGGGCTCCCCACGTTTTCTGATGTGAGCCCAGTGATGCCAGGACACTCCTGTCAGGTTCCCATCCCCATGGGGATGTGGGCTTTCTGCTCTGAGGTCCCAATGCCTGGGTTGCTCACAGTTTCATGATGTGGGCTCTCTGGTGTTAGTTAACTCCTGCCTGCATCCCATAGCTTCTGTGCTCTCGGCCGCCTGCTGGGAGGTTCCAAATGCTGGATTCCTCACTTTTTTTATTCTTTGGGCCCTCTGTTTTTAGGCTACTCCTACCTGCCTCACTCCCATCCCCTTTGTGATGTATGTCCTCTGATATGAGGCCACATGTGCTGGGTTCCTCACCTTTCGATGATGTGGTCCCACTGGTGGGAGGACAGTCCTGACTGGTTCCCATCCCCTTGGTGTTGTGGGCCCTCTGGTGAGAGTCTCATCCTGCCTCGGTTCCTCACCCTTCTGTGAGATAGGCCCTCTGCTGTGAGGTCACTACTGCCTGGCTGGTGCATGCCACCTTGTAGACGTGGGCCCTCTGTTGGCAGTTGGAACCTGCTGGGAGTCTCCTCCCCTCAGTTATGAGGGCCCCCTGGCATCAGGCCCTAACTGCTGGGCTCCTAACATTTTCTGATATGTGCTAAGTGGTGCAAAGCCACTCCTGCCAGGTTCCCATCCCAATGGGGATGTGGGCCTTCTGTTCTGAGGTCCCAACAGCTGGGCTGCTCACAGGTTCATGATGTGGGCCCTCTGCTGTGAGTTCACTGCGGCCTGGATCCCATAGCCTCGGTGCTCTGGGCCACTTGCTGGGAGGTTCCAACTGCTGGATTCCTCAACTTTTATATTCTATGGACCCTGTGTTGTGAGGCCAGTCCTGCCAGCCTCATTCCAAACCCCTTGGTGATGTGGTTCCTCTGGTTTGAGGACACATGTGCTGGGATCCTCACCTTTCGATGATGTTGTCCCACTGGTGTGGGGACACTCCTGCCTGGTTCCCATCCCCTTGGTGATGTGGGCCCTCTGGTGAGAGTCTGATCCTGGCTGTGTTCCTCACCCTTCTGTGAGGTGGGCCCTCTGCTGTGAGGTCACTCCTGCCAGGCTGGCACACATCGCCTTGGCGACGTTGGCCCTCTGGTGGCAGCTGGAGCCTGCTGGGAGCCTCCTCCTCTCGGTGATGAGTGCCCTCTAGCGTCAGGCCCTAACTTCTGAGCACCCCACGTTTTCTGATGTGAGCCCAGTGATGCCAGGACACTCCTGTCATGTTCCCATCACCATGGGGATGTGGGCCTTCTGCTCTGAGGTCCCAATGTCTGGGTTGCTCACAGTTTCATGATGTGGGCTGTCTGGTGTTAGTTCACTCTGGCCTGGTTCCTCTAGCCTCTGTGCTCTGGGCCGCCTGCTGGGAGGTTCCAACTGCTGGATTCCTCACCTTTCTTATTTTTGGGCCCTCTGTTATGAGGCTCCTCCTGCCTGCCTCACTCCCAGCCCCTTGGTGATGGGTGTCCTATGGTTTGAAGCCACATGTTCTGGGTTCCTCACCTTTAGATGATGTGGCCCTACTCATGTGAGGACACTCCTGCCTGGTTCCAATCCATTTGGTGATGTGGGCCCTCTGGTGCGAGTCTGATCCTGACTGGGTTCGTCACACTTCTCTGAGGTGGACCCTCTGCTGTGAGGTCATTCGTGCCTGGTTGGCACACATCGCCTTGGCGACGTCAGCCCTCTGGTGGCAGTTGGAGCCTGCTGGGAGCCTCCTTCCCTTGGTGATGAGGGTCCTCTGGCGCCAGGCCCTAACTGCTGGTCGCCCAAAATTTTCTGATACGTTCTCAGTGGTGCGAGGACACTCCTACCAGAATTCCATCCCCATGGGGATGTGGGCCTCCTGCTCTGAGGTCCCAATGGCTGGGTTGCTCAGTTTCATGACATGGGCCCTCTTCTGTGAGTTCACTGTGGCCTGGATCCCATAGCCTCGGTGCTCTGGGCCGCCTGCTGGGAGGTTCCAACTGCTGGATTCCTCACTTTTTTATTCTATGTGCCCAGTGTTGTGAGGCTACTCCTGCCTGCCTCACTCCGAGGTCCTTGGTGATGTGGGTCCTCTGGTTTGAGGACACATGTGCTGAGTACCTCAGCTTTCGATGATGTGGCCCCACTGATGTGAAGACACTCCTGCCTGGTTCCCATCCCCTTGGTGATGTGGGCCCTCTGGTGAGAGTCTGATGTTGGCTGGGTTTCTCACCCTTCTGTGAGGTGGGACCTCTGCTGTGAGGTAACTCCTGCCTGGCATGCTAACGTTGCCTTGGCAATGTGAGCCCTCAGGTGGCAGTTGGAGCCTGCTGGGAATCTCCTCCCCTCAGTTATGAGAGCTCTGGATAAAACACATATGCCCTTTTTTGCCAAGTGCATTATTTTCCAAGTTCTGTCTCTTTTCCTATGCTTTAAGAGCTACTCCTGTGTACGTTTTGAAATCAATTTCCAGCAATTCTGCCCTGCATTCAAGTCCTCTTCGCAGCCTTACTTCAGCATAATTTTGGATGATAGCTGTCATTTATAACTCCGAAGGTTTCTGAATTACAGTGCCCCTGAGCTCCTTTCTTCAACTCGCTTTCTTGTGAGCTGGCCGCAACACCGCAGGATCTCCTCAGGCCCTAATTTAGTTCCAGCATGGCACGCGGAGCCTTTGGTTAATTCCTCTTCCTGGTGGGAAATGAGAGTTAAATTTGCCCGTCCGGACACCTCCACCTAGTCTCTCATTGGTTCTCCCTATTCCTGTTCATTTTCCACAGAAATTGCAAACTGGGCCAAACAGGAGGTTAAAGGCACTGACTCTCCAAGTGGGGAGAGTGTTAGTAAAGCGTCTGGAATGTTGCACCCGAGTACCAGGGGACGAAAACTGAGACACATTTGAACACGTTTTCCGATCACACGGTGGATCATACTCTGGGTTCCACATGCATGTTTTAGATGAAGGAAGAATCCCTTAAACAGGGAGAGTTGAGACCCATGGAATGGGTACCATGCAATATGACTTCAAAGGGTCTGCATTTGCTCACTGAACCTCACCAATCCTATCACTGCTGCGTTTATGCCGCTGTACACATGCTTGATTCTCTTTCGGAGACATATAAATCCATAGGTTTTAAGATTCTTACTAGTCAGGTAGATTCTTACTAGTCAGGTATATTCTTAGGCGTTTAATATGGGGTGTTGAGTCCACTTCGTTGAGCAAGGAGTAGCTCTTGTCTATTACATATTTGGCTTATGGAACGGTATCTGTGCTAATTTCAATCTCTGGTTTTATGCAGCAACCCAACTCACCCGTCCCCTTAAGCAAGCATAAGTTGGTTTTCTACATTTGACACCCTGTTCTGTTTTGTAATTCAGTTCTTGTGTAGCCAAGTTTACATTCCGTGTATTAGTGATATCTTATGATGTTTCTTTTTCTGTGTGACTAATTTCAATTAGAATCATCGTACCTGAATCCACTCATTATGCTGCTACGGGCCTGATGACATAGATTTCATTGCTGAGTGATATTGCCTTGTACATAAGTACCACAACTTCTTTATCCATTTTTCGCTTTCTGTGATATTGAACTTGTTCGGTAAACGAGGTTCTTGTAAACAGAGCCGTCCCATACTTTGGGGTGGCTGTGTCTTTTTGATTTTAATTTCCCTAAGCTATAGGATCATAAGTGGAAGTGCCCTAGGCTCTATTGCTTTGTTTTTTGGATGTTTCAGGAAACACCATACACTTCTCCAGAGTGGCTGCTGGCAATTTACATCCCGCCCATCAGCATAACAAGGCTCCCAGTTCTCCATGGCCTGTCCTGCCTTTCTGGATTTTACACTTTTTTCAGATGGCCCTTTTGACTGGGGGCAGTGAGACTTCATTGTAGTGCAGATTTCCTTTGCAAGCTTGCTTGGTTGGCCAAAAAGTGTGTATGCGTTTTTTCCTGAATATATTCAGGAAAAAACACATACGCCCTTTTTGGCCAAGTGCATCATTGTGGACGTTCTGCCTCTTTTCCTATGCTTTACATGCAATTCCAGTCTACCTCCTGAAATCGGTTTCCTGCAATTCTGCCCCCCTTTCAAGTCCTCTTGGCAGCCTTACTTCAATATATTTTTGGAAGATAGCTGTCATTTATAACTCTGCAGGTTTGTGAATTACAGTGCCCCTGAGCTCCTTTCTTCAACTCGCTTTCTTGTGAGCTGGCCGCAACACCGCAGGATTGCTTCAGGCCCTAGTTTGGTTCCGGCACGGCATGCTGAGCCTTTGGTTAATTCCTCTTCCTGGTGGGAAATGAGAGTTAAATTTGCCCGTCCGGACACCTCCACCTAGTCTCTCATTGGTTCTCCCAATTCCTGTTCATTTTCCACAGAAATTGCAAACTGGGCCAAACAGGAGGTTAAAGGCACTGACTCTCCAAGTGGGGAGAGTGTTAGTAAAGCGTCTGGAATGTTGCAACCGAGTACCAGGGGACGAAAACTGAGACACATTTGAACACGTTTCCCGATCACACGGTGGATCATACTCTGGGTTCCACATGCATGTTTTAGCTGAAGGAAGAATCCCTTAAACAGGGAGAGTTGAGACCCATGGAATGGGTACCATGCAATATGACTTCAAAGGGTCTGCATTTGCTCACCGAACCTCAGCAATCCTATCACTGCTGCGTTTATGCCACTGTACACACGCTTGATTCTCTTTCGGAGACATATAAATCCATAGGTTTTAAGATTCTTACTAGTCAGGTAGATTCTTACTAGTCAGGTATATTCTTAGGCGTTTAATATGCGGTGTTGAGTCCATTTCGTTGAGCAAGGAGTAGTTCTTGTCTATTCCATATTTGGCTTATGGAACGGTATCTGTGCTAATTTCAATCTCTGGTTTGATGCAGCACCCCAACTCACCCGTCCCCTTAAGCAAGCATAAGTTGGTTTTCTACATTTGACACCCTGTTCTGTTTTGTAATTCAGTTCTTGTGTAGCCAAGTTTACATTCCGTGTATTAGTGATATCTTATGATGTTTCTTTTTCTGTGTGACTAATTTCACTTAGAATCATCGTACCTGAATCCACTCATTATGCTGCTACGGGCCTGATGACATAGATTTCATTGCTGAGTGATATTGCATTGTACATAAGTACCACAACTTCTTTTTCCATTTTTCGCTTTCTGTGATATTGAACTTGTTCGGTAAACGAGGTTCTTGTAAACAGAGCCGTCCCAAACTTTGGGGTGGCTGTGTCTTTTTGATTTTAATTTCCCTAAGCCATAGGACCATAAGTGGAAGTGCCCTAGGCTCTGTTGCTTTGTTTTTTGGATGTTTCAGGAAACACCATACACTTCTCCTGAGTGGCTGCTGCCAATTTACATCCCGCCCATCAGCATAACAAGGCTCCCAGTTCTCCATGGCCTGTCCTGCCTTTCTGGATTTTACACTTTTTTCAGATGGCCCTTTTGACCAGGGGGCAGTGAGACTTCATTGTAGTGCAGATTTCCTTTGCAAGCTTGCTTGGTTGGCCAAAAAGGGCGTATGCGTTTTTCCCTGACTATATTCAGGAAAAAACGCATACGCCCTTTTTGGCCAAGTGCATCATTGTGGACGTTCTGCCTCTTTTCCTATGCTTTACATGCAATTCCAGTGTACCTCCAGAAATCGGTTTCCTGCAATTCTGCCCCGCTTTCAACTCCTCTTGGCAGCCTTACTTCAATATATTTTTGGAAGATAGCTGTCATTTATAACTCTGCAGGTTTGTGAATTACAGTGCCCCTGAGCTCCTTTCTTCAACTCGCTTTCTTGTGAGCTGGCCGCAACACCGCAAGATTGCTTCAGGCGCTAGTTTGATTCCGGCACGGCATGCTGAGCCTTTGGTTAATTCCTCTTCCTGGTTGGAAATGAGAGTTAAATTTGCCCGTCCGGATACCTCCACCTAGTCTCTCATTGGTTCTCCCTATTCCTGTTCATTTTCCACAGAAATTGCAAACTGGGCCAAACAGGAGGTTAAAGGCACTGACTCTCCAAGTGGGGAGAGTGTTAGTAAAGCGTCTGGAATGTTGCACCCGAGTACCAGGGAACGAAAACTGAGACACATTTGAACACGTTTCCCGATCACACGGTGGATCATACTCTGGGTTCCACATGCATGTTTTAGCTGAAGGAAGAATCCCTTAAACCTGGAGAGTTGAGAACCATGGAATGGGTACCATGCAATATGACTTCAAAGGGTCTGCATTTGCTCACCGAACCTCAGCAATCCTATCACTGCTGCGTTTATGCCGCTGTACACACGCTTGATTCTCTTTCGGAGACATATAAATCCATAGGTTTTAAGATTCTTACTAGTCAGGTATATTCTTAGGCGTTTAATATGGGGTGTTGAGTCCACTTCGTTGAGCAAGGAGTAGCTCTTGTCTATTACATATTTGGCTTATGGAACGGTATCTGTGCTAATTTCAATCTCTGGTTTGATGCAGCACCCCAATTCACCCGTCCCCTTAAGCAAGCATAAGTTGGTTTTCTACATTTGACACCCTGTTCTGTTTTGTAATTCAGTTCTTGTGTAGCCAAGTTTACATTCCGTGTATTAGTGATATCTTATGATGTTTCTTTTTCTGTGTGACTAATTTCACTTAGAATCATCGTACCTGAATCCACTCATTATGCTGCTACGGGCCTGATGACATAGATTTCATTGCTGAGTGATATTGCATTGTACGTAAGTACCACAATTTCTTTATCCATTTTTCGCTTTCTGTGATATTCAACTTGTACCGTAAACTAGGTTCTTGTAAACAGAGCCGTCCCAAACTTTGGGGTGGCTGTGTCTTTTTGATTTTAATTTCCCTAAGCTATAGGACCATAAGTGGAAGTGCCCTAGGCTCTGTTGCTTTGTTTTTTGGATGTTTCAGGAAACACCATACACTTCTCCAGAGTGGCTGCTGGCAATTTACATCCCGCCCATCAGCATAACTAGGCTCCCAGTTCTCCATGGCCTGTCCTGCCTTTCTGGATTTTACACTTTTTTCAGATGGCCCTTTTGACCGGGGGGCAGTGAGACTTCATTGTAGTGCAGATTTCATTTGCAAGCTTGCTTGGTTGGCCAAAAAGGGCGTATGCGTTTTTTCTTGAATATATTCAGGAAAAAACGCATACGCCCTTTTTGGCCAAGTGCATCATTGTGGACGTTCTGCCTCTTTTCCTATGCTTTACATGCAATTCCAGTCTACCTCCTGAAATCGGTTTCCTGCAATTCTGCCCTGCTTTCAACTCCTCTTGGCATCCTAATTCAATATATTTTTGGAAGATAGCTGTCATTTATAACTCTGCAGGTTTGTGAATTACAGTGCCCCTGAGCTCCTTTCTTCAACTCGCTTTCTTGTGAGCTGCCGCAACACCGCAGGATTGCTTCAGGCCCTAGTTTGGTTCCGGCACGGCATGCTGAGCCTTTGGTTAATTCCTCTTCCTGGTGGGAAATGAGAGTTAAATTGGCCCGTCCGGACACCTCCACCTAATCTCTCATTGGTTCTCCCTATTCCTGTTCATCTTCCGCAGAAATTGCTAACTGGGCCAAACAGGAGGTTAAAGGCACTGACTCTCCAAGTGGGGAGAGTGTTAGTAAAGCGTCTGGAATGTTGCACCCGAGTACCAGGGGACCAAAACTGAGACACATTTGAACACGTTTTCCGACCACATGGTGGATCATACTCTGGGTTCCACATGCATGTTTTAGCTGAAGGAAGAATCCCTTAAACATGGAGAGTTGAGACCCATGGAATGGGTACCATGCAATATGACTTCAAAGGGTCTGCATTTGCTCACCGAACCTCACCAATCCTATCACTGCTGCGTTTATGCCACTGTACACACGCTTGATTCTCTTTCGGAGACATATAAATCCATAGGTTTTAAGATTCTTACTAGTCAGGTAGATTCTTACAAGTCAGGTATATTCTTAGGCGTTTAATATGGGGTGTTGAGTCCACTTCGTTGAGCAAGGAGTAGCTCTTGTCTATTACATATTTGGCTTATGGAACGGTATCTGTGCTCATTTCAATCTCTGGTTTGATGCAGCACCCCAACTCACCCGTCCCCTTAAGCAAGCATAAGTTGGTTTTCTACATTTGACACCCTGTTCTGTTTTGTAATTCAGTTCTTGTGTAGCCAAGTTTACATTCCATGTATTAGTGATATCTTATGATGTTTCATTTTCTGTGTGACTAATTTCACTTAGAATCATCGTACCTGAATCCACTCATTATGCTGCTACGGGCCTGATGACATAGATTTCATTGCTGAGTGATATTGCATTGAACGTAAGTACCACAATTTCTTTATCCATTTTTCGCTTTCTGTGATATTGAACTTGTACCGTAAACGAGGTTCTTGTAAACAGAGCCGTCCCAAACTTTGGGGTGGCTGTGTCTTTTTGATTTTAATTTCCCTAAGCTATAGGACCATAAGTGGAAGTGCCCTAGGCTCTGTTGCTTTGTTTTTTGGATGTTTCAGGAAACACCATACACTTCTCCAGAGTGGCTGCTGGCAATTTACATCCCGCCCATCAGCATAAAAAGGCTCCCAGTTCTCCATGGCCTGTCCTGCCTTTCTGGATTTTACACTTTTTTCAGATGGCCCTTTTGACCGGGGGGCAGTGAGACTTCATTGTAGTGCAGATTTCCTTTGCAAGCTTGCTTGGTTGACCAAAAAGGGCGTATGCGTTTTTTCCTGAGGAAAAAACGCATACGCCCTTTTTGGCCAAGTGCATCATTGTGGACGTTCTGCCTCTTTTCCTATGCTTTACATGCAATTCCAGTCTACCTCCTGAAATCGGTTTCCTGCAATTCTGCCCCCCTTTCAACTCCTCTTGGCAGCCTTACTTCAATATATTTTTGGACGATAGCTGTCATTTATAACTCTGCAGGTTTGTGAATTACAGTGCCCCTGAGCTCCTTTCTTCAACTCGCTTTCTTGTGAGCTGGCCGCAACACCGCAGGATTGCTTCTGGTCCTAGTGTGGTTCCGGCATGGCACACTGAGCCTTTGGTTAATTCCTCTTCCTTGTGGGAAATGAGAGTTAAATTTGCCCGTCTGGACACCTCCACCTAGTCTCTCATTGGTTCTCCCTATTCCTGTTCATTTTACACAGAAATTGCAAACTGGGCCAAACAGGAGGTTAAAGGCACTGACTCTCCAAGTGGGGAGAGTGTTAGTAAAGCGTCTGGAATGTTGCACCCGAGTACCAGGAAACGAAAATTGAGACACATTTGAACACGTTTTCCGATCACACGGTGGATCATACTCTGGGTTCCACATGCTGAAGGAAGAATCCCTTAAACAGGGAGAGTTGAGACCCATGGAATGGGTACCATGCAATATGATTTCAAAGGGTCTGCATTTGCTCACCGAACCTCAGCAATCCTATCACTGCTGCGTTTATGCCGCTGTACACACGCTTGATTCTCTTTCGGAGACATATAAATCCATAGGTTTTAAGATTCTTACTAGTCACATATATTCTTAGGCGTTTAATATGGGGTGTTGAGTCCACTTCGTTGAGCAAGGAGTAGCTCTTGTCTATTACATATTTGGCTTATGGAACGGTATCTGTGCTCATTTCAATCTCTGGTTTTATGCAGCACCCCAACTCACCCGTCCCCTTAAGCAAGCATAAGTTGGTTTTCTACATTTGACACCCTGTTCTGTTTTGTAATTCAGTTCTTGTGTAGCCAAGTTTACATTCCGTGTAGTAGTGATATCTTATGATGTTTCTTTTTCTGTGTGACTAATTTCACTTAGAATCATCGTACCTGAATCCACTCATTATGCTGCTACGGGCCTGATGACATAGATTTCATTGCTGAGTGATATTGCATTGTACGTAAGTACCACAATTTCTTTATCCATTTTTCGCTTTCTGTGATATTGAACTTGTACCGTAAACGAGGTTCTTGTAAACAGAGCCGTCCCAAACTTTGGGGTGGCTGTGTCTTTTTGATTTTAATTTCCCTAAGCTATAGGACCATAAGGGGAAGTGCCCTAGGCTCTGTTGCTTTGTTTTTTGGATGTTTCAGGAAACACCATACACTTCTCCAGAGTGGCTGCTGGCAATTTACATCCCGCCCATCAGCATAACAAGGCTCCCAGTTCTCAATGGCCTGTCCTGCCTTTCTGGATTTTACACTTTTTTCAGATGGCCCTTTTGACCCGGGGGCAGTGAGACTTCATTGTAGTGCAGATTTCCTTTGCAAGCTTGCTTGGTTGGCCAAAAAGGGCATATGCGTTTTTTTCTCAATATATTCAGGAAAAAACGCATATGCCCTTTTTGGCCAAGTGTATCATTGTGGACGTTCTGCCTCTTTTCCTATGCTTTACATGCAATTCCAGTCTACCTCCTGAAATCGGTTTCCTGCAATTCTGCCCCGCTTTCAACTCCTCTTGGCAGCCTTACTTCAATATATTTTTGGAAGATAGCTGTCTTTTATAACTCTGCAGGTTTGTGAATTACAGTGCCCCTGAGCTCCTTTCTTCAACTCGCTTTCTTGTGAGCTGGCCGCAACACCGCAGGATTGCTTCAGGCCCTAATCTGGTTCCGGCACGGCACGCTGAGCCTTTGGTTAATTCCTCTTCCTGGTGGGAAATGAGAGTTAAATTTGCCCGTCCGGACACCTCCACCTAGTCTCTCATTGGTTCTCCCTATTCCTGTTCATTTTCCACAGAAATTGCAAACTGGGCCAAACAGGAGGTTAAAGGCACTGACTCTCCAAGTGGGGAGAGTGTTAGTAAAGCGTCTGGAATGTTGCACCCGAGTACCAGGGGACGAAAACTGAGACACATTTGAACACGTTTCCCGATCACACGGTTGATCATACTCTGGGTTCCACATGCATGTTTTAGCTGAAGGAAGAATCCATTAAACCTGGAGAGTTGAGACCCATGGAATGGGTACCATGCAATATGACTTCAAAGGGTCTGCATTTGCTCACCGAACCTCAGCAATCCTATCACTGCTGCATTTATGCCGCTGTACACACGCTTGATTCTCTTTCGGAGAGATATAAATCCATAGGTTTTAAGATTCTTACTAGTCAGGTATATTCTTAGGCGTTTAATATGGAGTGTTGATTCCACTTCGTTGAGCAAGGAGTAGCTCTTGTCTATTACATATTTGGCTTATGGAACGGTATCTGTGCTAATTTCAATCTCTGGTTTTATGCAGCACCCCAACTCACCCGTCCCCTTAAGCAAGCATAAGTTGGTTTTCTACATTTGACACCCTGTTCTGTTTTGTAATTCAGTTCTTGTGTAGCCAAGTTTACATTCCGTGTATTAGTGATAACTTATGATGTTTCTTTTTCTGTGTGACTAATTTCACTTAGAATCATCGTACCTGAATCCACTCATTATGCTGCTACGGGCCTGATGACATAGATTTCATTGCTGAGTGATATTGCATTGTACGTAAGTACCACAATTTCTTTATCCATTTTTCGCTTTCTGTGATATTGAACTTGTACCGTAAACGAGGTTCTTGTAAACAGAGCCGTCCCAAACTTTGGGGTGGCTGTGTCTTTTTGATTTTAATTTCCCTAAGCTATAGGACCATAAGTGGAAGTGCCCTAGGCTCTGTTGCTTTGTTTTTTGGATGTTTCAGGAAACACCATACACTTCTCCAGAGTGGCTGCTGGCAATTTACATCCCGCCCATCAGCATAACTAGGCTCCCAGTTCTCCATGGCCTGTCCTGCCTTTCTGGATTTTACACTTTTTTCAGATGGCCCTTTTGACCGGGGGGCAGTGAGACTTCATTGTAGTGCAGATTTCCTTTGCAAGCTTGCTTGGTTGGCCAAAAAGGGCGTATGCGTTTTTTCCTGAATATATTCAGGAAAAAACGCATACGCCCTTTTTGGCCAAGTGCATCATTGTGGGCGTTCTGCCTCTTTTCCTATGCTTTACATGCAATTCCAGTCTACCTCCTGAAATCGGTTTCCTGCAATTCTGCCCTGCTTTCCACTCCTCTTGGCATCCTAATTCAATATATTTTTGGAAGATAGCTGTCATTTATAACTCTGCAGGTTTGTGAATTACAGTGCCCCTGAGCTCCTTTCTTCAACTCGCTTTCTTGTGAGCTGGCCGCAACACCGCAGGATTGCTTCAGGCCCTAGTTTGGTTCCGGCACGGCATGCTGAGCCTTTGGTTAATTCCTCTTCCTGGTGGGAAATGAGAGTTAAATTGGCCCGTCCGGACACCTCCACCTAATCTCTCATTGGTTCTCCCTATTCCTGTTCATCTTCCGCAGAAATTGCTAACTGGGCCAAACAGGAGGTTAAAGGCACTGACTCTCCAAGTGGGGAGAGTGTTAGTAAAGCGTCTGGAATGTTGCACCCGAGTACCAGGGGACGAAAACTGAGACACATTTGAACACGTTTTCCGACCACATGGTGGATCATACTCTGGGTTCCACATGCATGTTTTAGCTGAAGGAAGAATCCCTTAAACATGGAGAGTTGAGACCCATGGAATGGGTACCATGCAATATGACTTCAAAGGGTCTGCATTTGCTCACCGAACCTCACCAATCCTATCACTGCTGCGTTTATGCCGCTGTACACACACTTGATTATCTTTCGGAGACATATAAATCCATAGGTTTTAAGATTCTTATTAGTAAGGTAGATTCTTACTAGTCAGGTATATTCTTAGGCGTTTAATATGGGGTGTTGAGTCCACTTCGTTGAGCAAGGAGTAGCTCTTGTCTATTACATATTTGGCTTATGGAACGGTATCTGTGCTCATTTCAATCTCTGGTTTTATGCAGCACCCCAACTCACCCGTCCCCTTAAGCAAGCATAAGTTGGTTTTCTACATTTGACACCCTGTTCTGTTTTGTAATTCAGTTCTTGTGTAGCCAAGTTTACATTCCGTGTATTAGTGATATCTTATGATGTTTCTTTTTCTGTGTGACTAATTTCACTTAGAATCATCGTACCTGAATCCACTCATTATGCTGCTACGGGCCTGATGACATAGATTTCATTGCTGAGTGATATTGCATTGTACGTAAGTACCACAATTTCTTTATCCATTTTTCGCTTTCTGTGATATTGAACTTGTACCGTAAACGAGGTTCTTGTAAACAGAGCCGTCCCAAACTTTGGGGTGGCTGTGTCTTTTTGATTTTAATTTCCCTAAGCTATAGGACCATAAGTGGAAGTGCCCTAGGCTCTGTTGCTTTGTTTTTTGGATGTTTCAGGAAACACCATACACTTCTCCAGAGTGGCTGCTGGCAATTTACATCCCGCCCATCAGCATAACTAGGCTCCCAGTTCTCCATGGCCTGTCCTGCCTTTCTGGATTTTACACTTTTTTCAGATGGCCCTTTTGACCGGGGGGCAGTGAGACTTCATTGTAGTGCAGATTTCCTTTGCAAGCTTGCTTGGTTGGCCAAAAAGGGCGTATGCGTTTTTTCCTTCAGGAAAAAACGCATACGCCCTTTTTGGCCAAGTGCATCATTGTGGACGTTCTGCCTCTTTTCCTATGCTTTACATGCAATTCCAGTCTACCTCCTGAAATCGGTTTCCTGCAATTCTGCCCTGCTTTCAACTCCTCTTGGCATCCTAATTCAATATATTTTTGGAAGATAGCTGTCATTTATAACTCTGCAGGTTTGTGAATTACAGTGCCCCTGAGCTCCTTTCTTCAACTCGCTTTCTTGTGAGCTGGCCGCAACACCGCAGGATTGCTTCTGGTCCTAGTGTGGTTCCGGCATGGCACGCTGAGCCTTTGGTTAATTCCTCTTCCTGGTGGGAAATGAGAGTTAAATTTGCCCGTCCAGACACCTCCACCTAATCTCTCATTTGTTCTCCCTATTCCTGTTCATTTTCCACAGAAATTGCAAATTGAGCCATACAGGAGGTTAAAGGCACTGACTCTCCAAGTGGGGAGAGTGTTAGTAAAGCGTCTGGAATGTTGCACCCGAGTACCAGGGGACGAAAACTGAGACACATTTGAACACGTTTCCCGATCACACGGTGGATCATACTCTGGGTTCCACATGCATGTTTTAGCTGAAGGAAGAATCCCTTAAACCTGGAGAGTTGAGACCCATGGAATGGGTACCATGCAATATGACTTCAAAGGGTCTGCATTTGCTCACCGAACCTCACCAATCCTATCACTGCTGCGTTTATGCCACTGTACACACGCTTGATTCTCTTTCGGAGACATATAAATCTATAGGTTTTAAGATTCTTACTAGTCAGGTAGATTCTTACTAGTCAGGTATATTCCTAGGCGTTTAATATAGGGTGTTGAGTCCACTTCGTTGAGCAAGGGGTACCTTTTGTCTATTATATTTTTGGCTTATGGAACGGTATCTGTGCCAATTTTAATCTCTGGTTTCATGCAGCACCCCATATCGGCTTTCCCCTTAAGCAAGCATAAGTTGGTTTTCTACATTTTTGACCCTGTTCTGTTTTGTAATTCAGTTCCTGTGTAGCCAAGTTTACATTCCGTGTAGTAGTGATATCTTATGATGTTTCTTTTTCTGTGTGACTAATTTCACTTAGAATCATCGTACCTGAATCCACTCATTATGCTGCTACGGGCCTGATGACATAGATTTCATTGCTGAGTGATATTGCATTGTACGTAAGTACCACAACTTCTTTATCCATTTTTCGCTTTTTGCGATATTTAACTTGTACTGTAAACGAGGTTCTTGTAAACAGAGCCATCCCAAACTTTGGGGTGGCTGTGTCTTTTTGATTTTAATTTCCCTAAGCTATAGGACCATAAGTGGAAGTGCCCTAGGCTCTGTTGCTTTGTTTTTTGGATGTTTCAGGAAACACCATACACTTCTCCAGAGTGGCTGTTGGCCATTTTCATCTCGCCCATCAGCATAACAAGGCTCCCAGTTCTCCATGGCCTGTCCTGCCTTTCTGGATTTTACACTTTTTTCAGAAGGCCCTTTGACCGGGGGGCAGTGAGACTTCATTGTAGTGCAGATTTCCTTTGCGAGCTTGCTTGGTTGGCCAGAAAGGGCGTATGCGTTTCTTCCTGAATATATTCAGGAAAGAACGCATACGCCCTTTTTGGCCAAGTGCATCATTGTCGACGTTCTGAGTCTTTTCCTATGTTTTCAGTGCAATTCCAGTCTACCTCCTGAAATCGGTTTCCTGCAGTTCTGCCTTGCTCTCAGTTCCTCTTCATAGCCTTACCTCAATATACGTTTGGAAAATAGTTGGCCTTTATAACTCTGCAGGTTTTTCAATTGCAGTGGCCCTTAGCTCCATTTTTCAGCTCTTATTTTTGTGATCTTGCCTCATATCCACAGGATTTCTTCAGGCCCTATTCTTCTTCTGGGGCGCCTTGCTCTGCCTTTGGTTAATTCTTCTTCCTGATGTGAAATTAGAGTGACATGTGCCCATTGAAACCGCTACAGCTATTTTCTCACTGGTTCCCCCTATTCCCATTCATCCTCCGCACTAACTGCAGACTGTGCGATACCGGAACTTAAAGGCATTGACTCTCCATGTGGAGATGTTGTTAGTAAAGTGGCTGGAATGTTGATCCGGAGCCCCAGGAGAGGAAAATGAGGTGCATTTTAGAAACCTTTCCCGATCATATGGTATACCATCTGCTGGATTTCCCATGCATGGTTTAGCTGTAGGAAGATTCCCTTCAACTTGGAGTGTTGGGACCCTTGGAATAAGTAGCATGAAGTATTGCATTAAACTTTCGGCAGTTGCTCACCAAAGCTCTCCAATCCTTTCAGCCCCAAGTGTCCAGCCTTATGTCTTATCCAGCTGTGGGTTTATATGTGGTCATTCCAGGTTGCATCACAGCCCCTGAGCGAATTTTGTAAGAATTTTTCTCTCTTTCATTGTTTCTGCGTTTTGGTTTTAAAATTTATTTCTATAATGGGGTTTAGCTCATTTTCACTGCTGTGTTTGTGCCGCTCTGCGCACACTTGATTCCCTTATGGAGATATATCAATACATGGGTTTTAAGATTCTTATTACTCAGATATATTTCTCTGTGGTGTATAGGGTGTGTTGAGGCCAGTTCATTGAGCAAGGTGTAGATCTTGTCTGATACCTATTTGGTTTATTGATCGGTATCTGTGCTAATTTCAAACTCTGGTTTTATGCATCACCCCACCTCTCCTTTCCCCTTAAGCTGACATAAGTGTGTTTTCTAAATGTGAGACACTGTTCTGTTTTGTCATTCATTTTTTGTGCAGCCATATTTATCCTCCCTCTATAAGTGATATCTTATGATATGTTTCTTTTTCTGTTTGACTTATTTCAAGTAGTATTATCGGACCTCAATCCACTCTTTATCCTTCTACTAGCCTTATTACATTGATTTCATGGTGAAGAGATATTCCATTGTACATAAGTACCACATTTTCTTTATCCATTGTTCTCTTTCCTGGGATATTTAAGGTGTACTGAAGTTGAGGTTCTTGTAAACAGAGTAGCCCTAAACTGTGGTGTGCTTGTGTCTTGTTGATTTTTAGACTTCCCTAGATATACTCCCGTGATTGGAAGTGCCCTATGCTCTGTCGCTCTGTTTTTTAGATGATTTAGGAACCACCATACACTTCTCCAGAGTGGCTCTCGGCAGTTCACACACTGTCCATCAGCGTATAAAGGCTCCCTGTTCTCCATGGCCTGTCCTGCATTTCTGGTTTTTACAATTTTTTCGGATGGCCCTTTTGACCGGTGGGAAATGAGACTTTTTTGTTGTGCACATTTGCATTGCTTGCTTGCTTGGTTGCCCATAAAGTGCGTATGCGTTTTTTCCTGGATATATTCAGGAAATAACACATACTCCCTTTTGGGCCAACTGCATCATTGTCGAAATTCTGCCGCTTTTCATGTGCTTTAAAGGCGAGTCCAATCTATCTCTTGAAATCTGTTTCTTGCAATTCTGTCTTGCATTCAGATCCTCTTCTTTGCCTTACCTCAACATATTTTTGGACGTTAGTTTTCATTTATAACTCTGCAGGTTTGTGAATTGCAGTGACCCTGAGCTCCATTTTTTAAGTTGCTCTTTTGTGAGCTGGCCTCAAAACTGCAGGATTGCTTCAGGCCCTATTTTGGCTCCGGCGAGGCGGGATGAGCCTTTTTTTAATTCTTATTCTTAATGGGAAATTAGAGTGACATGTGCCCGTCCAAACCCCTACAACTATTCTCTCATTGTTTCCCCCTGTTCCCGTTCATCCTCCTCACAATTTGCAAAATGTGTGAAACAGAAGTTTAAATGTGCTGATTCTCTAAGTGGGGAGATTCTAAGTAACGTGGCTGGAATGATGAACAGGAGCACCAGGAGAGGATAAATGAGGTGCATTTTAGACACATCTCCCGATCACATGGTGTACAGTCCTCTGGGTTTTCCATGCATGTTTTAGCTGTAGGAAGATTCCTTGAACCTGCAGATTTGGGACCCATTGAATGGGTACCAGGTAGTATTACTTTAAAGGGTGTGCATTTCCTCACCCAACCCCACATTTCTCTTAGTGCGAACAGTTTCCAGCCTTATGTCTCATCCTGCTGTGGGTCTAGATGTGTTCAATCCATGTTGCATCACCGTCCCTGAGGAAAAGTTGTAAGAGGTTTTCTCTGTCTCTCTGTCGTTTATTTTTTTCAGTTTATTACTATGTTGTTTACAGCTGATTTTCAAAGCTCTGTTTCTTGCTGCTGTACATCTACTTGATTCACGTACAGAGAGACATCAATAATTTCTTTTTTAGATTCTTACCAGTCATAGATATTCTTTTCCGGTGACTTGAGTGTGCTGAGTGCAGTTCTTTTAGTTACCGTGTAGGCCTTGTTGATTATCAGTTTGGTATTTGGAATGGTATCTTTGCTAATTTCAACCTCCTGGATGATGCCTCACCCCTCCCCACCTTTCCCGTTTAGCAGCCTTACACGTGTTTTCTACATATTTATGTCACTTAGAATGATCATACGTAACTCCTCCGGAGTTGTTACAACTGGCCATATTTCATTGATTTCCAGGCTGAGTAATATTCCACTCTACATAAGTACCACATCTCTATCCATTTTTTCCCTCCAGAGACATTTAAGTTATATCCTAGTCGAGGATCTTTTAAACAGAGAGGCAGTAAACATTGGGGTGCCTGTGTCCTCTCGATTTTTGTTTTTCCCAAGATATACGCCCATGAGTGCAAGTGCCCTATGCTCTGTAGCTCATTTTTTAGATGCTTTAGTAAACACAATACAGTTCTCCAGAATGGCCGTTGGCAATATACATTTCCACTATAAGCCTCACAGGGCTCCCTCCTCTCCTTGCCCTGTCCTGCATTTCTGGCGTTTACACTTTATGAGGATGGCTCTTCTGACTGATGCGAAGTGATATCTTTTGTAGTATTGATTTCCAGTGCCCACCTGTTTGGTTGGCTAAAAAAGTGTATGCCCTTTTCTTGAATATATACAGAAAAAAACGCATACAGCCTTTTTGGCCAACTGCAATGTCGGCAATGTTCAGCCCCTTTTCTTGTGCTTAATGGCGAGTCCTTTCTACCTCCTCAAATCCCTTTCCTGCCATTCTCCCTTGCTTGCCAATCCTTTTCTCTGACTTTCCTCAAGACATTTTTCAGTGATAGATATTTTCAACTCTGCAGTTTCGTGAATTTTACTGCCCCTGAGTTCCATTGTTCAACTTGTGTTTATGGGAACTGGCCACAAAGCAGTGGGATTTCCTCAAGCCCTATACTGTTTCCATGGGCAACCCTAGCCTTTGGTCAATTCATCTTCCTGATTGGAAATTAGAGTGACATGTGCCTGTCTGAACACCTAGGACTTGTCTCTCATTGTTCCTCATCCTTCCGCTTCATCCTCTGGACAAATTCCAAACTGTACGCAACAGGATGTTGACAGTGTTGACATCTCCAAGTGGGGAGACTGTTAGTAAAGACGCTGGAGGGGTGAACCCGAGCACCAGGAGATGAGGAGATGAGATGCCTTTTCCAAACTCTTCCCGATCAGACGGTATACCATCCTCTGGATGTGACAGACATGTTTTAGCAGTAGGAAGAGTCCCATTCATGTAAGGAGAACACCAGGGCTTTTTCAAAATCAGTGTCTCCCCGAAACCCAAACTGGGGAGTTTTTTAAGCTACGGCTACACATATGTTCATTAAGGGCCTTGGGAAGTAGGCAGAGTCCAAACTTTAGATGACTGAAGTCTTCAGGGTCAGAAGCACTCACCACCGGCTTCCCTTAGGTTACACTTTAACTGTCATTGATAGATGATGTCAATAAAAATATCTATTCTTTTTCCGATTATTTCCCCTTATAGGTTATTGCACAATATTGAGTGTAGTTCCCTGTGCTATACAGTAGTTCCTTGTTGATGATCTATTTTATACATAGCAGTGTGTATGTGTTAATTCCAAACTGTTAATTTATCCCTCCTCCCACCTTTCCCCTTTGGTAATAATAAATTATAAGATTTTATACTTCTCAGAAATGGGGGAGCTGAAAGAGAGGTATCATTTTCAATGGAAAAGCATTTAAAACAAGATTGAAGCTTTAACCAAGATTATTAGATGTACATCCTTGGAAAGAAATCACTTCATTTCTCTAATATTGACCTGACAAATAGGACAAACCTTCTCACTGAACTTGCTTATAATAAAGTGATGGAAATATCAAATGGAAGTGTTAGAAACATCTTATTTTACCCGAGCCTTATAAACTGTTCTATGTTAACTACAGTTTGGCTCACACATCTGTTCATTGAAGTTACAATAGTCTCAATTTCTGTTACTGATCCTCCAGAGTGGACCCCAACAAGGGTCCCCCTGCCCAGTGTCATTGGGGCCAACAGATCGAGACTGAGTTTGGTTCCCAAGCAAAGGAAACTTTATATTTTCATCAGAGAATGGAGAGGTGAGAGCATGCACTACCCCGTGGGCTGTGGGCTGGGCTGCTGTGTAGAGATCCTGTCAGAGTCAGTGGGAGGGAGGGGGCGGAGCTCTCAAGGGCCGGGTTGGCTGCAGCTCAGGCTCTATATCTCGGAGTCTGCACTGGGCCCCAGGAGCTGAGGTGTCGACCCAGCCATTCTGCACCAGGAAATCTGGTCTGAAGTGCCGGGTGTGGAACCTCTGCATGCGGGACCCTAGGAGCACGTGAAATTAGACAAAGCACAAAGGATAAAAAAGGTCAGACTTGACTTTATTGCCCAGATTCTATTTTTATCTCCCAGGGATTTTTAATGGGCTTTGCTGGGGACAAACCCCTCCTCTGCCTTTTGTCCCGTTCCTCATTCTTGGAGTGCTGAGGGTGCAGACCCTTCTTCTGTAACTGCTGAGTGCTGAGTTGGGAGCCCTCATACCAGGGGACGAGGGTCAGAACTTCTCCCCAGCAGCCTCCAGGTGACGTTGATTGGCCCCAGGACCCCTGCCTCCCTGCTCGTCCGCCTGAGCACCAGCATTGGAAGTGTTATAGATTCTAATGACCTTTAAGGGTCCAGGAAAGAGATGTGCAGAGACGCTGTGGGGGCCGGTTTCACCCCGCCCCACATTTGTTCGGCCACCTTAGGCTGACCGTTTCTGCCAGCCTAGATGCTCTGACCAGTAGTCTGCTCTTTCTTCAATTAGGCCCCTGAATTAACATAAAATCAGCACCAGGTGTCAGAGCCCTGCCCGCTCAACTCCCAGACAGTCCAGGGTCAGTGGTGATCAAGGACCATGATGGCCACTGAGTCAACAGCCTTTTGAAGTAAACAGGAGTCCAGCCGGTCTTATTGGCCACCATCATCACGGTGTCTGTAGGCTTTTCTATGGTGACAGTGTGATATACGGTTCCCCCGCCAAGATTATTAGCTCCCCTCCGGGTGCAGGAAGTCCTGCAAGCAGTAGTCTACTCCTTCGGGACACACTATTGTTGTTTTATGAGAGAAACTCCAGGTCAAGTGATGTTCACATGAGTCGTCATGGTGCCCTGTTGCCTCCGGTTATCTCTCTGGATGTTGGAGTTGGAGGGCCTCCTCACTCGAGGTCGGTGTGCCCACGGAGCGAACCCTGCAACTTCAGGGCATGGTTGGTGATTAGGATCACCACGTGGGGTCCTTTTCCCTTAGGAGGGAGGTGGCCTTTTGGGCTGCTGATTTCCAGGTTTTTAGATACCGCCAGTATCTTGGCCAGATGTGGCAGTGGGCCAAGCCCCTTGGTGACTGTAGTTTATCCTACCTGGATGGCATTCTTGCGTTGTTCCATTTCAAGTGGTCCCAGTTTTTGCACTAATTCTCCAATGGCGATTCACCTTTCACCGGGAATGGAAAGGTCAAAGGGTTTAGCTCAATTAGGGAGTTCCAGGGCAAGGGTCTGAATTGACTGCTCTTTCCATTCTTGAAAGGCCACTTCTGGATTCTGTTCAAAAGGATCATCATCTTTTCCTTTCAGTGTTTCATATAGAGGCCCAGCTAGTAGACTGTAGTTAGGGATCCAGAAGCAGCAAACCCTGGCCTCCCCAGGAACCCCTAAGCTGTCTTCTAGTTTTAGAAAGGGGTAAGGCTGCAAATGGTTTCTTCCCTTTCCTGGGATGGGCTTCTCTGACCTTGTGTGAGAATGAAGCCCAGGCAGGTCACCGCAGTCTGTGATATTTGAGCTTTTTCTTGGACAACTTCTATCCTTTATTGGCTTGGTAGTTCAGAGGCCTCCTTAGTAGGGCTGGCGATCAGAATGTCGTCTGCATATTGAAGGAGGGTTTCCTTTTCCAGAGGTAGAACTTTTCGGTCGTTAGCTAAGCTTTCCCCAAAGATGGTGTGGGAATTTTTGAACCCTTGGGGCAAGACGGCCCGGAAGTATTGTTTTAGTTGTATGTTGAGTCCTGCCACTCACAAGCCAAAATTTCTTGTGACTCTGGGACTAATGGAATACAAAAGAAGGCATCATTGAAGACTAATACAGAATACCATGTCCTGGTGGTTGGTAGAATGACCAGCAGGGTGTAGGAATCAGGAGCAACTGGAGGTATATCCTCGGTGGCTTCACTGACTGTCCTGACATCCTTTACCAGGTCCCCAGCAGCCCATGGGGCTCTCGTGGTCAGGCCAATCCCAGGATATGGAGCTCTCCTGGGCAGGTACCCCACCCCCAACCCAGCCCACGGGGCTCTCATGGTCAGGCCCCTCCCAGGATACAGAGCTACCCTTGCAGGTACCGTGGCAGGGCTGGGCACACAGGAACCGTGCACACAGCCCTCATTGAAGAGCACCCCCAGCTCACCTGTCGCTCAGAGCTGACACAGAGCACCTCAGAGCAGGACTTGAACTAACAAACAGCAGCTCCGACAGGTCTGTGACCCTGGGCATCACTCTGTGTGGCCTCCCTCCACCTGGTCTTCCAGAGACTTCCACTGCACCCAGGGCACCAGGCCTCTGTCTCCAACCACCACCCACCCCTCCTCTCCCTGACTCCTGGGTTCCTCTCATTAGGAGAGGGTTTTCTTGAAGTTGTCTCCCACTCATGGGCCAGATAAAATGATTAGAAAACAAGCCAAAGCTGCAGCCCCTTGTCTATCCTGACTCTCAGGAGCCCACACCTGTTCCTTGGACCTGGCCGGTTCAGCAAGTTCCATTTTCTGCAACTGTGAGCCCCTGAGGGGTGATGATTGGCTACCTGGGCAGCCTTACCATGCTGGCCAGCCCTCCCCAGGTGTGCCTGGGTTGAGATCAATATAAATACCACTCCAGGCAGCAAAAGCCCCTGCAGCTGTGCCTGACGCCATTTTCTCTGCCCTGTCAGCAGTCTCGGGGCTGGGCTGGTGGGAGGGAGTGAGAGGCCACGGCTTTGTGGGTGGCCCAGTGTGAGTGGGGCTCTGCTGGACTTTCTGCAGCAGATGCCAGGCTGCCACCTGCTAAAGAAGAGGATGTGTCACCCATACCTGCTGCTGGAATTTCTCCCTGGGCAGAGGTGAGGAAGGAAAAAAGCAGTGGGGGCAGGGACAGGACGGGTATCTCAGGCAGGGAAATGGAAATCTTCCAGAAGAGCACCCAGGGCCAGGACCATCCTGGCTGGCCTGCAGGCACCAAGTCAGCTGGCATGCTGTCACTCGTGTGGCTCCATGGCCCTTCCTCTAGGCTTTCAAGTCCTTGTATATATTCAGGTGTTTTACCTGGGAAGGGTGGGAACAGTTCAGCAGCAAGTGGCCTGGGGCTCAGCTCACGTTTACTCACAGATGCCTCGGCACGGTGCCCCAGCTTTGCAATGAGGACGCTTGTTGTGTGGGGGCTGCTGGCTGAATGGGAGACGATTCCCCACCACTGACCAACTTCAGAATTGTTTACAACTGGAGCAAGTGCCCTGATACGGTTTTCCTCTGAGTAACTGGTGGGTTCTGTTTTTTTTTTTCTCTTTTTCGTTTTTGGTTCAAGGTAGATTTTATTCCTCTTTTTTGTATTTACAGATATAAGCATGGAAATAATTTATTCATATAAATACATGTATGTGAAGGGAATAATTGTTTTTTCTGTTTTATTTTTTAAATTTTATTTCTTTTTAATTTTGAATTTTATTTTATATTTTTATACAGCAGGTTCTCATTGGTTATCTATTTTATACATATAAATGTTTACATGCCAATCCCAATCTCTCAACTCCTCCCACCACCACCCCTCCAAGAGCTTTCCCCCCTTGTTGTCCATACGATTATTGTCTACATCTGTTGCTCTATTTATGCCTTGCAAAATGGTTAATCTGTACAGTTTTTCTAGGTTCCACATATATGCATGAATATACAAGATTTGTTTTTCTCTTTCTGACTTACTTCACTCTGTAGGACAGTCTCTAGATCCATCGACGTCTCTACAAATGACCCAATTTCATTCCTTTCATGGCTTAGTAATATTCCATTTTATATATGTACCACAGCTTTATGCATTCGTCTGTCTGTGGGCATTTAGGTTGCTTCCATTACCTCGATATTGTAAATAGTGATGCAATGAACATTGCGGTGAATGTCTCTTTTTGATTTATGGTTTTGTCTGAGTATATGTCCAGTCCTGGGATTGCTGTATCATATGGTAATTCTATTATTAGTTTCTTAAGAAACTCCATATTGTTCTCCATAGTGACTGTATCAATTTATATTCCCAACAATAGTGGAAGAGTGTTCCTTTTCTCCACACCCTTTCCAGCATTTGTTGTTTGTAGATTTTCAGATGATGCCCATTCTAACAGGTGTGAGGTGATACCTCATTGTTGAGTCCATTTCGTTGAGCAACGGGTAGGTCTTGTCTATTACATATTTGGCTTATGGAACGGTATCTGTGCTAATTTCAAACTCTGGTTTTATGCAGCACCCCAACTCACCTTTCCCCTTAAGCAAGCATAAGTTGGTTTTCTAAACTTGAGACCCTGTTCTGTTTTGTAATTCAGTTCATGTGTAGCCAAGTTTACATTCCGTGCATTAGTGATACCTTATGATGTTTCTTTTTCTGTGTGACTTATTTCACTTAGAATCATCATGCCTCAATCCACTCATTATGCTGGTACAGGCCTGGTGACACAGATTTCATTGCTGAGTGGTATTCTGTTGTACATAAGTACCGCAACTTCTTTATCAATTATTTGTTCTCTGGGATATTTAACTTGTACTGTAGAAGAGGCTCCTGTAAACAGAGCCGTTGTAAATTTTGGGGTGGCTGTGTCTTTTTGATTTTAATTTCCCTAAGCTATAGGACCATAAGTGGAAATGCCCTAGATTCTGTTGCTTTGTTTTTCAGATGTATCAGGAAACACCATACACTTCTCCAGAGTGGCTGTTGGCAATGTACATCCCGCCCATAAGCATAACAAGGCTCCTTTTTCCCCATGGCCTGTCTTGCCTTTCTGGATTTTACACTTTTCTCAGTGGCCCTTTAGACCGGGGGGAAGTGACACTTCATAGTAGTTCGGATTTCCATTGCAAGCTTGCTTGGTTTGCCAAAAAGGGCGTATGTGTTTTTTCCTGAATATATTCAGGAACAAACTCATACGCCCTTTGTTGCCAAGTGCATCATTGTCGATGTTCTGCCTCTTTTCCTATGCTTTAAATGCAAATCCAGTCTACCTCCTGAAATCGGTTTCCTGCAATTCTGCCCCGCTTTCAAGTCCTCTTCGCAGCCTTACTTCAATATATTTTTGGACGTTATCTGTCATTTATAACTCTGCAGGTTTGTGAATTACAGGGCCCCTGAGCTCCTTTCTTCAACTCGCTTTCTTGTGAGCTGGCCGCAAACCCGCAAGACTGCTTCAGGCCCTAATCTGCTTCTGGCAGGGCACGCTGAGCCTTTGGTTAATTCCTCTTCCTGGTGGGAAATGAGTGTTAAATATGCCCGTCCAGACACCTACCTCACTCTCAACCCCTTGGTGATGTGGGTCCTCTGGTTTGTGGCCACTTTTGCTGGGTTCCTCACCTTTCAATGATGTGGCCCCACTAGTGTGAGGACACTCCTGCTTGGTTCTCATCCACGTGGTTATGTGGACCCCCTGGTGAGAGTCTGTTCCTGGCTTTGTTCCTCACCCACCTGTGAGGGAGACCCTCTGCTGATAGGTCACTCCTGCATGGCTGGCACACATTGCCTTGGTGAAGTCAGCCGTGTGGTGGCAGTTGGAGCGTGCTGGGAATCTCTTCCCCCGGTGATGAGGGTCCTCTTGCGTCAGGCCCTAACTGCTGGGCTCACCAACTTTTCTTAGGGAGCCCAGTGATGCTTTGGCACTCCTCTTAGGATCCCATCTCCATGGGGATGTGGGCCTTCTGCTCTGAGGTCCCAACGGCTGGGTTGTTCACATTTTCATGATGTGGGCTCTCTGGTGTTAGTTCACAGAAGCCTGGATCCCATAGCCTCTGTGCTCTTGGCTGCCTGCTGGGAGGTTCCAACTGCTGGATTCCTCACTTTTTTAATTTTTTGGGCCCTCTGTTGTGAGGATCCTCCTGCCTGCCTCACTCCCAGCCCCTTCGTGATGTGTGTCGTCTGGTTTGAGGCCACATGTGCTGGGTTCCTCACCTTTCGATGATGTGGGACCAATGGTCTTAGGAGACTCCTGCCTGGTTCACATCCCCTTGGTTATGTGGGCCCTCTGTTGAGAGTCTGATCCCGGCTGGGTTCCTCACCCATCTGTGAGGTAGGCCGTCTGATGTGAGGTCACTCTTGCCTGGCTTGCTCACCTCGCCTTGTGGACATGAGCCCTCTGGTGGCACTTGGAGCCTGCTGGGAGCCTCCTCTCCTCGGTGATGAGGGCCCTCTGGCATCAGGCCCTAACTGCTGGGCTCCCTACATTTTGTGATGTGCGCCCAGTGGTGCGAGGACACTCCAGCCAGGTTCACATCCCCATTGGGGTGTGGGCCTTCTGCTCTGAGGTCCCAAAGCCTGGGTTGCTCACAGTTTCATGATGTGGGCTCTCTGCTGTTAGTTCACTCCTGCCTGCATCCCATAGCTTCTGTGCTCTGGGCCGCCTGCTGGGAGGTTCCAACTGCTGGATTCCTCACCTTTCTTATTCTTTGGGCCCTCTGTTTTTAGGCTACTCCTGCCTGCCTCACTCCCATTCCCTTTGTGATATGTGTCCTCTGATTTGAGGCCACATGTGCTGGGTTCCGCACCTTTCGATGATGTGACCCCACTGGAGGGAAGACAGTCCTGACTGGTTCCC
This sequence comes from Leucopleurus acutus, assembly GCF_964270905.1. NCBI lineage: Eukaryota > Metazoa > Chordata > Mammalia > Artiodactyla > Delphinidae > Leucopleurus > Leucopleurus acutus. The sequence goes on along the minus strand of NW_028139129.1, from coordinate 520,033 downwards.
ATCCCCTTGCTGATGTGGGCCCTCAGGTGAGAGTCTGATCCTGGCTGGGTTCCTCACCCTTCTGTGAGGTGGGCCCTCTGCTGTGAGGTCAGTCATGCCTGTCTGGCACACGTCACCTTGGCGACGTGGGCCCTCTGGTGGCAGTTGGAGTGTGCTGGGATCCTCCTCCCCTCGGTGATGAGGGCCCTCTTGCCTTAGGCCATAACTGCTGGGCTCCCCACATTTTCTGATGTGCGCCAAGTGAGTGAGGAGACTCTTGCCAGGTTCCCATCCCCATGGCGATATGGGCCTTCTGCTCTGAGGTCAAAACGGCTGGCTTGCTCACAGTACCATGATGTGGGCCCTCTGCTGTGAGTTCACTCCGGCAAGGATCCCTTATCATCGGTGCTCTGAGCCGCCTGCTGGGAGGTTCCAACTGCTGGATTCCTCAACTTTTTTATTCTATGTGCCCTCTGTTGTGAGGCTCCTCCTGCCTGCCTCACTGCCAGCCCCTTGGTGATGACTGTCCTATGGCTTGAGGCCACATGTGCTGCGTTCCTCACCTTTCGATGATGTGACCCCACTCGTGTGAGGACACTCCTGCCTGGTTCCCATCCCCTTGGTGAGGTGGGCCCTCTGGCGAGAGTCTAATCCTGGCTGGGTTCCTCAACGTTCTGTGAGGTAGGCCCTCTGCTGTGAGGTCACTCCTGCCTGGCTGGCACACGTCACCTTGGAGACGTGAGCCCTCTGGTGGCAGTTGGAGCGTGCAGGGCGCCTCCTCCTCTCGGTGATGACGGCCCTCTGGCGTCAGGCCCTAAATGGTGGGCTCCCCACATTTTCTGATGTGCGCCCAGTGGTGCGAGGACACTCCAGCCAGGTTCCCATTCCCATGGGGATGTGGTCCTTCTGCGCTGAGGTCTCAACTCCTGGGTTGCTCACAGTTTTGTGATGTGGGCCCTCTGCTGTGAGTTCACTGTGGCCTGGATCCCATAGCCTCGGTGTTCTGGGCCGCCTGCTGGAAGGTCTAAATGCTGGAATCCTCACGTTTTTTATATTATGTGCCCTGTGTTGTGAGGCTACTCCTGCCTGCCTCACTCCAAGGCCCTTGGTGATGTGGGTCCTCTGGTTTGAGGACACATGTGCTGGGTTCCTCACCTTAAGATGATGAGGCCCCACTGGTGTGAGGATAATCCTGACTGGGTCCCATCCCCTTTGTGATGTGGGCCCTCTGGTGAGAGTCTGATCCTGGCTGGGTTCCTCACCCATCTGTGAGGTGGGCCCTCTACTATCAGGTAACTCTTGCCTGGGTTGCTCACCTCGCCTTGTTGACATGAGCCCTCTGGTGGCAATTGGACCCTGCTGGGAGCCTCCTCAGCTCTGTGCTGAGGGCCCTCTGATGTCAGGCCCTAACTGCTGGGCTCCCCAACTTTTCTTAGTGAGCCCAGTGTTGCTCAAGCACTCCTCTTAGGTTCCCATCCCCATGGGGATGTGGGCCTTCTGCTCTGAGGTTCCAACGGCTGGGTTGATCACAATTTCATGATGTGGGCTCTCTGGTGTTAGTTCACTGTGGCCTGGATCCCATAGCCTCTGTGGTCTTGGCTGCCTGCTGGGAGGTTCCAACTGCTCGATTCCTCAACTTTTGTATTCTATGGGTCCTGTGTTGTGATGCTCCTCCTGCCTGCCTCACTCGCAACCCCTTCGTGATGTGGGTCTTCTGGTTTGAGGCCACATGTGCTGGGTTAGGCAACTTTCAATGATGTGGCCCCACTGGTGTGAGGACACTCCTGCCTGGTTCCCATCCCCTTGGTGATGTGGGCCTTCTGGTGACAGTCTTATCCTGGCTGAGTTCCTCACTCTTCTGTGAGGTAGGCCCTCTGCTGTGAGGTCAATCCTGCCTGACTTGCACACATCACCTTGGCGACGTGGGCCCTCTGTTGGCACATGGAACCTGCTGGGAGCCTCCTGCCCTCGGTGATGATGGCCCTCTAGCATCAGGCTCTAACTGCTGGGCTCCCCACGTTTTCTGATGTGAGCCCAGTGATGCCAGGACACTCCTGTCAGGTTCCCATCCCCATGGGGATGTGGGCTTTCTGCTCTGAGGTCCCAATGCCTGGGTTGCTCACAGTTTCATGATGTGGGCTCTCTGGTGTTAGTTAACTCCTGCCTGCATCCCATAGCTTCTGTGCTCTCGGCCGCCTGCTGGGAGGTTCCAAATGCTGGATTCCTCACTTTTTTTATTCTTTGGGCCCTCTGTTTTTAGGCTACTCCTACCTGCCTCACTCCCATCCCCTTTGTGATGTATGTCCTCTGATATGAGGCCACATGTGCTGGGTTCCTCACCTTTCGATGATGTGGTCCCACTGGTGGGAGGACAGTCCTGACTGGTTCCCATCCCCTTGGTGTTGTGGGCCCTCTGGTGAGAGTCTCATCCTGCCTCGGTTCCTCACCCTTCTGTGAGATAGGCCCTCTGCTGTGAGGTCACTACTGCCTGGCTGGTGCATGCCACCTTGTAGACGTGGGCCCTCTGTTGGCAGTTGGAACCTGCTGGGAGTCTCCTCCCCTCAGTTATGAGGGCCCCCTGGCATCAGGCCCTAACTGCTGGGCTCCTAACATTTTCTGATATGTGCTAAGTGGTGCAAAGCCACTCCTGCCAGGTTCCCATCCCAATGGGGATGTGGGCCTTCTGTTCTGAGGTCCCAACAGCTGGGCTGCTCACAGGTTCATGATGTGGGCCCTCTGCTGTGAGTTCACTGCGGCCTGGATCCCATAGCCTCGGTGCTCTGGGCCACTTGCTGGGAGGTTCCAACTGCTGGATTCCTCAACTTTTATATTCTATGGACCCTGTGTTGTGAGGCCAGTCCTGCCAGCCTCATTCCAAACCCCTTGGTGATGTGGTTCCTCTGGTTTGAGGACACATGTGCTGGGATCCTCACCTTTCGATGATGTTGTCCCACTGGTGTGGGGACACTCCTGCCTGGTTCCCATCCCCTTGGTGATGTGGGCCCTCTGGTGAGAGTCTGATCCTGGCTGTGTTCCTCACCCTTCTGTGAGGTGGGCCCTCTGCTGTGAGGTCACTCCTGCCAGGCTGGCACACATCGCCTTGGCGACGTTGGCCCTCTGGTGGCAGCTGGAGCCTGCTGGGAGCCTCCTCCTCTCGGTGATGAGTGCCCTCTAGCGTCAGGCCCTAACTTCTGAGCACCCCACGTTTTCTGATGTGAGCCCAGTGATGCCAGGACACTCCTGTCATGTTCCCATCACCATGGGGATGTGGGCCTTCTGCTCTGAGGTCCCAATGTCTGGGTTGCTCACAGTTTCATGATGTGGGCTGTCTGGTGTTAGTTCACTCTGGCCTGGTTCCTCTAGCCTCTGTGCTCTGGGCCGCCTGCTGGGAGGTTCCAACTGCTGGATTCCTCACCTTTCTTATTTTTGGGCCCTCTGTTATGAGGCTCCTCCTGCCTGCCTCACTCCCAGCCCCTTGGTGATGGGTGTCCTATGGTTTGAAGCCACATGTTCTGGGTTCCTCACCTTTAGATGATGTGGCCCTACTCATGTGAGGACACTCCTGCCTGGTTCCAATCCATTTGGTGATGTGGGCCCTCTGGTGCGAGTCTGATCCTGACTGGGTTCGTCACACTTCTCTGAGGTGGACCCTCTGCTGTGAGGTCATTCGTGCCTGGTTGGCACACATCGCCTTGGCGACGTCAGCCCTCTGGTGGCAGTTGGAGCCTGCTGGGAGCCTCCTTCCCTTGGTGATGAGGGTCCTCTGGCGCCAGGCCCTAACTGCTGGTCGCCCAAAATTTTCTGATACGTTCTCAGTGGTGCGAGGACACTCCTACCAGAATTCCATCCCCATGGGGATGTGGGCCTCCTGCTCTGAGGTCCCAATGGCTGGGTTGCTCAGTTTCATGACATGGGCCCTCTTCTGTGAGTTCACTGTGGCCTGGATCCCATAGCCTCGGTGCTCTGGGCCGCCTGCTGGGAGGTTCCAACTGCTGGATTCCTCACTTTTTTATTCTATGTGCCCAGTGTTGTGAGGCTACTCCTGCCTGCCTCACTCCGAGGTCCTTGGTGATGTGGGTCCTCTGGTTTGAGGACACATGTGCTGAGTACCTCAGCTTTCGATGATGTGGCCCCACTGATGTGAAGACACTCCTGCCTGGTTCCCATCCCCTTGGTGATGTGGGCCCTCTGGTGAGAGTCTGATGTTGGCTGGGTTTCTCACCCTTCTGTGAGGTGGGACCTCTGCTGTGAGGTAACTCCTGCCTGGCATGCTAACGTTGCCTTGGCAATGTGAGCCCTCAGGTGGCAGTTGGAGCCTGCTGGGAATCTCCTCCCCTCAGTTATGAGAGCTCTGGATAAAACACATATGCCCTTTTTTGCCAAGTGCATTATTTTCCAAGTTCTGTCTCTTTTCCTATGCTTTAAGAGCTACTCCTGTGTACGTTTTGAAATCAATTTCCAGCAATTCTGCCCTGCATTCAAGTCCTCTTCGCAGCCTTACTTCAGCATAATTTTGGATGATAGCTGTCATTTATAACTCCGAAGGTTTCTGAATTACAGTGCCCCTGAGCTCCTTTCTTCAACTCGCTTTCTTGTGAGCTGGCCGCAACACCGCAGGATCTCCTCAGGCCCTAATTTAGTTCCAGCATGGCACGCGGAGCCTTTGGTTAATTCCTCTTCCTGGTGGGAAATGAGAGTTAAATTTGCCCGTCCGGACACCTCCACCTAGTCTCTCATTGGTTCTCCCTATTCCTGTTCATTTTCCACAGAAATTGCAAACTGGGCCAAACAGGAGGTTAAAGGCACTGACTCTCCAAGTGGGGAGAGTGTTAGTAAAGCGTCTGGAATGTTGCACCCGAGTACCAGGGGACGAAAACTGAGACACATTTGAACACGTTTTCCGATCACACGGTGGATCATACTCTGGGTTCCACATGCATGTTTTAGATGAAGGAAGAATCCCTTAAACAGGGAGAGTTGAGACCCATGGAATGGGTACCATGCAATATGACTTCAAAGGGTCTGCATTTGCTCACTGAACCTCACCAATCCTATCACTGCTGCGTTTATGCCGCTGTACACATGCTTGATTCTCTTTCGGAGACATATAAATCCATAGGTTTTAAGATTCTTACTAGTCAGGTAGATTCTTACTAGTCAGGTATATTCTTAGGCGTTTAATATGGGGTGTTGAGTCCACTTCGTTGAGCAAGGAGTAGCTCTTGTCTATTACATATTTGGCTTATGGAACGGTATCTGTGCTAATTTCAATCTCTGGTTTTATGCAGCAACCCAACTCACCCGTCCCCTTAAGCAAGCATAAGTTGGTTTTCTACATTTGACACCCTGTTCTGTTTTGTAATTCAGTTCTTGTGTAGCCAAGTTTACATTCCGTGTATTAGTGATATCTTATGATGTTTCTTTTTCTGTGTGACTAATTTCAATTAGAATCATCGTACCTGAATCCACTCATTATGCTGCTACGGGCCTGATGACATAGATTTCATTGCTGAGTGATATTGCCTTGTACATAAGTACCACAACTTCTTTATCCATTTTTCGCTTTCTGTGATATTGAACTTGTTCGGTAAACGAGGTTCTTGTAAACAGAGCCGTCCCATACTTTGGGGTGGCTGTGTCTTTTTGATTTTAATTTCCCTAAGCTATAGGATCATAAGTGGAAGTGCCCTAGGCTCTATTGCTTTGTTTTTTGGATGTTTCAGGAAACACCATACACTTCTCCAGAGTGGCTGCTGGCAATTTACATCCCGCCCATCAGCATAACAAGGCTCCCAGTTCTCCATGGCCTGTCCTGCCTTTCTGGATTTTACACTTTTTTCAGATGGCCCTTTTGACTGGGGGCAGTGAGACTTCATTGTAGTGCAGATTTCCTTTGCAAGCTTGCTTGGTTGGCCAAAAAGTGTGTATGCGTTTTTTCCTGAATATATTCAGGAAAAAACACATACGCCCTTTTTGGCCAAGTGCATCATTGTGGACGTTCTGCCTCTTTTCCTATGCTTTACATGCAATTCCAGTCTACCTCCTGAAATCGGTTTCCTGCAATTCTGCCCCCCTTTCAAGTCCTCTTGGCAGCCTTACTTCAATATATTTTTGGAAGATAGCTGTCATTTATAACTCTGCAGGTTTGTGAATTACAGTGCCCCTGAGCTCCTTTCTTCAACTCGCTTTCTTGTGAGCTGGCCGCAACACCGCAGGATTGCTTCAGGCCCTAGTTTGGTTCCGGCACGGCATGCTGAGCCTTTGGTTAATTCCTCTTCCTGGTGGGAAATGAGAGTTAAATTTGCCCGTCCGGACACCTCCACCTAGTCTCTCATTGGTTCTCCCAATTCCTGTTCATTTTCCACAGAAATTGCAAACTGGGCCAAACAGGAGGTTAAAGGCACTGACTCTCCAAGTGGGGAGAGTGTTAGTAAAGCGTCTGGAATGTTGCAACCGAGTACCAGGGGACGAAAACTGAGACACATTTGAACACGTTTCCCGATCACACGGTGGATCATACTCTGGGTTCCACATGCATGTTTTAGCTGAAGGAAGAATCCCTTAAACAGGGAGAGTTGAGACCCATGGAATGGGTACCATGCAATATGACTTCAAAGGGTCTGCATTTGCTCACCGAACCTCAGCAATCCTATCACTGCTGCGTTTATGCCACTGTACACACGCTTGATTCTCTTTCGGAGACATATAAATCCATAGGTTTTAAGATTCTTACTAGTCAGGTAGATTCTTACTAGTCAGGTATATTCTTAGGCGTTTAATATGCGGTGTTGAGTCCACTTCGTTGAGCAAGGAGTAGCTCTTGTCTATTACATATTTGGCTTATGGAACGGTATCTGTGCTAATTTCAATCTCTGGTTTGATGCAGCACCCCAACTCACCCGTCCCCTTAAGCAAGCATAAGTTGGTTTTCTACATTTGACACCCTGTTCTGTTTTGTAATTCAGTTCTTGTGTAGCCAAGTTTACATTCCGTGTATTAGTGATATCTTATGATGTTTCTTTTTCTGTGTGACTAATTTCACTTAGAATCATCGTACCTGAATCCACTCATTATGCTGCTACGGGCCTGATGACATAGATTTCATTGCTGAGTGATATTGCATTGTACATAAGTACCACAACTTCTTTTTCCATTTTTCGCTTTCTGTGATATTGAACTTGTTCGGTAAACGAGGTTCTTGTAAACAGAGCCGTCCCAAACTTTGGGGTGGCTGTGTCTTTTTGATTTTAATTTCCCTAAGCCATAGGACCATAAGTGGAAGTGCCCTAGGCTCTGTTGCTTTGTTTTTTGGATGTTTCAGGAAACACCATACACTTCTCCTGAGTGGCTGCTGCCAATTTACATCCCGCCCATCAGCATAACAAGGCTCCCAGTTCTCCATGGCCTGTCCTGCCTTTCTGGATTTTACACTTTTTTCAGATGGCCCTTTTGACCAGGGGGCAGTGAGACTTCATTGTAGTGCAGATTTCCTTTGCAAGCTTGCTTGGTTGGCCAAAAAGGGCGTATGCGTTTTTCCCTGACTATATTCAGGAAAAAACGCATACGCCCTTTTTGGCCAAGTGCATCATTGTGGACGTTCTGCCTCTTTTCCTATGCTTTACATGCAATTCCAGTGTACCTCCAGAAATCGGTTTCCTGCAATTCTGCCCCGCTTTCAACTCCTCTTGGCAGCCTTACTTCAATATATTTTTGGAAGATAGCTGTCATTTATAACTCTGCAGGTTTGTGAATTACAGTGCCCCTGAGCTCCTTTCTTCAACTCGCTTTCTTGTGAGCTGGCCGCAACACCGCAAGATTGCTTCAGGCGCTAGTTTGATTCCGGCACGGCATGCTGAGCCTTTGGTTAATTCCTCTTCCTGGTTGGAAATGAGAGTTAAATTTGCCCGTCCGGATACCTCCACCTAGTCTCTCATTGGTTCTCCCTATTCCTGTTCATTTTCCACAGAAATTGCAAACTGGGCCAAACAGGAGGTTAAAGGCACTGACTCTCCAAGTGGGGAGAGTGTTAGTAAAGCGTCTGGAATGTTGCACCCGAGTACCAGGGAACGAAAACTGAGACACATTTGAACACGTTTCCCGATCACACGGTGGATCATACTCTGGGTTCCACATGCATGTTTTAGCTGAAGGAAGAATCCCTTAAACCTGGAGAGTTGAGAACCATGGAATGGGTACCATGCAATATGACTTCAAAGGGTCTGCATTTGCTCACCGAACCTCAGCAATCCTATCACTGCTGCGTTTATGCCGCTGTACACACGCTTGATTCTCTTTCGGAGACATATAAATCCATAGGTTTTAAGATTCTTACTAGTCAGGTATATTCTTAGGCGTTTAATATGGGGTGTTGAGTCCACTTCGTTGAGCAAGGAGTAGCTCTTGTCTATTACATATTTGGCTTATGGAACGGTATCTGTGCTAATTTCAATCTCTGGTTTGATGCAGCACCCCAATTCACCCGTCCCCTTAAGCAAGCATAAGTTGGTTTTCTACATTTGACACCCTGTTCTGTTTTGTAATTCAGTTCTTGTGTAGCCAAGTTTACATTCCGTGTATTAGTGATATCTTATGATGTTTCTTTTTCTGTGTGACTAATTTCACTTAGAATCATCGTACCTGAATCCACTCATTATGCTGCTACGGGCCTGATGACATAGATTTCATTGCTGAGTGATATTGCATTGTACGTAAGTACCACAATTTCTTTATCCATTTTTCGCTTTCTGTGATATTCAACTTGTACCGTAAACTAGGTTCTTGTAAACAGAGCCGTCCCAAACTTTGGGGTGGCTGTGTCTTTTTGATTTTAATTTCCCTAAGCTATAGGACCATAAGTGGAAGTGCCCTAGGCTCTGTTGCTTTGTTTTTTGGATGTTTCAGGAAACACCATACACTTCTCCAGAGTGGCTGCTGGCAATTTACATCCCGCCCATCAGCATAACTAGGCTCCCAGTTCTCCATGGCCTGTCCTGCCTTTCTGGATTTTACACTTTTTTCAGATGGCCCTTTTGACCGGGGGGCAGTGAGACTTCATTGTAGTGCAGATTTCATTTGCAAGCTTGCTTGGTTGGCCAAAAAGGGCGTATGCGTTTTTTCTTGAATATATTCAGGAAAAAACGCATACGCCCTTTTTGGCCAAGTGCATCATTGTGGACGTTCTGCCTCTTTTCCTATGCTTTACATGCAATTCCAGTCTACCTCCTGAAATCGGTTTCCTGCAATTCTGCCCTGCTTTCAACTCCTCTTGGCATCCTAATTCAATATATTTTTGGAAGATAGCTGTCATTTATAACTCTGCAGGTTTGTGAATTACAGTGCCCCTGAGCTCCTTTCTTCAACTCGCTTTCTTGTGAGCTGCCGCAACACCGCAGGATTGCTTCAGGCCCTAGTTTGGTTCCGGCACGGCATGCTGAGCCTTTGGTTAATTCCTCTTCCTGGTGGGAAATGAGAGTTAAATTTGCCCGTCCGGACACCTCCACCTAGTCTCTCATTGGTTCTCCCAATTCCTGTTCATTTTCCACAGAAATTGCAAACTGGGCCAAACAGGAGGTTAAAGGCACTGACTCTCCAAGTGGGGAGAGTGTTAGTAAAGCGTCTGGAATGTTGCAACCGAGTACCAGGGGACGAAAACTGAGACACATTTGAACACGTTTCCCGATCACACGGTGGATCATACTCTGGGTTCCACATGCATGTTTTAGCTGAAGGAAGAATCCATTAAACCTGGAGAGTTGAGACCCATGGAATGGGTACCATGCAATATGACTTCAAAGGGTCTGCATTTGCTCACCGAACCTCAGCAATCCTATCACTGCTGCGTTTATGCCACTGTACACACGCTTGATTCTCTTTCGGAGACATATAAATCCATAGGTTTTAAGATTCTTACTAGTCAGGTAGATTCTTAGGCGTTTAATATGGAGTGTTGAGTCTACTTCATTGAGCAAGGAGTAGCTCTTGTCTATTACATATTTGGCTTATGGAACGGTATCTGTGCTCATTTCAATCTCTGGTTTTATGCAGCACCCCAACTCACCCGTCCCCTTAAGCAAGCATAAGTTGGTTTTCTACATTTGACACCCTGTTCTGTTTTGTAATTCAGTTCTTGTGTAGCCAAGTTTACATTCCATGTATTAATGATATCTTATGATGTTTCATTTTCTGTGTGACTAATTTCACTTAGAATCATCGTACCTGAATCCACTCATTATGCTGCTATGGGCCTGATGACATAGATTTCATTGCTGAGTGATATTGCATTGTACGTAAGTACCACAATTTCTTTATCCATTTTTCGCTCTCTGTGATATTCAACTTGTACCATAAACGAGGTTCTTGTAAACAGAGCCGTCCCAAACTTTGGGGTGGCTGTGTCTTTTTTATTTTAATTTCCCTAAGCTATAGGACCATAAGTGGAAGTGCCCTAGGCTCTGTTGCTTTGTTTTTTGGATGTTTCAGGAAACACCATACACTTCTCCAGAGTGGCTGCTGGCAATTTACATCCCGCCCATCAGCATAACTAGGCTCCCAGTTCTCCATGGCCTGTCCTGCCTTTCTGGATTTTACACTTTTTTCAGATGACCCTTTTGACCTGGGAGCAGTGAGACTTCATTGTAGTGCAGATTTCCTTTGCAAGCTTGCTTGGTTGGCCAAAAAGGGCGTATGCGTTTTTTCCTGAATATATTCAGGAAAAAACGCATACGCCCTTTTTGGCCAAGTGCATCATTGTGGACGTTCTGCCTCTTTTCCTATGCTTTACATGCAATTCCAGTCTACCTCCTGAAATCGGTTTCCTGCAATTCTGCCCCCCTTTCAACTCCTCTTGGCAGCCTTACTTCAATATATTTTTGGAAGATAGCTGTCCTTTATAACTCTGCAGGTTTGTGAATTACAGTGCCCCTGAGCTCCTTTCTTCAACTCGCTTTCTTGTGAGCTGGCCGCAACACCGCAGGATTGCTTCTGGTCCTAGTGTGGTTCCGGCATGGCACGCTGAGCCTTTGGTTAATTCCTCTTCCTGGTGGGAAATGAGAGTTAAATTTGCCCGTCTGGACACCTCCACCTAGTCTCTCATTGGTTCTCCCTATTCCTGTTCATTTTCCACAGAAATTGCAAACTGGGCCAAACAGGAGGTTAAAGGCACTGACTCTCCAAGTGGGGAGAGTGTTAGTAAAGCGTCTGGAATGTTGCACCCGAGTACCAGGAAACGAAAATTGAGACACATTTGAACACGTTTTCCGATCACACGGTGGATCATACTCTGGGTTCCACATGCATGTTTTAGCTGAAGGAAGAATCCCTTAAACAGGGAGAGTTGAGACCCATGGAATGGGTACCATGCAATATGACTTCAAAGGGTCTGCATTTGCTCACCGAACCTCAGCAATCCTATCACTGCTGCGTTTATGCCACTGTACACACGCTTGATTCTCTTTCGGAGACATATAAATCCATAGGTTTTAAGATTCTTACTAGTCAGGTAGATTCTTACTAGTCAGGTATATTCTTAGGCGTTTAATATGGGGTGTTGAGTCCACTTCGTTGAGCAAGGAGTAGCTCTTGTCTATTACATATTTGGCTTATGGAACGGTATCTGTGCTAATTTCAATCTCTGGTTTGATGCAGCACCCCAACTCACCCGTCCCCTTAAGCAAGCATAAGTTGGTTTTCTACATTTGACACCCTGTTCTGTTTTGTAATTCAGTTCTTGTGTAGCCAAGTTTACATTCCGTGTATTAGTGATATCTTATGATGTTTCTTTTTCTGTGTGACTAATTTCACTTAGAATCATCGTACCTGAATCCACTCATTATGCTGCTACGGGCCTGATGACATAGATTTCATTGCTGAGTGATATTGCATTGTACATAAGTACCACAACTTCTTTATCCATTTTTCGCTTTCTGTGATATTGAACTTGTTTGGTAAACGAGGTTCTTGTAAACAGAGCCGTCCCAAACTTTGGGGTGGCTGTGTCTTTTTGATTTTAATTTCCCTAAGCTATAGGACCATAAGTGGAAGTGCCCTAGGCTCTGTTGCTTTGTTTTTTGGATGTTTCAGGAAACACCATACACTTCTCCTGAGTGGCTGCTGGCAATTTACATCCCGCCCATCAGCATAACAAGGCTCCCAGTTCTCCATGGCCTGTCCTGCCTTTCTGGATTTTACACATTTTTCAGATGGCCCTTTTGACCGGGGGGCAGTGAGACTTCATTGTAGTGCAGATTTCCTTTGCAAGCTTGCTTGGTTGGCCAAAAAGGGCGTATGCGTTTTTTCCTGAATATATTCAGGAAAAAACGCATACGCCCTTTTTGGCCAAGTGCATCATTGTGGACGTTCTGCCTCTTTTCCTATGCTTTACATGCAATTCCAGTGTACCTCCAGAAATCGGTTTCCTGCAATTCTGCCCCGCTTTCAACTCCTCTTGGCAGCCTTACTTCAATATATTTTTGGAAGATAGCTGTCATTTATAACTCTGCAGGTTTGTGAATTACAGTGCCCCTGAGCTCCTTTCTTCAACTCGCTTTCTTGTGAGCTGGCCGCAACACCGCAGGATTGCTTCAGGCCCTAGTTTGGTTCCGGCACGGCATGCTGAGCCTTTGGTTAATTCCTCTTCCTGGTGGGAAATGAGAGTTAAATTTGCCCGTCCGGATACCTCCACCTAGTCTCTCATTGGTTCTCCCTATTCCTGTTCATTTTCCACAGAAATTGCAAACTGGGCCAAACAGGAGGTTAAAGGCACTGACTCTCCAAGTGGGGAGAGTGTTAGTAAAGCGTCTGGAATGTTCCACCCGAGTACCAGGGAACGAAAACTGAGACACATTTGAACACGTTTCCCGATCACACGGTGGATCATACTCTGGGTTCCACATGCATGTTTTAGCTGAAGGAAGAATCCCTTAAACCTGGAGAGTTGAGAACCATGGAATGGGTACCATGCAATATGACTTCAAAGGGTCTGCATTTGCTCACCGAACCTCAGCAATCCTATCACTGCTGCGTTTATGCCGCTGTACACACGCTTGATTTTCTTTCGGAGACATATAAATCCATAGGTTTTAAGATTCTTACTAGTCAGGTATATTCTTAGGCGTTTAATATGGGGTGTTGAGTCCACTTCGTTGAGCAAGGAGTAGCTCTTGTCTATTACATATTTGGCTTATGGAACGGTATCTGTGCTCATTTCAATCTCTGGTTTTATGCAGCACCCCAACTCACCCGTCCCCTTAAGCAAGCATAAGTTGGTTTTCTACATTTGACACCCTGTTCTGTTTTGTAATTCAGTTCTTGTGTAGCCAAGTTTACATTCCGTGTATTAGTGATATCTTATGATGTTTCTTTTTCTGTGTGACTAATTTCACTTAGAATCATTGTACCTGAATCCACTCATTATGCTGCTACGGGCCTGATGACATAGATTTCATTGCTGAGTGATATTGCATTGTACGTAAGTACCACAATTTCTTTATCCATTTTTCGCTTTCTGTGATATTCAACTTGTACCGTAAACTAGGTTCTTGTAAACAGAGCCGTCCCAAACTTTGGGGTGGCTGTGTCTTTTTGATTTTAATTTCCCTAAGCTATAGGACCATAAGTGGAAGTGCCCTAGGCTCTGTTGCTTTGTTTTTTGGATGTTTCAGGAAACACCATACACTTCTCCAGAGTGGCTGCTGGCAATTTACATCCCGCCCATCAGCATAACTAGGCTCCCAGTTCTCCATGGCCTGTCCTGCCTTTCTGGATTTTACACTTTTTTCAGATGGCCCTTTTGACCGGGGGGCAGTGAGACTTCATTGTAGTGCAGATTTCATTTGCAAGCTTGCTTGGTTGGCCAAAAAGGGCGTAAGCGTTTTTTCTTGAATATATTCAGGAAAAAACGCATACGCCCTTTTTGGCCAAGTGCATCATTGTGGACGTTCTGCCTCTTTTCCTATGCTTTACATGCAATTCCAGTCTACCTCCTGAAATCGGTTTCCTGCAATTCTGCCCTGCTTTCAACTCCTCTTGGCATCCTAATTCAATATATTTTTGGAAGATAGCTGTCATTTATAACTCTGCAGGTTTGTGAATTACAGTGCCCCTGAGCTCCTTTCTTCAACTCGCTTTCTTGTGAGCTGGCCGCAACACCGCATGATTGCTTCAGGCCCTATTTTGGTACCGGCACGGCATGCTGAGCCTTTGGTTAATTCCTCTTCCTGGTGGGAAATGAGAGTTAAATTGGCCCGTCCGGACACCTCCACCTAATCTCTCATTGGTTCTCCCTATTCCTGTTCATCTTCCGCAGAAATTGCTAACTGGGCCAAACAGGAGGTTAAAGGCACTGACTCTCCAAGTGGGGAGAGTGTTAGTAAAGCGTCTGGAATGTTGCACCCGAGTACCAGGGGACCAAAACTGAGACACATTTGAACACGTTTTCCGACCACATGGTGGATCATACTCTGGGTTCCACATGCATGTTTTAGCTGAAGGAAGAATCCCTTAAACATGGAGAGTTGAGACCCATGGAATGGGTACCATGCAATATGACTTCAAAGGGTCTGCATTTGCTCACCGAACCTCACCAATCCTATCACTGCTGCGTTTATGCCGCTGTACACACGCTTGATTCTCTTTCGGAGACATATAAATCCATAGGTTTTAAGATTCTTACTAGTCAGGTAGATTCTTACAAGTCAGGTATATTCTTAGGCGTTTAATATGGGGTGTTGAGTCCACTTCGTTGAGCAAGGAGTAGCTCTTGTCTATTACATATTTGGCTTATGGAACGGTATCTGTGCTCATTTCAATCTCTGGTTTTATGCAGCACCCCAACTCACCCGTCCCCTTAAGCAAGCATAAGTTGGTTTTCTACATTTGACACCCTGTTCTGTTTTGTAATTCAGTTCTTGTGTAGCCAAGTTTACATTCCGTGTATTAGTGATATCTTATGATGTTTCTTTTTCTGTGTGACTAATTTCACTTAGAATCATCGTACCTGAATCCACTCATTATGCTACTACGGGCTTGATGACATAGATTTCATTGCTGAATGATATTGCATTGTACCTAAGTACCACAATTTCTTTATCCATTTTTCGCTTTCTGTGATATTCAACTTGTACCGTAAACGAGGTTCTTGTAAACAGAGCCGTCCCAAACTTTGGGGTGGCTGTGTCTTTTTGATTTTAATTTCCCTAAGCTATAGGACCATAAGTGGAAGTGCCCTAGGCTCTGTTGCTTTGTTTTTTGGATGTTTCAGGAAACACCATACACTTCTCCAGAGTGGCTGCTGGCAATTTACATCCCGCCCATCAGCATAACTAGGCTCCCAGTTCTCCATGGCCTGTCCTGCCTTTCTGGATTTTACACTTTTTTCAGATGGCCCTTTTGACCGGGGGGCAGTGAGACTTCATTGTAGTGCAGATTTCCTTTGCAAGCTTGCTTGGTTGGCCAAAAAGGGCGTATGCGTTTTTTCTTGAATATATTCAGGAAAAAACGCATACGCCCTTTTTGGCCAAGTGCATCATTGTGGACGTTCTGCCTCTTTTCCTATGCTTTACATGCAATTCCAGTCTACCTCCTGAAATCGGTTTCCTGCAATTCTGCCCTGCTTTCAACTCCTCTTGGCATCCTAATTCAATATATTTTTGGAAGATAGCTGTCATTTATAACTCTGCAGGTTTGTGAATTACAGTGCCCCTGAGCTCCTTTCTTCAACTCGCTTTCTTGTGAGCTGGCCGCAACACCGCAGGATTGCTTCAGGCCCTAGTTTGGTTCCGGCACGGCATGCTGAGCCTTTGGTTAATTCCTCTTCCTGGTGGGAAATGAGAGTTAAATTGGCCCGTCCGGACACCTCCACCTAATCTCTCATTGGTTCTCCCTATTCCTGTTCATCTTCCGCAGAAATTGCTAACTGGGCCAAACAGGAGGTTAAAGGCACTGACTCTCCAAGTGGGGAGAGTGTTAGTAAAGCGTCTGGAATGTTGCACCCGAGTACCAGGGGACCAAAACTGAGACACATTTGAACACGTTTTCCGACCACATGGTGGATCATACTCTGGGTTCCACATGCATGTTTTAGCTGAAGGAAGAATCCCTTAAACATGGAGAGTTGAGACCCATGGAATGGGTACCATGCAATATGACTTCAAAGGGTCTGCATTTGCTCACCGAACCTCACCAATCCTATCACTGCTGCGTTTATGCCGCTGTACACACGCTTGATTCTCTTTCGGAGACATATAAATCCATAGGTTTTAAGATTCTTACTAGTCAGGTAGATTCTTACAAGTCAGGTATATTCTTAGGCGTTTAATATGGGGTGTTGAGTCCACTTCGTTGAGCAAGGAGTAGCTCTTGTCTATTACATATTTGGCTTATGGAACGGTATCTGTGCTCATTTCAATCTCTGGTTTGATGCAGCACCCCAACTCACCCGTCCCCTTAAGCAAGCATAAGTTGGTTTTCTACATTTGACACCCTGTTCTGTTTTGTAATTCAGTTCTTGTGTAGCCAAGTTTACATTCCGTGTATTAGTGATATCTTATGATGTTTCTTTTTCTGTGTGACTAATTTCACTTAGAATCATCGTACCTGAATCCACTCATTATGCTGCTACGGGCCTGTTGACATAGATTTCATTGCTGAGTGATATTGCATTGTACGTAAGTACCACAATTTCTTTATCCATTTTTCGCTTTCTGTGATATTGAACTTGTACCGTAAACGAGGTTCTTGTAAACAGAGCCGTCCCAAACTTTGGGGTGGCTGTGTCTTTTTGATTTTAATTTCCCTAAGCTATAGGACAATAAGTGGAAGTGCCCTAGGCTCTGTTGCTTTGTTTTTTGGATGTTTCAGGAAACACCATACACTTCTCCAGAGTGGCTGCTGGCAATTTACATCCCGCCCATCAGCATAACTAGGCTCCCAGTTCTCCATGGCCTGTCCTGCCTTTCTGGATTTTACACTTTTTTCAGATGGCCCTTTTGACCGGGGAGCAGTGAGACTTCATTGTAGTGCAGATTTCCTTTGCAAGCTTGCTTGGTTGGCCAAAAAGGGCGTATGCGTTTTTTCCTGAATATATTCAGGAAAAAACGCATACGCCCTTTTTGGCCAAGTGCATCATTGTGGACGTTCTGCCTCTTTTCCTATGCTTTACATGCAATTCCAGTGTACCTCCAGAAATCGGTTTCCTGCAATTCTGCCCCCCTTTCAACTCCTCTTGGCAGCCTTACTTCAATATATTTTTGGAAGATAGCTGTCATTTATAACTCTGCAGGTTTGTGAATTACAGTGCCCCTGAGCTCCTTTCTTCAACTCGCTTTCTTGTGAGCTGGCCGCAACACCGCAGGATTGCTTCAGGCCCTAGTTTGGTTCCGGCACGGCATGCTGAGCCTTTGGTTAATTCCTCTTCCTGGTGGGAAATGAGAGTTAAATTTGCCCGTCCGGATACCTCCACCTAGTCTCTCATTGGTTCTCCCTATTCCTGTTCATTTTCCACAGAAATTGCAAACTGGGCCAAACAGGAGGTTAAAGGCACTGACTCTCCAAGTGGGGAGAGTGTTAGTAAAGCGTCTGGAATGTTGCACCCGAGTACCAGGGAACGAAAACTGAGACACATTTGAACACGTTTCCCGATCACACGGTGGATCATACTCTGGGTTCCACATGCATGTTTTAGCTGAAGGAAGAATCCCTTAAACCTGGAGAGTTGAGAACCATGGAATGGGTACCATGCAATATGACTTCAAAGGGTCTGCATTTGCTCACCGAACCTCAGCAATCCTATCACTGCTGCGTTTATGCCGCTGTACACACGCTTGATTCTCTTTCGGAGACATATAAATCCATAGGTTTTAAGATTCTTACTAGTCAGGTATATTCTTAGGCGTTTAATATGGGGTGTTGAGTCCACTTCGTTGAGCAAGGAGTAGCTCTTGTCTATTACATATTTGGCTTATGGAACGGTATCTGTGCTCATTTCAATCTCTGGTTTTATGCAGCACCCCAACTCACCCGTCCCCTTAAGCAAGCATAAGTTGGTTTTCTACATTTGACACCCTGTTCTGTTTTGTAATTCAGTTCTTGTGTAGCCAAGTTTACATTCCGTGTATTAGTGATATCTTATGATGTTTCTTTTTCTGTGTGACTAATTTCACTTAGAATCATCGTACCTGAATCCACTCATTATGCTGCTACGGGCCTGATGACATAGATTTCATTGCTGAGTGATATTGCATTGTACGTAAGTACCACAATTTCTTTATCCATTTTTCGCTTTCTGTGATATTCAACTTGTACCGTAAACTAGGTTCTTGTAAACAGAGCCGTCCCAAACTTTGGGGTGGCTGTGTCTTTTTTATTTTAATTTCCCTAAGCTATAGGACCATAAGTGGAAGTGCCCTAGGCTCTGTTGCTTTGTTTTTTGGATGTTTCAGGAAACACCATACACTTCTCCAGAGTGGCTGCTGGCAATTTACATCCCGCCCATCAGCATAACTAGGCTCCCAGTTCTCCATGGCCTGTCCTGCCTTTCTGGATTTTACACTTTTTTCAGATGGCCCTTTTGACCGGGGGGCAGTGAGACTTCATTGTATTGCAGATTTCATTTGCAAGCTTGCTTGGTTGGCCAAAAAGGGCGTAAGCGTTTTTTCTTGAATATATTCAGGAAAAAACGCATACGCCCTTTTTGGCCAAGTGCATCATTGTGGACGTTCTGCCTCTTTTCCTATGCTTTACATGCAATTCCAGTCTACCTCCTGAAATCGGTTTCCTGCAATTCTGCCCTGCTTTCAACTCCTCTTGGCATCCTAATTCAATATATTTTTGGAAGATAGCTGTCATTTATAACTCTGCAGGTTTGTGAATTACAGTGCCCCTGAGCTCCTTTCTTCAACTCGCTTTCTTGTGAGCTGGCCGCAACACCGCAGGATTGCTTCAGGCCCTAGTTTGGTTCCGGCACGGCATGCTGAGCCTTTGGTTAATTCCTCTTCCTGGTGGGAAATGAGAGTTAAATTGGCCCGTCCGGACACCTCCACCTAATCTCTCATTGGTTCTCCCTATTCCTGTTCATCTTCCGCAGAAATTGCTAACTGGGCCAAACAGGAGGTTAAAGGCACTGACTCTCCAAGTGGGGAGAGTGTTAGTAAAGCGTCTGGAATGTTGCACCCGAGTACCAGGGGACGAAAACTGAGACACATTTGAACACGTTTTCCGACCACATGGTGGATCATACTCTGGGTTCCACATGCATGTTTTAGCTGAAGGAAGAATCCCTTAAACATGGAGAGTTGAGACCCATGGAATGGGTACCATGCAATATGACTTCAAAGGGTCTGCATTTGCTCACCGAACCTCACCAATCCTATCACTGCTGCGTTTATGCCGCTGTACACACGCTTGATTCTCTTTCGGAGACATATAAATCCATAGGTTTTAAGATTCTTACTAGTCAGGTAGATTCTTACAAGTCAGGTATATTCTTAGGCGTTTAATATGGGGTGTTGAGTCCACTTCGTTGAGCAAGGAGTAGCTCTTGTCTATTACATATTTGGCTTATGGAACGGTATCTGTGCTCATTTCAATCTCTGGTTTGATGCAGCACCCCAACTCACCCGTCCCCTTAAGCAAGCATAAGTTGGTTTTCTACATTTGACACCCTGTTCTGTTTTGTAATTCAGTTCTTGTGTAGCCAAGTTTACATTCCGTGTATTAGTGATATCTTATGATGTTTCTTTTTCTGTGTGACTAATTTCACTTAGAATCATCGTACCTGAATCCACTCATTATGCTGCTACGGGCCTGTTGACATAGATTTCATTGCTGAGTGATATTGCATTGTACGTAAGTACCACAATTTCTTTATCCATTTTTCGCTTTCTGTGATATTGAACTTGTACCGTAAACGAGGTTCTTGTAAACAGAGCCGTCCCAAACTTTGGGGTGGCTGTGTCTTTTTGATTTTAATTTCCCTAAGCTATAGGACCATAAGTGGAAGTGCCCTAGGCTCTGTTGCTTTGTTTTTTGGATGTTTCAGGAAACACCATACACTTCTCCTGAGTGGCTGCTGGCAATTTACATCCCGCCCATCAGCATAACAAGGCTCCCAGTTCTCCATGGCCTGTCCTGCCTTTCTGGATTTTACACTTTTTTCAGATGGCCCTTTTGACCGGGGGGCAGTGAGACTTCATTGTAGTGCAGATTTCCTTTGCAAGCTTGCTTGGTTGGCCAAAAAGGGCGTATGCGTTTTTTCCTGAATATATTCAGGAAAAAACGCATACGCCCTTTTTGGCCAAGTGCATCATTGTGGACGTTCTGCCTCTTTTCCTATGCTTTACATGCAATTCCAGTGTACCTCCAGAAATCGGTTTCCTGCAATTCTGCCCCGCTTTCAACTCCTCTTGGCAGCCTTACTTCAATATATTTTTGGAAGATAGCTGTCCTTTATAACTCTGCAGGTTTGTGAATTACAGTGCCCCTGAGCTCCTTTCTTCAACTCGCTTTCTTGTGAGCTGGCCGCAACACCGCAGGATTGCTTCAGGCCCTAGTTTGATTCCGGCACGGCATGCTGAGCCTTTGGTTAATTCCTCTTCCTGGTGGGAAATGAGAGTTAAATTTGCCCGTCCGGATACCTCCACCTAGTCTCTCATTGGTTCTCTCTATTCCTGTTCATTTTCCACAGAAATTGCAAACTGGGCCAAACAGGAGGTTAAAGGCACTGACTCTCCAAGTGGGGAGAGTGTTAGTAAAGCGTCTGGAATGTTGCACCCGAGTACCAGGGAACGAAAACTGAGACACATTTGAACACGTTTCCCGATCACACGGTGGATCATACTCTGGGTTCCACATGCATGTTTTAGCTGAAGGAAGAATCCCTTAAACCTGGAGAGTTGAGAACCATGGAATGGGTACCATGCAATATGACTTCAAAGGGTCTGCATTTGCTCACCGAACCTCAGCAATCCTATCACTGCTGCGTTTATGCCGCTGTACACACGCTTGATTCTCTTTCGGAGACATATAAATCCATAGGTTTTAAGATTCTTACTAGTCAGGTATATTCTTAGGCGTTTAATATGGGGTGTTGAGTCCACTTCGTTGAGCAAGGAGTAGCTCTTGTCTATTACATATTTGGCTTATGGAACGGTATCTGTGCTCATTTCAATCTCTGGTTTTATGCAGCACCCCAACTCACCCGTACCCTTAAGCAAGCATAAGTTGGTTTTCTACATTTGACACCCTGTTCTGTTTTGTAATTCAGTTCTTGTGTAGCCAAGTTTACATTCCGTGTATTAGTGATATCTTATGATGTTTCTTTTTCTGTGTGACTAATTTCTCTTAGAATCATCGTACCTGAATCCACTCATTATGCTGCTACGGGCCTGTTGACATAGATTTCATTGCTGAGTGATATTGCATTGTACGTAAGTACCACAATTTCTTTATCCATTTTTCGCTTTCTGTGATATTGAACTTGTACCGTAAACGAGGTTCTTGTAAACAGAGCCGTCCCAAACTTTGGGGTGGCTGTGTCTTTTTGATTTTAATTTCCCTAAGCTATAGGACCATAAGTGGAAGTGCCCTAGGCTCTGTTGCTTTGTTTTTTGGATGTTTCAGGAAACACCATACACTTCTCCTGAGTGGCTGCTGGCAATTTACATCCCGCCCATCAGCATAACAAGGCTCCCAGTTCTCCATGGCCTGTCCTGCCTTTCTGGATTTTACACTTTTTTCAGATGGCCCTTTTGACCGGGGGGCAGTGAGACTTCATTGTAGTGCAGATTTCCTTTGCAAGCTTGCTTGGTTGGCCAAAAAGGGCGTATGCGTTTTTTCCTGAATATATTCAGGAAAAAACGCATACGCCCTTTTTGGCCAAGTGCATCATTGTGGACGTTCTGCCTCTTTTCCTATGCTTTACATGCAATTCCAGTGTACCTCCAGAAATCGGTTTCCTGCAATTCTGCCCCGCTTTCAACTCCTCTTGGCAGCCTTACTTCAATATATTTTTGGAAGATAGCTGTCCTTTATAACTCTGCAGGTTTGTGAATTACAGTGCCCCTGAGCTCCTTTCTTCAACTCGCTTTCTTGTGAGCTGGCCGCAACACCGCAGGATTGCTTCAGGCCCTAGTTTGATTCCGGCACGGCATGCTGAGCCTTTGGTTAATTCCTCTTCCTGGTGGGAAATGAGAGTTAAATTTGCCCGTCCGGATACCTCCACCTAGTCTCTCATTGGTTCTCTCTATTCCTGTTCATTTTCCACAGAAATTGCAAACTGGGCCAAACAGGAGGTTAAAGGCACTGACTCTCCAAGTGGGGAGAGTGTTAGTAAAGCGTCTGGAATGTTGCACCCGAGTACCAGGGAACGAAAACTGAGACACATTTGAACACGTTTCCCGATCACACGGTGGATCATACTCTGGGTTCCACATGCATGTTTTAGCTGAAGGAAGAATCCCTTAAACCTGGAGAGTTGAGAACCATGGAATGGGTACCATGCAATATGACTTCAAAGGGTCTGCATTTGCTCACCGAACCTCAGCAATCCTATCACTGCTGCGTTTATGCCGCTGTACACACGCTTGATTCTCTTTCGGAGACATATAAATCCATAGGTTTTAAGATTCTTACTAGTCAGGTATATTCTTAGGCGTTTAATATGGGGTGTTGAGTCCACTTCGTTGAGCAAGGAGTAGCTCTTGTCTATTACATATTTGGCTTATGGAACGGTATCTGTGCTCATTTCAATCTCTGGTTTTATGCAGCACCCCAACTCACCCGTACCCTTAAGCAAGCATAAGTTGGTTTTCTACATTTGACACCCTGTTCTGTTTTGTAATTCAGTTCTTGTGTAGCCAAGTTTACATTCCGTGTATTAGTGATATCTTATGATGTTTCTTTTTCTGTGTGACTAATTTCACTTAGAATCATCGTACCTGAATCCACTCATTATGCTGCTACGGGCCTGATGACATAGATTTCATTGCTGAGTGATATTGCATTGTACGTAAGTACCACAATTTCTTTATCCATTTTTCGCTTTCTGTGATATTGAACTTGTACCGTAAACGAGGTTCTTGTAAACAGAGCCGTCCCAAACTTTGGGGTGGCTGTGTCTTTTTGATTTTAATTTCCCTAAGCTATAGGACCATAAGTGGAAGTGCCCTAGGCTCTGTTGCTTTGTTTTTTGGATGTTTCAGGAAACACCATACACTTCTCCAGAGTGGCTGCTGGCAATTTACATCCCGCCCATCAGCATAACTAGGCTCCCAGTTCTCCATGGCCTGTCCTGCCTTTCTGGATTTTACACTTTTTTCAGATGGCCCTTTTGACCGGGGGGCAGTGAGACTTCATTGTAGTGCAGATTTCATTTGCAAGCTTGCTTGGTTGGCCAAAAAGGGCGTATGCGTTTTTTCCTGAATATATTCAGGAAAAAACGCATACGCCCTTTTTGGCCAAGTGCATCATTGTGGACGTTCTGCCTCTTTTCCTATGCTTTAAATGCAATTCCAGTCTACCTCCTGAAATCGGTTTCCTGCAATTCTGCCCCGCTTTCAAGTCCTCTTGGCAGCCTTACTTCAGTATATTTTTGGACGATAGCTGTCATTTATAACTCTGCAGGTTTGTGAATTACAGTGCCCCTGAGCTCCTTTCTTCAACTCGCTTTCTTGTGAGCTGGCCGCAACACCGCAGGATTGCTTCAGGCCCTAATCTGGTTCCGGCACGGCACGCTGAGCCTTTGGTTAATTCCTCTTCCTGGTGGGAAATGAGAGTTTAATTTGCCCGTCCAGACACCTCCAGCTAGTCTCTCATTGGTTCTCCCTATTCCTGTTCATCTTCCGCAGAAATTGCAAACTGGGCCAAACAGGAGGTTAAAGGCACTGACTCTCCAAGTCGGGAGAGTGTTAGTAAAGCGTCTGGAATGTTGCACCCGAGTACCAGGGGACGAGAACTGAGACATATTGGAACACGTCTCCCGATCACACGGTTGATCATACTCTGGGTTCCACGTGCATGTTTTAGCTGAAGGAAGAATCCCTTAAACCTGGAGAGTTGAGACCCGTGGAATGGGTACCATGCAATATGACTTCAAAGGGTCTTCATTTGCTCACCGAACCTCTCCAATCCTATCACTGCTGCGTTTATGCCCTTGTACACACGCTTGATTTTCTTTCAGACACATAGCAATCCATAGGTTTTAAGATACTTACTAGTCAGGTACATTCTTAGGCGTTTAATATGGGGTGTTGAGTCCATTTCGTTGAGCAAGGAGTAGTTCTTGTCTATTCCATATTTGGCTTAAGGAACTTTATCTGTGCTCATTTCAATCTCTGGTTTGATGCAGCACCCCAACTCACCTTTCCCCTTAAGCAAGCATAAGTTGGTTTTCTAAATTTGAGACCCTGTTCTGTTTTGTAATCCAGTTCCTGTGTAGCCAAGTTTACATCCCGTGTATTAGTGATATCTTATGATGTTTCTTTTTCTGTGTGACTTATTTCAGTTAGAATCATCATACCTGAATCCACTCATTATGCTGCTACGGGCCTGATGACATAGATTTCATTGCTGAGTGATATTGCATTGTACGTAAGTACCACAACTTCTTTATCCATTTTTCACTTTCTGCGATATTGAACTTGTACCGTAAATGAGGTTCTTGTAAACAGAGCCGTCCCAAACTTTGGGGTGGCTGTGTCTTTTTGATTTTAATTTCCCTAAGCTATAGGACCATAAGTGGAAGTGCCCTAGGCTCTGTTGCTTTGTTTTTTAGATGTTTCAGGAAACACCATACACCTCTCCCGAGTGGCTCTTGGCAATTTACATCCCGCCCATCAGCATAACAAGGCTCCCAGTTCTCCATGGCCTGTCCTGCCTTTCTGGATTTTACACTTTTTTCAGATGGCCCTTTTGACCTGGGGGAAGTGAGACTTCATTGTAGTGCAGATTTCCTTTGCAAGCTTGCTTGGTTGGCCAAAAAGGGCGTATGCGTTTTTTCCTGAATATATTCAGGAAAAAACGCATACGCCCTTTTTGTCCAAGTGCATCATTGTGGACGTTCTGCCTCTTTTCCCATGCTTTACATGCAATTCCAGTCTACCTCCTGAAATCGGTTTCCTGCAATTCTGCCCTGCTTTCAACTCCTCTTGGCATCCTAATTCAATATATTTTTGGAAGATAGCTGTCATTTATAACTCTGCAGGTTTGTGAATTACAGTGCCCCTGAGCTCCTTTCTTCAACTCGCTTTCTTGTGAGCTGGCCGCAACACCGCAGGATTGCTTCAGGCCCTAGTTTGGTTCCGGCACGGCATGCTGAGCCTTTGGTTAATTCCTCTTCCTGGTGGGAAATGAGAGTTAAATTTGCCCGTCCAGACACCTCCACCTAGTCTCTCATTGGTTCTCCCTATTCCTGTTCACCTTCCTCAGAAATTGCAAATGGGCCAAACAGGAGGTTAAAGGCACTGACTCTCCAAGTCGGGAGAGTGTTAGTAAAGCGTGTGGAATGTTGCACCCGAGTACCAGGGGACGAGAACTGAGACATATTGGAACACGTCTCCCGATCACACGGTAGATCATACTCTGGGTTCCACGTGCATGTTTTACCTGAAGGCAGAATCCCTTAAACCTGGAGAGTTGAGACCCGTGGAATGGGTACCATGCAATATGACTTCAAAGGGTCTTCATTTGCTCACCGAACGTCTCCAATCCTATCACTGCTGCGTTTATGCCCCTGTACACACGCTTGATTTTCTTTCAGACACATAGCAATCCATAGGTTTTAAGATACTTACTAGTCAGGTACATTCTTAGGCGTTTAATATGGGGTGTTGAGTCCATTTCGTTGAGCAAGGAGTAGTTCTTGTCTATTCCATATTTGGCTTAAGGAACTTTATCTGTGCTCATTTCAATCTCTGGTTTGATGCAGCACCCCAACTCACCTTTCCCCTTAAGCAAGCATAAGTTGGTTTTCTACATTTGACACCCTGTTCTGTTTTGTAATCCAGTTCCTGTGTAGCCAAGTTTACATTCCGTGTATTAGTGATATCTTATGATGTTTCTTTTTCTGTGTGACTTATTTCAGTTAGAATCATCATACCTGAATCCACTCATTATGCTGCTACGGGCCTGATGACATAGATTTCATTGCTGAGTGATATTGCATTGTACGTATGTACCAGAACTTCTTTATCCATTTTTCACTTTCTGCGATATTGAACTTGTACCGTAAACGAGGTTCTTGTAAACAGAGCCGTCCCAAACTTTGGGGTGGCTGTGTCTTTTTGATTTTAATTTCCCTAAGCTATAGGACCATAAGTGGAAGTGCGCTAGGCTCTGTTGCTTTGTTTTTTAGATGTTTCAGGAAACACCATACACCTCTCCCGAGTGGCTGTTGGCAATTTACATCCCGCCCATCAGCATAACAAGGCTCCCAGTTCTCCATGGCCTGTCCTGCCTTTCTGGATTTTACACTTTTTTCAGATGGCCCTTTTGACCGGGGGGAAGTGAGACTTCATTGTAGTGCAGATTTCCTTTGCAAGCTTGCTTGGTTGGCCAAAAAGGGCGTATGCGTTTTTTCCTGAATATATTCAGGAAAAAACGCATACGCCCTTTTTGTCCAAGTGCATCATTGTGGACGTTCTGCCTCTTTTCCTATGCTTTAAATGCAAATCCAGTCTACCTCCTGAAATCGGTTTCCTGCAATTCTGCCCCGCTTTCAAGTCCTCTTGGCAGCCTTACTTCAGTATATTTTTGGACGATAGCTGTCATTTATAACTCTGCAGGTTTGTGAATTACAGTGCCCCTGAGCTCCTTTCTTCAACTCGCTTTCTTGTGAGCTGGCCGCAACACCGCAGGATTGCTTCAGGCCCTAATCTGGTTCCGGCACGGCACGCTGAGTCTTTGGTTAATTCCTCTTCCTGGTGGGAAATGAGAGTTAAATTTGCCCGTCCAGACACCTCCAGCTAGTCTCTCATTGGTTCTCCCTATTCCTGTTCATCTTCCGCAGAAATTGCAAACTGGGCCAAACAGGAGGTTAAAGGCACTGACTCTCCAAGTCGGGAGAGTGTTAGTAAAGCGTCTGGAATGTTGCACCCGAGTACCAGGGGACGAGAACTGAGACATATTGGAACACGTCTCCCGATCACACGGTTGATCATACTCTGGGTTACACGTGCATGTTTTACCTGAAGGCAGAATCCCTTAAACCTGGAGAGTTGAGACCCGTGGAATGGGTACCATGCAATATGACTTCAAAGGGTCTTCGTTTGCTCACCGAACCTCTCCAATCCTATCACTGCTGCGTTTATGCCCCTGTACACACGCTTGATTTTCTTTCAGACACATAGCAATCCATAGGTTTTAAGATACTTACTAGTCAGGTACATTCTTAGGCGTTTAATATGGGGTGTTGTGTCCATTTCGTTGAGCAAGGAGTAGTTCTTGTCTATTCCATATTTGGCTTAAGGAACTTTATCTGTGCTCATTTCAATCTCTGGTTTGATGCAGCACCCCAACTCACCTTTCGCCTTAAGCAAGCATAAGTTGGTTTTCTACATTTGACACCCTGTTCTGTTTTGTAATCCAGTTCCTGTGTAGCCAAGTTTACATTCCGTGTATTAGTGATATCTTATGATGTTTCTTTTTCTGTGTGACTTATTTCAGTTAGAATCATCATACCTGAATCCACTAATTATGCTGCTACGGGCCTGATGACATAGATTTCATTGCTGAGTGATATTGCATTGTACGTAAGTACCACAACTTCTTTATCCATTTTTCACTTTCTGCGATATTGAACTTGTACCGTAAACGAGGTTCTTGTAAACAGAGCCGTCCCAAACTTTGGGGTGGCTGTGTCTTTTTGATTTTAATTTCCCTAAGCTATAGGACCATAAGTGGAAGTGCCCTAGGCTCTGTTGCTTTGTTTTTTAGATGTTTCAGGAAACACCATACACCTCTCAAGAGTGGCTCTTGGCAATTTACATCCCGCCCATCAGCATAACAAGGCTCCCAGTTCTCCATGGCCTGTCCTGCCTTTCTGGATTTTACACTTTTTTCAGATGGCCCTTTTGACCGGGGGGAAGTAAGACTTCATTGTAGTGCAAATTTCCTTTGCAAGCTTGCTTAGTTGGCAAAAAAGTGCGTATGCGTTTTTTCCTGAATATATTCAGGAAAAAACGCATACGCCCTTTTTGGCCAACTGCATCATTGTGGACGTTCTGCCTCTTTTCCTATGCTTTAAATGCAATTCCAGTCTACCTCCTGAAATCGGTTTCCTGCAATTCTGCCCCGCTTTCAAGTCCTCTTGGCAGCCTTACTTCAGTATATTTTTGGACGATAGCTGTCATTTATAACTCTGCAGGTTTGTGAATTACAGTGCCCCTGAGCTCCTTTCTTCAACTCGCTTTCTTGTGAGCTGGCCGCAACACCGCAGGATTGCTTCAGGCCCTAGTTTGGTTCCGGCACGGCATGCTGAGCCTTTGGTTAATTCCTCTTCCTGGTGGGAAATGAGAGTTAAATTGGCCCGTCCGGACACCTCCACCTAATCTCTCATTGGTTCTCCCTATTCCTGTTCATCTTCCGCAGAAATTGCTAACTGGGCCAAACAGGAGGTTAAAGGCACTGACTCTCCAAGTGGGGAGAGTGTTAGTAAAGCGTCTGGAATGTTGCACCCGAGTACCAGGGGACGAAAACTGAGACACATTTGAACACGTTTTCCGACCACATGGTGGATCATACTCTGGGTTCCACATGCATGTTTTAGCTGAAGGAAGAATCCCTTAAACATGGAGAGTTGAGACCCATGGAATGGGTACCATGCAATATGACTTCAAAGGGTCTGCATTTGCTCACCGAACCTCACCATTCCTATCACTGCTGCGTTTATGCCGCTGTACACACACTTGATTCTCTTTCGGAGACATATAAATCCATAGGTTTTAAGATTCTTACTAGTAAGGTAGATTCTTACTAGTCAGGTATATTCTTAGGCGTTTAATATGGGGTGTTGAGTCCACTTCGTTGAGCAAGGAGTAGCTCTTGTCTATTACATATTTGGCTTATGGAACGGTATCTGTGCTCATTTCAATCTCTGGTTTTATGCAGCACCCCAACTCACCCGTCCCCTTAAGCAAGCATAAGTTGGTTTTCTACATTTGACACCCTGTTCTGTTTTGTAATTCAGTTCTTGTGTAGCCAAGTTTACATTCCGTGTATTAGTGATATCTTATGATGTTTCTTTTTCTGTGTGACTAATTTCACTTAGAATCATCGTACCTGAATCCACTCATTATGCTGCTACGGGCCTGATGACATAGATTTCATTGCTGAGTGATATTGCATTGTACGTAAGTACCACAACTTCTTTATCCATTTTTCACTTTCTGCGATATTGAACTTGTACCGTAAACGAGGTTCTTGTAAACAGAGCCGTCCCAAACTTTGGGGTGGCTGTGTCTTTTTGATTTTAATTTCCCTAAGCTATAGGACCATAAGTGGAAGTGCCCTAGGCTCTGTTGCTTTGTTTTTTAGATGTTTCAGGAAACACCATACACCTCTCCCGAGTGGCTGTTGGCAATTTACATCCCGCCCATCAGCATAACAAGGCTCCCAGTTCTCCATGGCCTGTCCTGCCTTTCTGGATTTTACACTTTTTTCAGATGGCCCTTTTGACCGGGGGGGAAGTGAGACTTCATTGTAGTGCAGATTTCCTTTGCAAGCTTGCTTGGTTGGCCAAAAAGGGCGTATGCGTTTTTTCCTGAATATATTCAGGAAAAAACGCATACGCCCTTTTTGGCCAAGTGCATCATTGTGGACGTTCTGCCTCTTTTCCTATGCTTTAAATGCAATTCCAGTCTACCTCCTGAAATCGGTTTCCTGCAATTCTGCCCCGCTTTCAAGTCCTCTTGGCAGCCTTACTTCAGTATATTTTTGGACGATAGCTGTCATTTATAACTCTGCAGGTTTGTGAATTACAGTGCCCCTGAGCTCCTTTCTTCAACTCGCTTTCTTGTGAGCTGGCCACAACACCGCAGGATTGCTTCAGGCCCTAATCTGGTCCGGCACGGCACGCTGAGCCTTTGGTTAATTCCTCTTCCTGGTGGGAAATGAGAGTTAAATTTGCCCGTCCAGACACCTCCAGCTAGTCTCTCATTGGTTCTCCCTATTCCTGTTCATCTTCCGCAGAAATTGCAAACTGGGCCAAACAGGAGGTTAAAGGCACTGACTCTCCAAGTCGGGAGAGTGTTAGTAAAGCGTCTGGAATGTTGCACCCGAGTACCAGGGGACGAGAACTGAGACATATTGGAACACGTCTCCCGATCACACGGTTGATCATACTCTGGGT
Organism: Leucopleurus acutus; assembly: GCF_964270905.1. NCBI lineage: Eukaryota > Metazoa > Chordata > Mammalia > Artiodactyla > Delphinidae > Leucopleurus > Leucopleurus acutus. The sequence goes on along the minus strand of NW_028139129.1, from coordinate 489,720 downwards.
TCCACGTGCATGTTTTAGCTGAAGGAAGAATCCCTTAAACCTGGAGAGTTGAGACCCGTGGAATGGGTACCATGCAATATGACTTCAAAGGGTCTTCATTTGCTCACCGAACCTCTCCAATCCTATCACTGCTGCGTTTATGCCCCTGTACACACGCTTGATTTTCTTTCAGACACATAGCAATCCATAGGTTTTAAGATACTTACTAGTCAGGTACATTCTTAGGCGTTTAATATGGGGTGTTGAGTCCATTTCGTTGAGCAAGGAGTAGTTCTTGTCTATTCCATATTTGGCTTAAGGAACTTTATCTGTGCTCATTTCAATCTCTGGTTTGATGCAGCACCCCAACTCACCTTTCCCCTTAAGCAAGCATAAGTTGGTTTTCTAAATTTGAGACCCTGTTCTGTTTTGTAATCCAGTTCCTGTGTAGCCAAGTTTACATCCCGTGTATTAGTGATATCTTATGATGTTTCTTTTTCTGTGTGACTTATTTCAGTTAGAATCATCATACCTGAATCCACTCATTATGCTGCTACGGGCCTGATGACATAGATTTCATTGCTGAGTGATATTGCATTGTACGTAAGTACCACAACTTCTTTATCCATTTTTCACTTTCTGCGATATTGAACTTGTACCGTAAATGAGGTTCTTGTAAACAGAGCCGTCCCAAACTTTGGGGTGGCTGTGTCTTTTTGATTTTAATTTCCCTAAGCTATAGGACCATAAGTGGAAGTGCCCTAGGCTCTGTTGCTTTGTTTTTTAGATGTTTCAGGAAACACCATACACCTCTCCCGAGTGGCTCTTGGCAATTTACATCCCGCCCATCAGCATAACAAGGCTCCCAGTTCTCCATGGCCTGTCCTGCCTTTCTGGATTTTACACTTTTTTCAGATGGCCCTTTTGACCGGGGGGCAGTGAGACTTCATTGTAGTGTAGATTTCCTTTGCAAGCTTGCTTGGTTGGCCAAAAAGGGCGTATGCGTTTTTTCCTGAATATATTCAGGAAAAAACGCATACGCCCTTTTTGTCCAAGTGCATCATTGTGGACGTTCTGCCTCTTTTCCTATGCTTTAAATGCAATTCCAGTCTACCTCCTGAAATCGGTTTCCTGCAATTCTGCCCCGCTTTCAAGTCCTCTTGGCAGCCTTACTTCAGTATATTTTTGGACGATAGCTATCATTTATAACTCTGCAGGTTTGTGAATTACAGTGCCACTGAGCTCCTTTCTTCAACTCGCTTTCTTGTGAGCTGGCCGCAACACCGCAGGATTGCTTCAGGCCCTAATCTGGTTCCGGCACGGCACGCTGAGCCTTTGGTTAATTCCTCTTCCTGGTGGGAAATGAGAGTTAAATTTGCCCGTCCAGACACCTCCACCTAGTCTCTCATTGGTTCTCCCTATTCCTGTTCACCTTCCTCAGAAATTGCAAATGGGCCAAACAGGAGGTTAAAGGCACTGACTCTCCAAGTCGGGAGAGTGTTAGTAAAGCGTGTGGAATGTTGCACCCGAGTACCAGGGGACGAGAACTGAGACATATTGGAACACGTCTCCCGATCACACGGTTGATCATACTCTGGGTTACACGTGCATGTTTTAGCTGAAGGCAGAATCCCTTAAACCTGGAGAGTTGAGACCCGTGGAATGGGTACCATGCAATATGACTTCAAAGGGTCTTCATTTGCTCACCGAACGTCTCCAATCCTATCACTGCTGCGTTTATGCCCCTGTACACACGCTTGATTTTCTTTCAGACACATAGCAATCCATAGGTTTTAAGATACTTACTAGTCAGGTACATTCTTAGGCGTTTAATATGGGGTGTTGAGTCCATTTCGTTGAGCAAGGAGTAGTTCTTGTCTATTCCATATTTGGCTTAAGGAACTTTATCTGTGCTCATTTCAATCTCTGGTTTGATGCAGCACCCCAACTCACCTTTCCCCTTAAGCAAGCATAAGTTGGTTTTCTACATTTGACACCCTGTTCTGTTTTGTAATCCAGTTCCTGTGTAGCCAAGTTTACATTCCGTGTATTAGTGATATCTTATGATGTTTCTTTTTCTGTGTGACTTATTTCAGTTAGAATCATCATACCTGAATCCACTCATTATGCTGCTACGGGCCTGATGACATAGATTTCATTGCTGAGTGATATTGCATTGTACGTAAGTACCACAACTTCTTTATCCATTTTTCACTTTCTGCGATATTGAACTTGTACCGTAAACGAGGTTCTTGTAAACAGAGCTGTCCCAAACTTTGGGGTGGCTGTGTCTTTTTGATTTTAATTTCCCTAAGCTATAGGACCATAAGTGGAAGTGCCCTAGGCTCTGTTGCTTTGTTTTTTAGATGTTTCAGGAAACACCATACACCTCTCCCGAGTGGCTGTTGGCAATTTACATCCCGCCCATCAGCATAACAAGGCTCCCAGTTCTCCATGGCCTGTCCTGCCTTTCTGGATTTTACACTTTTTTCAGATGGCCCTTTTGACCGGGGGGAAGTGAGACTTCATTGTAGTGCAGATTTCCTTTGCAAGCTTGCTTGGTTGGCCAAAAAGGGCGTATGCGTTTTTTCCTGAATATATTCAGGAAAAAACGCATACGCCCTTTTTGGCCAAGTGCATCATTGTGGACGTTCTGCCTCTTTTCCTATGCTTTAAATGCAATTCCAGTCTACCTCCTGAAATCGGTTTCCTGCAATTCTGCCCCACTTTCAAGTCCTCTTGGCAGCCTTACTTCAGTATATTTTTGGACGATAGCTGTCATTTATAACTCTGCAGGTTTGTGAATTACAGTGCCCCTGAGCTCCTTTCTTCAACTCGCTTTCTTGTGAGCTGGCCGCAACACCGCAGGATTGCTTCAGGCCCTAATCTGGTTCTGGCACGGCACGCTGAGCCTTTGGTTAATTCCTCTTCCTGGTGGGAAATGAGAGTTAAATTTGCCCGTCCAGACACCTCCAGCTAGTCTCTCATTGGTTCTCCCTATTCCTGTTCATCTTCCGCAGAATTTGCAAACTGGGCCAAACAGGAGGTTAAAGGCACTGACTCTCCAAGTCGGGAGAGTGTTAGTAAAGCGTCTGGAATGTTGCACCCGAGTACCAGGGGACGAGAACTGAGACATATTGGAACACGTCTCCCGATCACACGGTTGATCATACTCTGGGTTCCACGTGCATGTTTTAGCTGAAGGAAGAATCCCTTAAACCTGGAGAGTTGAGACCCGTAGAATGGGTACCATGCAATATGACTTCAAAGGGTCTTCATTTGCTCACCGAACCTCTCCAATCCTATCACTGCTGCGTTTATGCCCCTGTACACACGCTTGATTTTCTTTCAGACACATAGCAATCCATAGGTTTTAAGATACTTACTAGTCAGGTACATTCTTAGGCGTTTAATATGGGGTGTTGAGTCCATTTCGTTGAGCAAGGAGTAGTTCTTGTCTATTCCATATTTGGCTTAAGGAACTTTATCTGTGCTCATTTCAATCTCTGGTTTGATGCAGCACCCCAACTCACCTTTCCCCTTAAGCAAGCATAAGTTGGTTTTCTAAATTTGAGACCCTGTTCTGTTTTGTAATCCAGTTCCTGTGTAGCCAAGTTTACATCCCGTGTATTAGTGATATCTTATGATGTTTCTTTTTCTGTGTGACTTATTTCAGTTAGAATCATCATACCTGAATCCACTCATTATGCTGCTACGGGCCTGATGACATAGATTTCATTGCTGAGTGATATTGCATTGTACGTATGTACCAGAACTTCTTTATCCATTTTTCACTTTCTGCGATATTGAACTTGTACCGTAAACGAGGTTCTTGTAAACAGAGCCGTCCCAAACTTTGGGGTGGCTGTGTCTTTTTGATTTTAATTTCCCTAATCTATAGGACCATAAGTGGAAGTGCGCTAGGCTCTGTTGCTTTGTTTTTTAGATGTTTCAGGAAACACCATACACCTCTCCCGAGTGGCTGTTGGCAATTTACATCCCGCCCATCAGCATAACAAGGCTCCCAGTTCTCCATGGCCTGTCCTGCCTTTCTGGATTTTACACTTTTTTCAGATGGCCCTTTTGACCGGGGGGAAGTGAGACTTCATTGTAGTGCAGATTTCCTTTGCAAGCTTGCTTGGTTGGCCAAAAAGGGCGTATGCGTTTTTTCCTGAATATATTCAGGAAAAAACGCATACGCCCTTTTTGTCCAAGTGCATCATTGTGGACGTTCTGCCTCTTTTCCTATGCTTTAAATGCAAATCCAGTCTACCTCCTGAAATCGGTTTCCTGCAATTCTGCCCCGCTTTCAAGTCCTCTTGGCAGCCTTACTTCAGTATATTTTTGGACGATAGCTGTCTTTTATAACTCTGCAGGTTTGTGAATTACAGTGCCCCTGAGCTCCTTTCTTCAACTCGCTTTCTTGTGAGCTGGCCGCAACACCGCACGATTGCTTCAGGCCCTAATCTGGTTCCGGCACGGCACGCTGAGTCTTTGGTTAATTCCTCTTCCTGGTGGGAAATGAGAGTTAAATTTGCCCGTCCAGACACCTCCAGCTAGTCTCTCATTGGTTCTCCCTATTCCTGTTCATCTTCCGCAGAAATTGCAAACTGGGCCAAACAGGAGGTTAAAGGCACTGACTCTCCAAGTCGGGAGAGTGTTAGTAAAGCGTCTGGAATGTTGCACCCGAGTACCAGGGGACGAGAACTGAGACATATTGGAACACGTCTCCCGATCACACGGTTGATCATACTCTGGGTTCCACGTGCATGTTTTAGCTGAAGGAAGAATCCCTTAAACCTGGAGAGTTGAGACCCGTAGAATGGGTACCATGCAATATGACTTCAAAGGGTCTTCATTTGCTCACCGAACCTCTCCAATCCTATCACTGCTGCGTTTATGCCCCTGTACACACGCTTGATTTTCTTTCAGACACATAGCAATCCATAGGTTTTAAGATACTTACTAGTCAGGTACATTCTTAGGCGTTTAATATGGGGTGTTGAGTCCATTTCGTTGAGCAAGGAGTAGTTCTTGTCTATTCCATATTTGGCTTAAGGAACTTTATCTGTGCTCATTTCAATCTCTGGTTTGATGCAGCACCCCAACTCACCTTTCCCCTTAAGCAAGCATAAGTTGGTTTTCTAAATTTGAGACCCTGTTCTGTTTTGTAATCCAGTTCCTGTGTAGCCAAGTTTACATCCCGTGTATTAGTGATATCTTATGATGTTTCTTTTTCTGTGTGACTTATTTCAGTTAGAATCATCATACCTGAATCCACTCATTATGCTGCTACGGGCCTGATGACATAGATTTCATTGCTGAGTGATATTGCATTGTACGTATGTACCAGAACTTCTTTATCCATTTTTCACTTTCTGCGATATTGAACTTGTACCGTAAACGAGGTTCTTGTAAACAGAGCCGTCCCAAACTTTGGGGTGGCTGTGTCTTTTTGATTTTAATTTCCCTAATCTATAGGACCATAAGTGGAAGTGCGCTAGGCTCTGTTGCTTTGTTTTTTAGATGTTTCAGGAAACACCATACACCTCTCCCGAGTGGCTGTTGGCAATTTACATCCCGCCCATCAGCATAACAAGGCTCCCAGTTCTCCATGGCCTGTCCTGCCTTTCTGGATTTTACACTTTTTTCAGATGGCCCTTTTGACCGGGGGGAAGTGAGACTTCATTGTAGTGCAGATTTCCTTTGCAAGCTTGCTTGGTTGGCCAAAAAGGGCGTATGCGTTTTTTCCTGAATATATTCAGGAAAAAACGCATACGCCCTTTTTGTCCAAGTGCATCATTGTGGACGTTCTGCCTCTTTTCCTATGCTTTAAATGCAAATCCAGTCTACCTCCTGAAATCGGTTTCCTGCAATTCTGCCCCGCTTTCAAGTCCTCTTGGCAGCCTTACTTCAGTATATTTTTGGACGATAGCTGTCTTTTATAACTCTGCAGGTTTGTGAATTACAGTGCCCCTGAGCTCCTTTCTTCAACTCGCTTTCTTGTGAGCTGGCCGCAACACCGCACGATTGCTTCAGGCCCTAATCTGGTTCCGGCACGGCACGCTGAGTCTTTGGTTAATTCCTCTTCCTGGTGGGAAATGAGAGTTAAATTTGCCCGTCCAGACACCTCCAGCTAGTCTCTCATTGGTTCTCCCTATTCCTGTTCATCTTCCGCAGAAATTGCAAACTGGGCCAAACAGGAGGTTAAAGGCACTGACTCTCCAAGTCGGGAGAGTGTTAGTAAAGCGTCTGGAATGTTGCACCCGAGTACCAGGGGACGAGAACTGAGACATATTGGAACACGTCTCCCGATCACACGGTTGATCATACTCTGGGTTACACGTGCATGTTTTAGCTGAAGGAAGAATCCCTTAAACCTGGAGAGTTGAGACCCATGGAATGGGTACCATGCAATATGACTTCAAAGGGTCTCCGTTTGCTCACCGAACCTCTCCAATCCTATCACTGCTGCGTTTATGCCCCTGTACACACGCTTGATTTTCTTTCAGAGACATAGCAATCCATAGGTTTTAAGATACTTACTAGTCAGGTACATTCTTAGGCGTTTAATATGGGGTGTTGTGTCCATTTCGTTGAGCAAGGAGTAGTTCTTGTCTATTCCATATTTGGCTTAAGGAACTTTATCTGTGCTCATTTCAATCTCTGGTTTGATGCAGCACCCCAACTCACCTTTCGCCTTAAGCAAGCATAAGTTGGTTTTCTACATTTGACACCCTGTTCTGTTTTGTAATTCAGTTCCTGTGTAGCCAAGTTTACATTCCGTGTATTAGTGATATCTTATGATGTTTCTTTTTCTGTGTGACTTATTTCAGTTAGAATCATCATACCTGAATCCACTAATTATGCTGCTACGGGCCTGATGACATAGATTTCATTGCTGAGTGATATTGCATTGTACGTAAGTACCACAACTTCTTTATCCATTTTTCACTTTCTGCGATATTGAACTTGTACCGTAAACGAGGTTCTTGTAAACAGAGCTGTCCCAAACTTTGGGGTGGCTGTGTCTTTTTGATTTTAATTTCCCTAAGCTATAGGACCATAAGTGGAAGTGCCCTAGGCTCTGTTGCTTTGTTTTTTAGATGTTTCAGGAAACACCATACACCTCTCAAGAGTGGCTCTTGGCAATTTACATCCCGCCCATCAGCATAACAAGGCTCCCAGTTCTCCATGGCCTGTCCTGCCTTTCTGGATTTTACACTTTTTTCAGATGGCCCTTTTGACCGGGGGGAAGTGAGACTTCATTGTAGTGCAAATTTCCTTTGCAAGCTTGCTTAGTTGGCAAAAAAGTGCGTATGCGTTTTTTCCTGAATATATTCAGGAAAAAACGCATACGCCCTTTTTGGCCAACTGCATCATTGTGGACGTTCTGCCTCTTTTCCTATGCTTTAAATGCAATTCCAGTCTACCTCCTGAAATCGGTTTCCTGCAATTCTGCCCCGCTTTCAAGTCCTCTTGGCAGCCTTACTTCAGTATATTTTTGGACGATAGCTGTCATTTATAACTCTGCAGGTTTGTGAATTACAGTGCCCCTGAGCTCCTTTCTTCAACTCGCTTTCTTGTGAGCTGGCCGCAACACCGCAGGATTGCTTCAGGCCCTAATCTGGTTCCGGCACGGCACGCTGAGCCTTTGGTTAATTCCTCTTCCTGGTGGGAAATGAGAGTTTAATTTGCCCGTCCAGACACCTCCAGCTAGTCTCTCATTGGTTCTCCCTATTCCTGTTCATCTTCCGCAGAAATTGCAAACTGGGCCAAACAGGAGGTTAAAGGCACTGACTCTCCACGTCGGGAGAGTGTTAGTAAAGCATCTGGAATGTTGCACCCGAGTACCAGGGGACGAGAACTGAGACATATTGGAACACGTCTCCCGATCACACGGTTGATCATACTCTGGGTTACACGTGCATGTTTTACCTGAAGGCAGAATCCCTTAAACCTGGAGAGTTGAGACCCGTGGAATGGGTACCATGCAATATGACTTCAAAGGGTCTTCATTTGCTCACCGAACGTCTCCAATCCTATAACTGCTGCGTTTATGCCCCTGTACACATGCTTGATTTTCTTTCAGACACATAGCAATTCATAGGTTTTAAGATACTTACTAGTCAGGTACATTCTTAGGCGTTTAATATGGGGTGTTGAGTCCATTTCGTTGAGCAAGGAGTAGTTCTTGTCTATTCCATATTTGGCTTAAGGAACTTTATCTGTGCTCATTTCAATCTCTGGTTTGATGCAGCACCCCAACTCACCTTTCCCCTTAAGCAAGCATAAGTTGGTTTTCTAAATTTGAGACCCTGTTCTGTTTTGTAATCCAGTTCCTGTGTAGCCAAGTTTACATTCCGTGTATTAGTGATATCTTATGATGTTTCTTTTTCTGTGTGATTTATTTCAGTTAGAATCATCATACGTGAATCCACTCATTATGCTGCTACGGGCCTGATGACATAGATTTCATTGCTGAGTGATATTGCATTGTACGTAAGTACCACAACTTCTTTATCCATTTTTCACTTTCTGCGATATTGAACTTGTACCATAAACGAGGTTCTTGTAAACAGAGCCGTCCCAAACTTTGGGGTGGCTGTGTCTTTTTGATTTTAATTTCCCTAAGCTATAGGACCATAAGTGGAAGTGCCCTAGGCTCTGTTGCTTTGTTTTTTGGATGTTTCAGGAAACACCATACACCTCTCCCGAGTGGCTGTTGGCAATTTACATCCCGCCCATCAGCATAACTAGGCTCCCAGTTCTCCATGGCCTGTCCTGCCTTTCTGGATTTTACACTTTTTTCAGATGGCCCTTTTGACCGGGGGGAAGTGAGACTTCATTGTAGTGCAGATTTCCTTTGCAAGCTTGCTTGGTTGGCCAAAAAGGGCGTATGCGTTTTTCCCTGAATATATTCAGGAAAAAACACATACGCCCTTTTTGGCCAAGTGTATCATTGTGGACGTTCTGCCTCTTTTCCTATGCTTTACATGCAATTCCAGTCTACCTCCTGAAATCGGTTTCCTGCAATTCTGCCCCGCTTTCAACTCCTCTTGGCAGCCTTACTTCAATATGTTTTTGGAAGATAGCTGTCATTTATAACTCTGCAGGTTTGTGAATTACAGTGCCCCTGAGCTCCTTTCTTCAACTCGCTTTCTTGTGAGCTGGCCGCAACACCGCAGGATTGCTTCAGGCCGTAGTTTGGTTCCAGCACGGCATGCTGAGCCTTTGGTTAATTCCTCTTCCTGGTGGGAAATGAGAGTTAAATTTGCCCGTCCGGACACCACCACCTAGTCTCTCATTGGTTCTCCCTATTCCTGTTCATTTTCCACAGAAATTGCAAACTGGGCCAAACAGGAGGTTAAAGGCACTGACTCTCCAAGTGGGGAGAGTGTTAGTAAAGCGTCTGGAATGTTGCACCCGAGTACCAGGGGACGAAAACTGAGACACATTTGAACACGTTTCCCGATCACACGGTGGATCATACTCTGGGTTCCACATGCATGTTTTAGCTGAAGGAAGAATCCATTAAACCTGGAGAGTTGAGACCCATGGAATGGGTACCATGCAATATGACTTCAAAGGGTCTGCATTTGCTCACCGAACCTCAGCAATCCTATCACTGCTGCGTTTATGCCGCTGTACACACGCTTGATTCTCTTTCGGAGACATATAAATCCATAGGTTTTAAGATTCTTACTAGTCAGGTACATTCTTAGGCGTTTAATATGGAGTGTTGAGTCCACTTCATTGAGCAAGGAGTAGCTCTTGTCTATTACATATTTGGCTTATGGAACGGTATCTGTGCTCATTTCAATCTCTGGTTTTATGCAGCACCCCAACTCACCCGTCCCCTTAAGCAAGCATAAGTTGGTTTTCTACATTTGACACCCTGTTCTGTTTTGTAATTCAGTTCTTGTGTAGCCAAGTTTACATTCCGTGTATTAGTGATATCTTATGATGTTTCTTTTTCTGTGTGACTAATTTCACTTAGAATCATCGTACCTGAATCCACTCATTATGCTGCTACGGGCCTGTTGACATAGATTTCATTGCTGAGTGATATTGCATTGTACGTAAGTACCACAATTTCTTTATCCATTTTTCGCTTTCTGTGATATTCAACTTGTACCTTAAACGAGGTTCTTGTAAACAGAGCCGTCCCAAACTTTGGGGTGGCTGTGTCTTTTTGATTTTAATTTCCCTAAGCTATAGGACCATAAGTGGAAGTGCCCTAGGCTCTGTTGCTTTGTTTTTTGGATGTTTCAGGAAACACCATACACTTCTCCAGAGTGGCTGCTGGCAATTTACATCCCGCCCATCAGCATAACTAGGCTCCCAGTTCTCCATGGCCTGTCCTGCCTTTCTGGATTTTACACTTTTTTCAGATGGCCCTTTTGACCGGGGGGCAGTGAGACTTCATTGTAGTGCAGATTTCCTTTGCAAGCTTGCTTGGTTGGCCAAAAAGGGCGTATGCGTTTTTTCCTGAATATATTCAGGAAAAAACGCATACGCCCTTTTTGGCCAAGTGCATCATTGTGGGCGTTCTGCCTCTTTTCCTATGCTTTACATGCAATTCCAGTCTACCTCCTGAAATCGGTTTCCTGCAATTCTGCCCTGCTTTCAACTCCTCTTGGCATCCTAATTCAATATATTTTTGGAAGATAGCTGTCATTTATAACTCTGCAGGTTTGTGAATTACAGTGCCCCTGAGCTCCTTTCTTCAACTCGCTTTCTTGTGAGCTGGCCGCAACACCGCAGGATTGCTTCAGGCCCTAATCTGGTTCCGGCACGGCACGCTGAGCCTTTGGTTAATTCCTCTTCCTGGTGGGAAATGAGAGTTTAATTTGCCCGTCCAGACACCTCCAGCTAGTCTCTCATTGGTTCTCCCTATTCCTGTTCATCTTCCGCAGAAATTGCAAACTGGGCCAAACAGGAGGTTAAAGGCACTGACTCTCCAAGTCGGGAGAGTGTTAGTAAAGCGTCTGGAATGTTGCACCCGAGTACCAGGGGACGAGAACTGAGACATATTGGAACACGTCTCCCGATCACACGGTTGATCATACTCTGGGTTCCACGTGCATGTTTTAGCTGAAGGAAGAATCCCTTAAACCTGGAGAGTTGAGACCCGTGGAATGGGTACCATGCAATATGACTTCAAAGGGTCTTCATTTGCTCACCGAACCTCTCCAATCCTATCACTGCTGCGTTTATGCCCCTGTACACACGCTTGATTTTCTTTCAGACACATAGCAATCCATAGGTTTTAAGATACTTACTAGTCAGGTACATTCTTAGGCGTTTAATATGGGGTGTTGAGTCCATTTCGTTGAGCAAGGAGTAGTTCTTGTCTATTCCATATTTGGCTTAAGGAACTTTATCTGTGCTCATTTCAATCTCTGGTTTGATGCAGCACCCCAACTCACCTTTCCCCTTAAGCAAGCATAAGTTGGTTTTCTAAATTTGAGACCCTGTTCTGTTTTGTAATCCAGTTCCTGTGTAGCCAAGTTTACATCCCGTGTATTAGTGATATCTTATGATGTTTCTTTTTCTGTGTGACTTATTTCAGTTAGAATCATCATACCTGAATCCACTCATTATGCTGCTACGGGCCTGATGACATAGATTTCATTGCTGAGTGATATTGCATTGTACGTAAGTACCACAACTTCTTTATCCATTTTTCACTTTCTGCGATATTGAACTTGTACCGTAAACGAGGTTCTTGTAAACAGAGCCGTCCCAAACTTTGGGGTGGCTGTGTCTTTTTGATTTTAATTTCCCTAAGCTATAGGACCATAAGTGGAAGTGCCCTAGGCTCTGTTGCTTTGTTTTTTAGATGTTTCAGGAAACACCATACACCTCTCCCGAGTGGCTCTTGGCAATTTACATCCCGCCCATCAGCATAACAAGGCTCCCAGTTCTCCATGGCCTGTCCTGCCTTTCTGGATTTTACACTTTTTTCAGATGGCCCTTTTGACCGGGGGGCAGTGAGACTTCATTGTAGTGCAGATTTCCTTTGCAAGCTTGCTTGGTTGGCCAAAAAGGGCGTATGCGTTTTTTCCTGAATATATTCAGGAAAAAACGCATACGCCCTTTTTGGCCAAGCGCATCATTGTGGACGTTCTGCCTCTTTTCCTATGCTTTAAATGCAATTCCAGTCTACCTCCTGAAATCGGTTTCCTGCAATTCTGCCCCGCTTTCAAGTCCTCTTGGCAGCCTTACTTCAGTATATTTTTGGACGATAGCTGTCATTTATAACTCTGCAGGTTTGTGAATTACAGTGCCCCTGAGCTCCTTTCTTCAACTCGCTTTCTTGTGAGCTGGCCGCAACACCGCAGGATTGCTTCAGGCCCTAATCTGGTTCCGGCACGGCACGCTGATCCTTTGGTTAATTCCTCTTCCTGGTGGGAAATGAGAGTTAAATTTGCCCGTCCAGACACCTCCACCTAGTCTCTCATTGGTTCTCCCTATTCCTGTTCACCTTCCTCAGAAATTGCAAATGGGCCAAACAGGAGGTTAAAGGCACTGACTCTCCAAGTCGGGAGAGTGTTAGTAAAGCGTGTGGAATGTTGCACCCGAGTACCAGGGGACGAGAACTGAGACATATTGGAACACGTCTCCCGATCACACGGTTGATCATACTCTGGGTTCCACGTGCATGTTTTACCTGAAGGCAGAATCCCTTAAACCTGGAGAGTTGAGACCCGTGGAATGGGTACCATGCAATATGACTTCAAAGGGTCTTCATTTGCTCACCGAACGTCTCCAATCCTATAACTGCTGCGTTTATGCCCCTGTACACATGCTTGATTTTCTTTCAGACACATAGCAATTCATAGGTTTTAAGATACTTACTAGTCAGGTACATTCTTAGGCGTTTAATATGGGGTGTTGAGTCCATTTCGTTGAGCAAGGAGTAGTTCTTGTCTATTCCATATTTGGCTTAAGGAACTTTATCTGTGCTCATTTCAATCTCTGGTTTGATGCAGCACCCCAACTCACCTTTCCCCTTAAGCAAGCATAAGTTGGTTTTCTAAATTTGAGACCCTGTTCTGTTTTGTAATCCAGTTCCTGTGTAGCCAAGTTTACATTCCGTGTATTAGTGATATCTTATGATGTTTCTTTTTCTGTGTGATTTATTTCAGTTAGAATCATCATACGTGAATCCACTCATTATGCTGCTACGGGCCTGATGACATAGATTTCATTGCTGAGTGATATTGCATTGTACGTAAGTACCACAACTTCTTTATCCATTTTTCACTTTCTGCGATATTGAACTTGTACCATAAACGAGGTTCTTGTAAACAGAGCCGTCCCAAACTTTGGGGTGGCTGTGTCTTTTTGATTTTAATTTCCCTAAGCTATAGGACCATAAGTGGAAGTGCCCTAGGCTCTGTTGCTTTGTTTTTTGGATGTTTCAGGAAACACCATACACCTCTCCCGAGTGGCTGTTGGCAATTTACATCCCGCCCATCAGCATAACTAGGCTCCCAGTTCTCCATGGCCTGTCCTGCCTTTCTGGATTTTACACTTTTTTCAGATGGCCCTTTTGACCGGGGGGAAGTGAGACTTCATTGTAGTGCAGATTTCCTTTGCAAGCTTGCTTGGTTGGCCAAAAAGGGCGTATGCGTTTTTCCCTGAATATATTCAGGAAAAAACACATACGCCCTTTTTGGCCAAGTGTATCATTGTGGACGTTCTGCCTCTTTTCCTATGCTTTACATGCAATTCCAGTCTACCTCCTGAAATCGGTTTCCTGCAATTCTGCCCCGCTTTCAACTCCTCTTGGCAGCCTTACTTCAATATGTTTTTGGAAGATAGCTGTCATTTATAACTCTGCAGGTTTGTGAATTACAGTGCCCCTGAGCTCCTTTCTTCAACTCGCTTTCTTGTGAGCTGGCCGCAACACCGCAGGATTGCTTCAGGCCGTAGTTTGGTTCCAGCACGGCATGCTGAGCCTTTGGTTAATTCCTCTTCCTGGTGGGAAATGAGAGTTAAATTTGCCCGTCCGGACACCACCACCTAGTCTCTCATTGGTTCTCCCTATTCCTGTTCATTTTCCACAGAAATTGCAAACTGGGCCAAACAGGAGGTTAAAGGCACTGACTCTCCAAGTGGGGAGAGTGTTAGTAAAGCGTCTGGAATGTTGCACCCGAGTACCAGGGGACGAAAACTGAGACACATTTGAACACGTTTCCCGATCACACGGTGGATCATACTCTGGGTTCCACATGCATGTTTTAGCTGAAGGAAGAATCCATTAAACCTGGAGAGTTGAGACCCATGGAATGGGTACCATGCAATATGACTTCAAAGGGTCTGCATTTGCTCACCGAACCTCAGCAATCCTATCACTGCTGCGTTTATGCCGCTGTACACACGCTTGATTCTCTTTCGGAGACATATAAATCCATAGGTTTTAAGATTCTTACTAGTCAGGTACATTCTTAGGCGTTTAATATGGAGTGTTGAGTCCACTTCATTGAGCAAGGAGTAGCTCTTGTCTATTACATATTTGGCTTATGGAACGGTATCTGTGCTCATTTCAATCTCTGGTTTTATGCAGCACCCCAACTCACCCGTCCCCTTAAGCAAGCATAAGTTGGTTTTCTACATTTGACACCCTGTTCTGTTTTGTAATTCAGTTCTTGTGTAGCCAAGTTTACATTCCGTGTATTAGTGATATCTTATGATGTTTCTTTTTCTGTGTGACTAATTTCACTTAGAATCATCGTACCTGAATCCACTCATTATGCTGCTACGGGCCTGTTGACATAGATTTCATTGCTGAGTGATATTGCATTGTACGTAAGTACCACAATTTCTTTATCCATTTTTCGCTTTCTGTGATATTCAACTTGTACCTTAAACGAGGTTCTTGTAAACAGAGCCGTCCCAAACTTTGGGGTGGCTGTGTCTTTTTGATTTTAATTTCCCTAAGCTATAGGACCATAAGTGGAAGTGCCCTAGGCTCTGTTGCTTTGTTTTTTGGATGTTTCAGGAAACACCATACACTTCTCCAGAGTGGCTGCTGGCAATTTACATCCCGCCCATCAGCATAACTAGGCTCCCAGTTCTCCATGGCCTGTCCTGCCTTTCTGGATTTTACACTTTTTTCAGATGGCCCTTTTGACCGGGGGGCAGTGAGACTTCATTGTAGTGCAGATTTCCTTTGCAAGCTTGCTTGGTTGGCCAAAAAGGGCGTATGCGTTTTTTCCTGAATATATTCAGGAAAAAACGCATACGCCCTTTTTGGCCAAGTGCATCATTGTGGGCGTTCTGCCTCTTTTCCTATGCTTTACATGCAATTCCAGTCTACCTCCTGAAATCGGTTTCCTGCAATTCTGCCCTGCTTTCAACTCCTCTTGGCATCCTAATTCAATATATTTTTGGAAGATAGCTGTCATTTATAACTCTGCAGGTTTGTGAATTACAGTGCCCCTGAGCTCCTTTCTTCAACTCGCTTTCTTGTGAGCTGGCCGCAACACCGCAGGATTGCTTCAGGCCCTAATCTGGTTCCGGCACGGCACGCTGAGCCTTTGGTTAATTCCTCTTCCTGGTGGGAAATGAGAGTTTAATTTGCCCGTCCAGACACCTCCAGCTAGTCTCTCATTGGTTCTCCCTATTCCTGTTCATCTTCCGCAGAAATTGCAAACTGGGCCAAACAGGAGGTTAAAGGCACTGACTCTCCAAGTCGGGAGAGTGTTAGTAAAGCGTCTGGAATGTTGCACCCGAGTACCAGGGGACGAGAACTGAGACATATTGGAACACGTCTCCCGATCACACGGTTGATCATACTCTGGGTTCCACGTGCATGTTTTAGCTGAAGGAAGAATCCCTTAAACCTGGAGAGTTGAGACCCGTGGAATGGGTACCATGCAATATGACTTCAAAGGGTCTTCATTTGCTCACCGAACCTCTCCAATCCTATCACTGCTGCGTTTATGCCCCTGTACACACGCTTGATTTTCTTTCAGACACATAGCAATCCATAGGTTTTAAGATACTTACTAGTCAGGTACATTCTTAGGCGTTTAATATGGGGTGTTGAGTCCATTTCGTTGAGCAAGGAGTAGTTCTTGTCTATTCCATATTTGGCTTAAGGAACTTTATCTGTGCTCATTTCAATCTCTGGTTTGATGCAGCACCCCAACTCACCTTTCCCCTTAAGCAAGCATAAGTTGGTTTTCTAAATTTGAGACCCTGTTCTGTTTTGTAATCCAGTTCCTGTGTAGCCAAGTTTACATCCCGTGTATTAGTGATATCTTATGATGTTTCTTTTTCTGTGTGACTTATTTCAGTTAGAATCATCATACCTGAATCCACTCATTATGCTGCTACGGGCCTGATGACATAGATTTCATTGCTGAGTGATATTGCATTGTACGTAAGTACCACAACTTCTTTATCCATTTTTCACTTTCTGCGATATTGAACTTGTACCGTAAACGAGGTTCTTGTAAACAGAGCCGTCCCAAACTTTGGGGTGGCTGTGTCTTTTTGATTTTAATTTCCCTAAGCTATAGGACCATAAGTGGAAGTGCCCTAGGCTCTGTTGCTTTGTTTTTTAGATGTTTCAGGAAACACCATACACCTCTCCCGAGTGGCTCTTGGCAATTTACATCCCGCCCATCAGCATAACAAGGCTCCCAGTTCTCCATGGCCTGTCCTGCCTTTCTGGATTTTACACTTTTTTCAGATGGCCCTTTTGACCGGGGGGCAGTGAGACTTCATTGTAGTGCAGATTTCCTTTGCAAGCTTGCTTGGTTGGCCAAAAAGGGCGTATGCGTTTTTTCCTGAATATATTCAGGAAAAAACGCATACGCCCTTTTTGGCCAAGCGCATCATTGTGGACGTTCTGCCTCTTTTCCTATGCTTTAAATGCAATTCCAGTCTACCTCCTGAAATCGGTTTCCTGCAATTCTGCCCCGCTTTCAAGTCCTCTTGGCAGCCTTACTTCAGTATATTTTTGGACGATAGCTGTCATTTATAACTCTGCAGGTTTGTGAATTACAGTGCCCCTGAGCTCCTTTCTTCAACTCGCTTTCTTGTGAGCTGGCCGCAACACCGCAGGATTGCTTCAGGCCCTAATCTGGTTCCGGCACGGCACGCTGATCCTTTGGTTAATTCCTCTTCCTGGTGGGAAATGAGAGTTAAATTTGCCCGTCCAGACACCTCCACCTAGTCTCTCATTGGTTCTCCCTATTCCTGTTCACCTTCCTCAGAAATTGCAAATGGGCCAAACAGGAGGTTAAAGGCACTGACTCTCCAAGTCGGGAGAGTGTTAGTAAAGCGTGTGGAATGTTGCACCCGAGTACCAGGGGACGAGAACTGAGACATATTGGAACACGTCTCCCGATCACACGGTTGATCATACTCTGGGTTCCACGTGCATGTTTTACCTGAAGGCAGAATCCCTTAAACCTGGAGAGTTGAGACCCGTGGAATGGGTACCATGCAATATGACTTCAAAGGGTCTTCATTTGCTCACCGAACGTCTCCAATCCTATCACTGCTGCGTTTATGCCCCTGTACACACGCTTGATTTTCTTTCAGACACATAGCAATCCATAGGTTTTAAGATACTTACTAGTCAGGTACATTCTTAGGCGTTTAATATGGGCTGTTGAGTCCATTTCGTTGAGCAAGGAGTAGTTCTTGTCTATTCTATATTTGGCTTAAGGAACTTTATCTGTGCTCATTTCAATCTCTGGTTTGATGCAGCACCCCAACTCACCTTTCCCCTTAAGCAAGCATAAGTTGGTTTTCTAAATTTGAGACCCTGTTCTGTTTTGTAATCCAGTTCCTGTGTAGCCAAGTTTACATTCCGTGTATTAGTGATATCTTATGATGTTTCTTTTTCTGTGTGACTTATTTCAGTTAGAATCATCATACCTGAATCCACTCATTATGCTGCTACGGGCCTGATGACATAGATTTCATTGCTGAGTGATATTGCATTGTACGTAAGTACCACAACTTCTTTATCCATTTTTCACTTTCTGCGATATTGAACTTGTACCGTAAACGAGGTTCTTGTAAACAGAGCCGTCCCAAACTTTGGGGTGGCTGTGTCTTTTTGATTTTAATTTCCCTAAGCTATAGGACCATAAGTGGAAGTGCCCTAGGCTCTGTTGCTTTGTTTTTTAGATGTTTCAGGAAACACCATACACCTCTCCCGAGTGGCTGTTGGCAATTTACATCCCGCCCATCAGCATAACAAGGCTCCCAGTTCTCCATGGCCTGTCCTGCCTTTCTGGATTTTACACTTTTTTCAGATGGCCCTTTTGACCGGGGGGAAGAGAGACTTCATTGTAGTGCAGATTTCCTTTGCAAGCTTGCTTGGTTGGCCAAAAAGGGCGTATGCGTTTTTTCCTGAATATATTCAGGAAAAAACGCATACGCCCTTTTTGGCCAAGTGCATCATTGTGGACGTTCTGCCTCTTTTCCTATGCTTTAAATGCAATTCCAGTCTACCTCCTGAAATCGGTTTCCTGCAATTCTGCCCCACTTTCAAGTCCTCTTGGCAGCCTTACTTCAGTATATTTTTGGACGATAGCTGTCATTTATAACTCTGCAGGTTTGTGAATTACAGTGCCCCTGAGCTCCTTTCTTCAACTCGCTTTCTTGTGAGCTGGCCGCAACACCGCAGGATTGCTTCAGGCCCTAATCTGGTTCTGGCACGGCACGCTGAGCCTTTGGTTAATTCCTCTTCCTGGTGGGAAATGAGAGTTAAATTTGCCCGTCCAGACACCTCCAGCTAGTCTCTCATTGGTTCTCCCTATTCCTGTTCATCTTCCGCAGAAATTGCAAACTGGGCCAAACAGGAGGTTAAAGGCACTGACTCTCCAAGTCGGGAGAGTGTTAGTAAAGCGTCTGGAATGTTGCACCCGAGTACCAGGGGACGAGAACTGAGACATATTGGAACACGTCTCCCGATCACACGGTTGATCATACTCTGGGTTCCACGTGCATGTTTTAGCTGAAGGAAGAATCCCTTAAACCTGGAGAGTTGAGACCCGTGGAATGGGTACCATGCAATATGACTTCAAAGGGTCTTCATTTGCTCACCGAACCTCTCCAATCCTATCACTGCTGCGTTTATGCCCCTGTACACACGCTTGATTTTCTTTCAGAGACATAGCAATCCATAGGTTTTAAGATACTTACTAGTCAGGTACATTCTTAGGCGTTTAATATGGGGTGTTGAGTCCATTTCGTTGAGCAAGGAGTAGTTCTTGTCTATTCTATATTTGGCTTAAGGAACTTTATATGTGTTCATTTAAATCTCTGGTTTTATGCAGCACCCCAACTCACCTTTCCCCTTAAGCAAGCATAAGTTGGTTTTCTAAATTTGAGACCCTGTTCTGTTTTGTAATCCAGTTCCTGTGTAGCCAAGTTTACATCCCGTGTATTAGTGATATCTTATGATGTTTCTTTTTCTGTGTGACTTATTTCAGTTAGAATCATCATACCTGAATCCACTCATTATGCTGCTACGGGCCTGATGACATAGATTTCATTGCTGAGTGATATTGCATTGTACGTAAGTACCAGAACTTCTTTATCCATTTTTCACTTTCTGCGATATTGAACTTGTACCGTAAACGAGGTTCTTGTAAACAGAGCCGTCCCAAACTTTGGGGTGGCTGTGTCTTTTTGATTTTAATTTCCCTAAACTATAGGACCATAAGTGGAAGTGCGCTAGGCTCTGTTGCTTTGTTTTTTAGATGTTTCAGGAAACACCATACACCTCTCCCAAGTGGCTGTTGGCAATTTACATCCCGCCCATCAGCATAACAAGGCTCCCAGTTCTCCATGGCCTGTCCTGCCTTTCTGGATTTTACACTTTTTTCAGATGGCCCTTTTGACCGGGGGGAAGTGAGACTTCATGGTAGTGCAGATTTCCTTTGCAAGCTTGCTTGGTTGGCCAAAAAGGGCGTATGCGTTTTTTCCTGAATATATTCAGGAAAAAACGCATACGCCCTTTTTGGCCAAGTGCATCATTGTGGACGTTCTGCCTCTTTTCCTATGCTTTAAATGCAAATCCAGTCTACCTCCTGAAATCGGTTTCCTGCAATTCTGCCCCGCTTTCAAGTCCTCTTGGCAGCCTTACTTCAGTATATTTTTGGACGATAGCTGTCATTTATAACTCTGCAGGTTTGTGAATTACAGTGCCCCTGAGCTCCTTTCTTCAACTCGCTTTCTTGTGAGCTGGCCGCAACACCGCAGGATTGCTTCAGGCCCTAATCTGGTTCCGGCACGGCACGCTGAGTCTTTGGTTAATTCCTCTTCCTGGTGGGAAATGAGAGTTAAATTTGCCCGTCCAGACACCTCCAGCTAGTCTCTCATTGGTTCTCCCTATTCCTGTTCATCTTCCGCAGAAATTGCAAACTGGGCCAAACAGGAGGTTAAAGGCACTGACTCTCCAAGTCGGGAGAGTGTTAGTAAAGCGTCTGGAATGTTGCACCCGAGTACCAGGGGACGAGAACTGAGACATATTGGAACACGTCTCCCGATCACACGGTTGATCATACTCTGGGTTACACGTGCATGTTTTACCTGAAGGCAGAATCCCTTAAACCTGGAGAGTTGAGACCCGTGGAATGGGTACCATGCAATATGACTTCAAAGGGTCTTCATTTGCTCACCGAACGTCTCCAATCCTATCACTGCTGCGTTTATGCCCCTGTACACATGCTTGATTTTCTTTCAGACACATAGCAATTCATAGGTTTTAAGATACTTACTAGTCAGGTACATTCTTAGGCGTTTAATATGGGGTGTTGAGTCCATTTCGTTGAGCAAGGAGTAGTTCTTGTCTATTCCATATTTGGCTTAAGGAACTTTATCTGTGCTCATTTCAATCTCTGGTTTGATGCAGCACCCCAACTCACCTTTCCCCTTAAGCAAGCATAAGTTGGTTTTCTAAATTTGAGACCCTGTTCTGTTTTGTAATCCAGTTCCTGTGTAGCCAAGGTTACATCCCGTGTATTAGTGATATCTTATGATGTTTCTTTTTCTGTGTGACTTATTTCAGTTAGAATCATCATACCTGAATCCACTCATTATGCTGCTACGGGCCTGATGACATAGATTTCATTGCTGAGTGATATTGCATTGTACGTAAGTACCACAACATCTTTATCCATTTTTCACTTTCTGCGATATTGAACTTGTACCGTAAACGAGGTTCTTGTAAACAGAGCCGTCCCAAACTTTGGGGTGGCTGTGTCTTTTTGATTTTAATTTCCCTAAGCTATAGGACCATAAGTGGAAGTGCCCTAGGCTCTGTTGCTTTGTTTTTTGGATGTTTCAGGAAACACCATACACTTCTCCAGAGTGGCTGCTGGCAATTTACATCCCGCCCATCAGCATAACTAGGCTCCCAGTTCTCCATGGCCTGTCCTGCCTTTCTGGATTTTACACTTTTTTCAGATGGCCCTTTTGACCGGGGGGAAGTGAGACTTCATTGTAGTGCAGATTTCCTTTGCAAGCTTGCTTGGTTGGCCAAAAAGGGCGTATGCGTTTTTCCCTGAATATATTCAGGAAAAAACGCATACGCCCTTTTTGGCCAAGTGTATCATTGTGGACGTTCTGCCTCTTTTCCTATGCTTTACATGCAATTCCAGTCTACCTCCTGAAATCGGTTTCCTGCAATTCTGCCCCGCTTTCAACTCCTCTTGGCAGCCTTACTTCAATATGTTTTTGGAAGATAGCTGTCATTTATAACTCTGCAGGTTTGTGAATTACAGTGCCCCTGAGCTCCTTTCTTCAACTCGCTTTCTTGTGAGCTGGCCGCAACACCGCAGGATTGCTTCTGGTCCTAGTGTGGTTCCGGCATGGCACGCTGATCCTTTGGTTAATTCCTCTTCCTGGTTGGAAATGAGAGTTAAATTTGCCCGTCTGGACACCTTCACCTAGTCTCTCATTGGTTCTCCCTATTCCTGTTCATTTTCCACAGAAATTGCAAACTGGGCCAAACAGGAGGTTAAAGGCACTGACTCTCCAAGTGGGGAGAGTGTTAGTAAAGCGTCTGGAATGTTGCACCCGAGTACCAGGAAACGAAAATTGAGACACATTTGAACACGTTTTCCGATCACATGGTGGATCATACTCTGGGTTCCACATGCATGTTTTAGCTGAAGGAAGAATCCCTTAAACAGGGAGAGTTGAGACCCATGGAATGGGTACCATGCAATATGACTTCAAAGGGTCTGCATTTGCTCACCGAACCTCAGCAATCCTATCACTGCTGCGTTTATGCCGCTGTACACACGCTTGATTCTCTTTCGGAGACATATAAATCCATAGGTTTTAAGATTCTTACTAGTCAGGTAGATTCTTACTAGTCAGGTATATTCTTAGGCGTTTAATATGGGGTGTTGAGTCCACTTCGTTGAGCAAGGAGTAGCTCTTGTCTATTACATATTTGGCTTATGGAACGGTATCTGTGCTCATTTCAATCTCTGGTTTTATGCAGCACCCCAACTCACCCGTCCCCTTAAGCAAGCATAAGTTGGTTTTCTACATTTGACACCCTGTTCTGTTTTGTAATTCAGTTCTTGTGTAGCCAAGTTTACATTCCGTGTATTAGTGATATCTTATGATGTTTCTTTTTCTGTGTGACTAATTTCACTTAGAATCATCGTACCTGAATCCACTCATTATGCTGCTACGGGCCTGATGACATAGATTTCATTGCTGAGTGATATTGCATTGTACGTAAGTACCACAATTTCTTTATCCATTTTTCGCTTTCTGTGATATTGAACTTGTACCGTAAACGAGGTTCTTGTAAACAGAGCCGTCCCAAACTTTGGGGTGGCTGTGTCTTTTTGATTTTAATTTCCCTAAGCTATAGGACCATAAGTGGAAGTGCCCTAGGCTCTGTTGCTTTGTTTTTTGGATGTTTCAGGAAACACCATACACTTCTCCAGAGTGGCTGCTGGCAATTTACATCCCGCCCATCAGCATAACTAGGCTCCCAGTTCTCCATGGCCTGTCCTGCCTTTCTGGATTTTACACTTTTTTCAGATGGCCCTTTTGACCGGGGGGCAGTGAGACTTCATTGTAGTGCAGATTTCCTTTGCAAGCTTGCTTGGTTGGCCAAAAAGGGCGTATGCGTTTTTTCCTGAATATATTCAGGAAAAAACGCATACGCCCTTTTTGGCCAAGTGCATCATTGTGGACGTTCTGCCTCTTTTCCTATGCTTTACATGCAATTCCAGTCTACCTCCTGAAATCGGTTTCCTGCAATTCTGCCCCGCTTTCAACTCCTCTTGGCATCCTAATTCAATATATTTTTGGAAGATAGCTGTCATTTATAACTCTGCAGGTTTGTGAATTACAGTGCCCCTGAGCTCCTTTCTTCAACTCGCTTTCTTGTGAGCTGGCCGCAACACCGCAGGATTGCTTCAGGCCCTAGTTTGGTTCCGGCACGGCATGCTGAGCCTTTGGTTAATTCCTCTTCCTGGTGGGAAATGAGAGTTAAATTGGCCCGTCCGGACACCTCCACCTAATCTCTCATTGGTTCTCCCTATTCCTGTTCATCTTCCGCAGAAATTGCTAACTGGGCCAAACAGGAGGTTAAAGGCACTGACTCTCCAAGTGGGGAGAGTGTTAGTAAAGCGTCTGGAATGTTGCACCCGAGTACCAGGGGACGAAAACTGAGACACATTTGAACACGTTTTCCGACCACATGGTGGATCATACTCTGGGTTCCACATGCATGTTTTAGCTGAAGGAAGAATCCCTTAAACAGGGAGAGTTGAGACCCATGGAATGGGTACCATGCAATATGACTTCAAAGGGTCTGCATTTGCTCACCGAACCTCAGCAATCCTATCACTGCTGCGATTATGCCGCTGTACACACGCTTGATTCTCTTTCGGAGACATATAAATCCATAGGTTTTAAGATTCTTACTAGTCAGGTAGATTCTTAGGCGTTTAATATGGAGTGTTGAGTCCACATCGTTGAGCAAGGAGTAGCTCTTGTCTATTACATATTTGGCTTATGGAACGGTATCTGTGCTAATTTCAATCTCTGGTTTTATGCAGCACCCCAACTCACCCGTCCCCTTAAGCAAGCATAAGTTGGTTTTCTACATTTGACACCCTGTTCTGTTTTGTAATTCAGTTCTTGTGTAGCCAAGTTTACATTCCGTGTATTAGTGATATCTTATGATGTTTCTTTTTCTGTGTGACTAATTTCACTTAGAATCATCGTACCTGAATCCACTCATTATGCTGCTACGGGCCTGTTGACATAGATTTCATTGCTGAGTGATATTGCATTGTACGTAAGTACCACAATTTCTTTATCCATTTTTCGCTTTCTGTGATATTGAACTTGTACCGTAAACGAGGTTCTTGTAAACAGAGCCGTCCCAAACTTTGGGGTGGCTGTGTCTTTTTGATTTTAATTTCCCTAAGCTATAGGACAATAAGTGGAAGTGCCCTAGGCTCTGTTGCTTTGTTTTTTGGATGTTTCAGGAAACACCATACACTTCTCCAGAGTGGCTGCTGGCAATTTACATCCCGCCCATCAGCATAACTAGGCTCCCAGTTCTCCATGGCCTGTCCTGCCTTTCTGGATTTTACACTTTTTTCAGATGGCCCTTTTGACCGGGGGGCAGTGAGACTTCATTGTAGTGCAGATTTCCTTTGCAAGCTTGCTTGGTTGGCCAAAAAGGGCGTATGCGTTTTTTCCTGAATATATTCAGGAAAAAACGCATACGCCCTTTTTGGCCAAGTGCATCATTGTGGACGTTCTGCCTCTTTTCCTATGCTTTACATGCAATTCCAGTCTACCTCCTGAAATCGGTTTCCTGCAATTCTGCCCCCCTTTCAACTCCTCTTGGCAGCCTTACTTCAATATATTTTTGGAAGATAGCTGTCCTTTATAACTCTGCAGGTTTGTGAATTACAGTGCCCCTGAGCTCCTTTCTTCAACTCGCTTTCTTGTGAGCTGGCCGCAACACCGCAGGATTGCTTCTGGTCCTAGTGTGGTTCCGGCAAGGCACGCTGAGCCTTTGGTTAATTCCTCTTCCTGGTGGGAAATGAGAGTTAAATTTGCCCGTCCGGACACCTCCACCTAATCTCTCATTGGTTCTCCCTATTCCTGTTCATCTTCCGCAGAAATTGCTAACTGGGCCAAACAGGAGGTTAAAGGCACTGACTCTCCAAGTGGGGAGAGTGTTAGTAAAGCGTCTGGAATGTTGCACCCGAGTACCAGGGGACGAAAACTGAGACACATTTGAACACGTTTTCCGACCACATGGTGGATCATACTCTGGGTTCCACATGCATGTTTTAGCTGAAGGAAGAATCCCTTAAACATGGAGAGTTGAGACCCATGGAATGGGTACCATGCAATATGACTTCAAAGGGTCTGCATTTGCTCACCGAACCTCACCAATCCTATCACTGCTGCGTTTATGCCGCTGTACACACACTTGATTCTCTTTCGGAGACATATAAATCCATAGGTTTTAAGATTCTTACTAGTCAGGTAGATTCTTACTAGTCAGGTATATTCTTAGGCGTTTAATATGGGGTGTTGAGTCCACTTCGTTGAGCAAGGAGTAGCTCTTGTCTATTACATATTTGGCTTATGGAACGGTATCTGTGCTCATTTCAATCTCTGGTTT
Organism: Leucopleurus acutus; assembly: GCF_964270905.1. Lineage (NCBI taxonomy): Eukaryota > Metazoa > Chordata > Mammalia > Artiodactyla > Delphinidae > Leucopleurus > Leucopleurus acutus. The sequence goes on along the minus strand of NW_028139129.1, from coordinate 464,075 downwards.
TATGCAGCACCCCAACTCACCCGTCCCCTTAAGCAAGCATAAGTTGGTTTTCTACATTTGACACCCTGTTCTGTTTTGTAATTCAGTTCTTGTGTAGCCAAGTTTACATTCCGTGTATTAGTGATATCTTATGATGTTTCTTTTTCTGTGTGACTAATTTCACTTAGAATCATCGTACCTGAATCCACTCATTATGCTGCTACGGGCCTGATGACATAGATTTCATTGCTGAGTGATATTGCATTGTACGTAAGTACCACAATTTCTTTATCCATTTTTCGCTTTCTGTGATATTGAACTTGTACCGTAAACGAGGTTCTTGTAAACAGAGCCGTCCCAAACTTTGGGGTGGCTGTGTCTTTTTGATTTTAATTTCCCTAAGCTATAGGACCATAAGTGGAAGTGCCCTAGGCTCTGTTGCTTTGTTTTTTGGATGTTTCAGGAAACACCATACACTTCTCCAGAGTGGCTGCTGGCAATTTACATCCCGCCCATCAGCATAACTAGGCTCCCAGATCTCCATGGCCTGTCCTGCCTTTCTGGATTTTACACTTTTTTCAGATGGCCCTTTTGACCGGGGAGCAGTGAGACTTCATTGTAGTGCAGATTTCCTTTGCAAGCTTGCTTGGTTGGCCAAAAAGGGCGTATGCGTTTTTTCCTGAATATATTCAGGAAAAAACGCATACGCCCTTTTTGGCCAAGTGCATCATTGTGGGCGTTCTGCCTCTTTTCCTATGCTTTACATGCAATTCCAGTCTACCTCCTGAAATCGGTTTCCTGCAATTCTGCCCCCCTTTCAACTCCTCTTGGCATCCTAATTCAATATATTTTTGGAAGATAGCTGTCATTTATAACTCTGCAGGTTTGTGAATTACAGTGCCCCTGAGCTCCTTTCTTCAACTCGCTTTCTTGTGAGCTGGCCGCAACACCGCAGGATTGCTTCAGGCCCTAGTTTGGTTCCGGCACGGCATGCTGAGCCTTTGGTTAATTCCTCTTCCTGGTGGGAAATGAGAGTTAAATTGGCCCGTCCGGACACCTCCACCTAATCTCTCATTGGTTCTCCCTATTCCTGTTCATCTTCCGCAGAAATTGCTAACTGGGCCAAACAGGAGGTTAAAGGCACTGACTCTCCAAGTGGGGAGAGTGTTAGTAAAGCGTCTGGAATGTTGCACCCGAGTACCAGGGGACGAAAACTGAGACACATTTGAACACGTTTTCCGACCACATGGTGGATCATACTCTGGGTTCCACATGCATGTTTTAGCTGAAGGAAGAATCCCTTAAACATGGAGAGTTGAGACCCATGGAATGGGTACCATGCAATATGACTTCAAAGGGTCTGCATTTGCTCACCGAACCTCACCAATCCTATCACTGCTGCGTTTATGCCGCTGTACACACACTTGATTCTCTTTCGGAGACATATAAATCCATAGGTTTTAAGATTCTTACTAGTCAGGTAGATTCTTACTAGTCAGGTATATTCTTAGGCGTTTAATATGGGGTGTTGAGTCCACTTCGTTGAGCAAGGAGTAGCTCTTGTCTATTACATATTTGGCTTATGGAACGGTATCTGTGCTCATTTCAATCTCTGGTTTTATGCAGCACCCCAACTCACCCGTCCCCTTAAGCAAGCATAAGTTGGTTTTCTACATTTGACACCCTGTTCTGTTTTGTAATTCAGTTCTTGTGTAGCCAAGTTTACATTCCGTGTATTAGTGATATCTTATGATGTTTCTTTTTCTGTGTGACTAATTTCACTTAGAATCATCGTACCTGAATCCACTCATTATGCTGCTACGGGCCTGATGACATAGATTTCATTGCTGAGTGATATTGCATTGTACGTAAGTACCACAACTTCTTTATCCATTTTTCGCTTTCTGTGATATTGAACTTGTACCGTAAACGAGGTTCTTGTAAACAGAGCCGTCCCAAACTTTGGGGTGGCTGTGTCTTTTTGATTTTAATTTCCCTAAGCTATAGGACCATAAGTGGAAGTGCCCTAGGCTCTGTTGCTTTGTTTTTTGGATGTTTCAGGAAACACCATACACTTCTCCAGAGTGGCTGCTGGCAATTTATATCCCGCCCATCAGCATAACTAGGCTCCCAGTTCTCCATGGCCTGTCCTGCCTTTCTGGATTTTACACTTTTTTCAGATGGCCCTTTTGACCGGGGGGCAGTGAGACTTCATTGTAGTGCAGATTTCCTTTGCAAGCTTGCTTGGTTGGCCAAAAAGGGCGTATGCGTTTTTTCCTGAATATATTCAGGAAAAAACGCATACGCCCTTTTTGGCCAAGTGCATCATTGTGGACGTTCTGCCTCTTTTCCTATGCTTTACATGCAATTCCAGTCTACCTCCTGAAATCGGTTTCCTGCAATTCTGCCCTGCTTTCAACTCCTCTTGGCATCCTAATTCAATATATTTTTGGAAGATAGCTGTCATTTATAACTCTGCAGGTTTGTGAATTACAGTGCCCCTGAGCTCCTTTCTTCAACTCGCTTTCTTGTGAGCTGGCCGCAACACCGCAGGATTGCTTCAGGCCCTAGTTTGGTTCCGGCACGGCATGCTGAGCCTTTGGTTAATTCCTCTTCCTGGTGGGAAATGAGAGTTAAATTGGCCCGTCCGGACACCTCCACCTAATCTCTCATTGGTTCTCCCTATTCCTGTTCATCTTCCGCAGAAATTGCTAACTGGGCCAAACAGGAGGTTAAAGGCACTGACTCTCCAAGTGGGGAGAGTGTTAGTAAAGCGTCTGGAATGTTGCACCCGAGTACCAGGGGACGAAAACTGAGACACATTTGAACACGTTTTCCGACCACATGGTGGATCATACTCTGGGTTCCACATGCATGTTTTAGCTGAAGGAAGAATCCCTTAAACAGGGAGAGTTGAGACCCATGGAATGGGTACCATGCAATATGACTTCAAAGGGTCTGCATTTGCTCACCGAACCTCACCAATCCTATCACTGCTGCGTTTATGCCGCTGTACACACGCTTGATTCTCTTTCGGAGACATATAAATCCATAGGTTTTAAGATTCTTACTAGTCAGGTATATTCTTAGGCGTTTAATATGGAGTGTTGAGTCCACATCGTTGAGCAAGGAGTAGCTCTTGTCTATTACATATTTGGCTTATGGAACGGTATCTGTGCTAATTTCAATCTCTGGTTTTATGCAGCACCCCAACTCACCCGTCCCCTTAAGCAAGCATAAGTTGGTTTTCTACATTTGACACCCTGTTCTGTTTTGTAATTCAGTTCTTGTGTAGCCAAGTTTACATTCCGTGTATTAGTGATATCTTATGATGTTTCTTTTTCTGTGTGACTAATTTCACTTAGAATCATCGTACCTGAATCCACTCATTATGCTGCTACGGGCCTGATGACATAGATTTCATTGCTGAGTGATATTGCATTGTACGTAAGTACCACAACTTCTTTATCCATTTTTCGCTTTCTGTGATATTGAACTTGTACCGTAAACGAGGTTCTTGTAAACAGAGCCGTCCCAAACTTTGGGGTGGCTGTGTCTTTTTGATTTTAATTTCCCTAAGCTATAGGACCATAAGTGGAAGTGCCCTAGGCTCTGTTGCTTTGTTTTTTGGATGTTTCAGGAAACACCATACACTTCTCCAGAGTGGCTGCTGGCAATTTACATCCCGCCCATCAGCATAACTAGGCTCCCAGTTCTCCATGGCCTGTCCTGCCTTTCTGGATTTTACACTTTTTTCAGATGGCCCTTTTGACCGGGGGGCAGTGAGACTTCATTGTAGTGCAGATTTCCTTTGCAAGCTTGCTTGGTTGGCCAAAAAGGGCGTATGCGTTTTTTCCTGAATATATTCAGGAAAAAACGCATACGCCCTTTTTGGCCAAGTGCATCATTGTGGGCGTTCTGCCTCTTTTCCTATGCTTTACATGCAATTCCAGTCTACCTCCTGAAATCGGTTTCCTGCAATTCTGCCCTGCTTTCAACTCCTCTTGGCATCCTAATTCAATATATTTTTGGAAGATAGCTGTCATTTATAACTCTGCAGGTTTGTGAATTACAGTGCCCCTGAGCTCCTTTCTTCAACTCGCTTTCTTGTGAGCTGGCCGCAACACCGCAGGATTGCTTCAGGCCCTAGTTTGGTTCCGGCACGGCATGCTGAGCCTTTGGTTAATTCCTCTTCCTGGTGGGAAATGAGAGTTAAATTGGCACGTCCGGACACCTCCACCTAATCTCTCATTGGTTCTCCCTATTCCTGTTCATCTTCCGCAGAAATTGCTAACTGGGCCAAACAGGAGGTTAAAGGCACTGACTCTCCAAGTGGGGAGAGTGTTAGTAAAGCGTCTGGAATGTTGCACCCGAGTACCAGGGGACGAAAACTGAGACACATTTGAACACGTTTTCCGACCACATGGTGGATCATACTCTGGGTTCCACATGCATGTTTTAGCTGAAGGAAGAATCCCTTAAACATGGAGAGTTGAGACCCATGGAATGGGTACCATGCAATATGACTTCAAAGGGTCTGCATTTGCTCACCGAACCTCACCAATCCTATCACTGCTGCGTTTATGCCGCTGTACACACACTTGATTCTCTTTCGGAGACATATAAATCCATAGGTTTTAAGATTCTTACTAGTCAGGTAGATTCTTACTAGTCAGGTATATTCTTAGGCGTTTAATATGGGGTGTTGAGTCCACTTCGTTGAGCAAGGAGTAGCTCTTGTCTATTACATATTTGGCTTATGGAACGGTATCTGTGCTCATTTCAATCTCTGGTTTTATGCAGCACCCCAACTCACCCGTCCCCTTAAGCAAGCATAAGTTGGTTTTCTACATTTGACACCCTGTTCTGTTTTGTAATTCAGTTCTTGTGTAGCCAAGTTTACATTCCGTGTATTAGTGATATCTTATGATGTTTCTTTTTCTGTGTGACTAATTTCACTTAGAATCATCGTACCTGAATCCACTCATTATGCTGCTACGGGCCTGATGACATAGATTTCATTGCTGAGTGATATTGCATTGTACGTAAGTACCACAATTTCTTTATCCATTTTTCGATTTCTGTGATATTGAACTTGTACCGTAAAAGAGGTTCTTGTAAACAGAGCCGTCCCAAACTTTGGGGTGGCTGTGTCTTTTTGATTTTAATTTCCCTAAACTATAGGACCATAAGTGGAAGTGCCCTAGGCTCTGTTGCTTTGTTTTTTGGATGTTTCAGGAAACACCATACACTTCTCCAGAGTGGCTGCTGGCAATTTACATCCCGCCCATCAGCATAACTAGGCTCCCAGTTCTCCATGGCCTGTCCTGCCTTTCTGGATTTTACACTTTTTTCAGATGGCCCTTTTGACCGGGGGGCAGTGAGACTTCATTGTAGTGCAGATTTCCTTTGCAAGCTTGCTTGGTTGGCCAAAAAGGGCGTATGCGTTTTTTCCTGAATATATTCAGGAAAAAACGCATACGCCCTTTTTGGCCAAGTGCATCATTGTGGGCGTTCTGCCTCTTTTCCTATGCTTTACATGCAATTCCAGTCTACCTCCTGAAATCGGTTTCCTGCAATTCTGCCCTGCTTTCAACTCCTCTTGGCATCCTAATTCAATATATTTTTGGAAGATAGCTGTCATTTATAACTCTGCAGGTTTGTGAATTACAGTGCCCCTGAGCTCCTTTCTTCAACTCGCTTTCTTGTGAGCTGGCCGCAACACCGCAGGATTGCTTCAGGCCCTAGTTTGGTTCCGGCACGGCATGCTGAGCCTTTGGTTAATTCCTCTTCCTGGTGGGAAATGAGAGTTAAATTGGCACGTCCGGACACCTCCAACTAATCTCTCATTGGTTCTCCCTATTCCTGTTCATCTTCCGCAGAAATTGCTAACTGGGCCAAACAGGAGGTTAAAGGCACTGACTCTCCAAGTGGGGAGAGTGTTAGTAAAGCGTCTGGAATGTTGCACCCGAGTACCAGGGGACGAAAACTGAGACACATTTGAACACGTTTTCCGACCACATGGTGGATCATACTCTGGGTTCCACATGCATGTTTTAGCTGAAGGAAGAATCCCTTAAACATGGAGAGTTGAGACCCATGGAATGGGTACCATGCAATATGACTTCAAAGGGTCTGCATTTGCTCACCGAACCTCACCAATCCTATCACTGCTGCGTTTATGCCGCTGTACACACACTTGATTCTCTTTCGGAGACATATAAATCCATAGGTTTTAAGATTCTTACTAGTCAGGTAGATTCTTACTAGTCAGGTATATTCTTAGGCGTTTAATATGGGGTGTTGAGTCCACTTCGTTGAGCAAGGAGTAGCTCTTGTCTATTACATATTTGGCTTATGGAACGGTATCTGTGCTCATTTCAATCTCTGGTTTTATGCAGCACCCCAACTCACCCGTCCCCTTAAGCAAGCATAAGTTGGTTTTCTACATTTGACACCCTGTTCTGTTTTGTAATTCAGTTCTTGTGTAGCCAAGTTTACATTCCGTGTATTAGTGATATCTTATGATGTTTCTTTTTCTGTGTGACTAATTTCACTTAGAATCATCGTACCTGAATCCACTCATTATGCTGCTACGGGCCTGATGACATAGATTTCATTGCTGAGTGATATTGCATTGTACGTAAGTACCACAATTTCTTTATCCATTTTTCGCTTTCTGTGATATTGAACTTGTACCGTAAATGAGGTTCTTGTAAACAGAGCCGTCCCAAACTTTGGGGTGGCTGTGTCTTTTTGATTTTAATTTCCCTAAACTATAGGACCATAAGTGGAAGTGCCCTAGGCTCTGTTGCTTTGTTTTTTGGATGTTTCAGGAAACACCATACACTTCTCCAGAGTGGCTGCTGGCAATTTACATCCCGCCCATCAGCATAACTAGGCTCCCAGTTCTCCATGGCCTGTCCTGCCTTTCTGGATTTTACACTTTTTTCAGATGGCCCTTTTGACCGGGGGGCAGTGAGACTTCATTGTAGTGCAGATTTCCTTTGCAAGCTTGCTTGGTTGGCCAAAAAGGGCGTATGCGTTTTTTCCTGTCAGGAAAAAACGCATACGCCCTTTTTGGCCAAGTGCATCATTGTGGGCGTTCTGCCTCTTTTCCTATGCTTTACATGCAATTCCAGTCTACCTCCTGAAATCGGTTTCCTGCAATTCTGCCCTGCTTTCAACTCCTCTTGGCATCCTAATTCAATATATTTTTGGAAGATAGCTGTCATTTATAACTCTGCAGGTTTGTGAATTACAGTGCCCCTGAGCTCCTTTCTTCAACTCGCTTTCTTGTGAGCTGGCCGCAACACCGCAGGATTGCTTCAGGCCCTAGTTTGGTTCCGGCACGGCATGCTGAGCCTTTGGTTAATTCCTCTTCCTGGTGGGAAATGAGAGTTAAATTGGCCCGTCCGGACACCTCCACCTAATCTCTCATTGGTTCTCCCTATTCCTGTTCATCTTCCGCAGAAATTGCTAACTGGGCCAAACAGGAGGGTAAAGGCACTGACTCTCCAAGTGGGGAGAGTGTTAGTAAAGCGTCTGGAATGTTGCACCCGAGTACCAGGGGACGAAAACTGAGACACATTTGAACACGTTTTCCGACCACATGGTGGATCATACTCTGGGTTCCACATGCATGTTTTAGCTGAAGGAAGAATCCCTTAAACATGGAGAGTTGAGACCCATGGAATGGGTACCATGCAATATGACTTCAAAGGGTCTGCATTTGCTCACCGAACCTCACCAATCCTATCACTGCTGCGTTTATGCCGCTGTACACACACTTGATTCTCTTTCGGAGACATATAAATCCATAGGTTTTAAGATTCTTACTAGTAAGGTAGATTCTTACTAGTCAGGTATATTCTTAGGCGTTTAATATGGGGTGTTGAGTCCACTTCGTTGAGCAAGGAGTAGCTCTTGTCTATTACATATTTGGCTTATGGAACGGTATCTGTGCTCATTTCAATCTCTGGTTTTATGCAGCACCCCAACTCACCCGTCCCCTTAAGCAAGCATAAGTTGGTTTTCTACATTTGACACCCTGTTCTGTTTTGTAATTCAGTTCTTGTGTAGCCAAGTTTACATTCCGTGTATTAGTGATATCTTATGATGTTTCTTTTTCTGTGTGACTAATTTCACTTAGAATCATCGTACCTGAATCCACTCATTATGCTGCTACGGGCCTGATGACATAGATTTCATTGCTGAGTGATATTGCATTGTACGTAAGTACCACAATTTCTTTATCCATTTTTCGCTTTCTGTGATATTGAACTTGTACCGTAAACGAGGTTCTTGTAAACAGAGCCGTCCCAAACTTTGGGGTGGCTGTGTCTTTTTGATTTTAATTTCCCTAAGCTATAGGACCATAAGTCGAAGTGCCCTAGGCTCTGTTGCTTTGTTTTTTGGATGTTTCAGGAAACACCATACACTTCTCCAGAGTGGCTGCTGGCAATTTACATCCCGCCCATCAGCATAACAAGGCTCCCAGTTCTAAATGGCCTGTCCTGCCTTTCTGGATTTTACACTTTTTTCAGATGGCCCTTTTGACCGGGGGGCAGTGAGACTTCATTGTAGTGCAGATTTCCTTTGCAAGCTCGCTTGGTTGTCCAAAAAGGGCGTATGCGTTTTTCCCTGAATATATTCAGGAAAAAACACATACGCCCTTTTTGGCCAAGTGTCTCATTGTGGACGTTCTGCCTCTTTTCCTATGCTTTACATGCAATTCCAGTCTACCTCCTGAAATCGGTTTCCTGCAATTCTGCCCCGCTTTCAACTCCTCTTGGCAGCCTTACTTCAATATATTTTTGGAAGATAGCTGTCATTTATAACTCTGCAGGTTTGTGAATTACAGTGCCCCTGAGCTCCTTTCTTCAACTCGCTTTCTTGTGAGCTGGCCGCAACACCGCAGGATTGCTTCAGGCCCTAGTTTGGTTCCGGCACGGCATGCTGAGCCTTTGGTTAATTCCTCTTCCTGGTGGGAAATGAGAGTTTAATTTGCCCGTCCAGACACCTCCAGCTAGTCTCTCATTGGTTCTCCCTATTCCTGTTCATCTTCCGCAGAAATTGCTAACTGGGCCAAACAGGAGGTTAAAGGCACTGACTCTCCAAGTGGGGATAGTGTTAGTAAAGTGTCTGGAATGTTGTACCCGAGTACCAGGGGACGAAAACTGAAACACATTTGAACACGTTTCCCGATCACACGGTGGATCATACTCTGGGTTCCACATGCATGTTTTAGCTGAAGGAAGAATCCATTAAACCTGGAGAGTTGAGACCCATGGAATGGGTACCATGCAATATGACTTCAAAGGGTCTGCATTTGCTCACCGAACCTCACCAATCCTATCACTGCTGCGTTTATGCCGCTGTACACACGCTTGATTCTCTTTCGGAGACATATAAATCCATAGGTTTTAAGATTCTTACTAGTCAGGTATATTCTTAGGCGTTTAATATGGAGTGTTGAGTCCACATCATTGAGCAAGGAGTAGCTCTTGTCTATTACATATTTGGCTTATGGAATGGTATCTGTGCTCATTTCAATCTCTGGTTTTATGCAGCACCCCAACTCACCCGTCCCCTTAAGCAAGCATAAGTTGGTTTTCTACATTTGACACCCTGTTCTGTTTTGTAATTCAGTTCTTGTGTAGCCAAGTTTACATTCCGTGTATTAGTGATATCTTATGATGTTTCTTTTTCTGTGTGACTAATTTCACTTAGAATCATCGTACCTGAATCCACTCATTATGCTGCTACGGGCCTGATGACATAGATTTCATTGCTGAGTGATATTGCATTGTACGTAAGTACCACAATTTCTTTATCCATTTTTCGTTTTCTGTGATATTGAACTTGTACCGTAAACGAGGTTCTTGTAAACAGAGCCGTCCCAAACTTTGGGGTGGCTGTGTCTTTTTGATTTTAATTTCCCTAAGCTATAGGACAATAAGTGGAAGTGCCCTAGGCTCTGTTGCTTTGTTTTTTGGATGTTTCAGGAAACACCATACACTTCTCCAGAGTGGCTGCTGGCAATTTACATCCCGCCCATCAGCATAACTAGGCTCCCAGTTCTCCATGGCCTGTCCTGCCTTTCTGGATTTTACACTTTTTTCAGATGGCCCTTTTGACCGGGGGGCAGTGAGACTTCATTGTAGTGCAGATTTCCTTTGCAAGCTTGCTTGGTTGGCCAAAAAGGGCGTATGCGTTTTTTCCTGTTCAGGAAAAAACGCATACGCCCTTTTTGGCCAAGTGCATCATAGTGGACGTTCTGCCTCTTTTCCTATGCTTTACATGCAATTCCAGTCGACCTCCTGAAATCGGTTTCCTGCAATTCTGTCCCCCTTTCAACTCCTCTTGGCAGCCTTACTTCAATATATTTTTGGAAGATAGCTGTCCTTTATAACTCTGCAGGTTTGTGAATTACAGTGCCCCTGAGCTCCTTTCTTCAACTCGCTTTCTTGTGAGCTGGCCGCAACACCGCAGGATTGCTTCTGGTCCTAGTGTGGTTCCGGCAAGGCACGCTGAGCCTTTGGTTAATTCCTCTTCCTGGTTGGAAATGAGAGTTAAATTTGCCCGTCTGGACACCTCCACCTCGTCTCTCATTGGTTCTCCCTATTCCTGTTCATTTTCCACAGAAATTGCAAACTGGGCCAAACAGGAGGTTAAAGGCACTGACTCTCCAAGTGGGGAGAGTGTTAGTAAAGCGTCTGGAATGTTGCACCCGAGTACCAGGAAACGAAAATTGAGACACATTTGAACACGTTTTCCGATCACACGGTGGATCATACTCTGGGTTCCACATGCATGTTTTAGCTGAAGGAAGAATCCCTTAAACAGGGAGAGTTGAGACCCATGGAATGGGTACCATGCAATATGACTTCAAAGGGTCTGCATTTGCTCACCGAACCTCAGCAATCCTATCACTGCTGCGTTTATGCCGCTGTACACACGCTTGATTCTCTTTCGGAGACATATAAATCCATAGGTTTTAAGATTCTTACTAGTCAGGTAGATTCTTACTAGTCAGGTATATTCTTAGGCGTTTAATATGGGGTGTTGAGTCCACTTCGTTGAGTAAGGAGTAGCTCTTGTCTATTACATATTTGGCTTATGGAATGGTATCTGTGCTCATTTCAATCTCTGGTTTTATGCAGCACCCCAACTCACCCGTCCCCTTAAGCAAGCATAAGTTGGTTTTCTACATTTGACACCCTGTTCTGTTTTGTAATTCAGTTCTTGTGTAGCCAAGTTTACATTCCATGTATTAGTGATATCTTATGATGTTTCTTTTTCTGTGTGACTAATTTCACTTAGAATCATCGTACCTGAATCCACTCATTATGCTGCTACGGGCCTGATGACATAGATTTCATTGCTGAGTGATATTGCATTGTACGTAAGTACCACAACTTCTTTATCCATTTTTCGCTTTCTGTGATATTGAACTTGTACCGTAAACGAGGTTCTTGTAAACAGAGCCGTCCCAAACTTTGGGGTGGCTGTGTCTTTTTGATTTTAATTTCCCTAAGCTATAGGACCATAAGTCGAAGTGCCCTAGGCTCTGTTGCTTTGTTTTTTGGATGTTTCAGGAAACACCATACACTTCTCCAGAGTGGCTGCTGGCAATTTACATCCCGCCCATCAGCATAACTAGGCTCCCAGTTCTCCATGGCCTGTCCTGCCTTTCTGGATTTTACACTTTTTTCAGATGGCCCTTTTGACCGGGGGGCAGTGAGACTTCATTGTAGTGCAGATTTCCTTTGCAAGCTTGCTTGGTTGGCCAAAAAGGGCGTATGCGTTTTTTCCTGAATATATTCAGGAAAAAACGCATACGCCCTTTTTGGCCAAGTGCATCATTGTGGGCGTTCTGCCTCTTTTCCTATGCTTTACATGCAATTCCAGTCTACCTCCTGAAATCGGTTTCCTGCAATTCTGCCCTGCTTTCAACTCCTCTTGGCATCCTAATTCAATATATTTTTGGAAGATAGCTGTCATTTATAACTCTGCAGGTTTGTGAATTACAGTGCCCCTGAGCTCCTTTCTTCAACTCGCTTTCTTGTGAGCTGGCCGCAACACCGCAGGATTGCTTCAGGCCCTAGTTTGGTTCCGGCACGGCATGCTGAGCCTTTGGTTAATTCCTCTTCCTGGTGGGAAATGAGAGTTAAATTGGCCCGTCCGGACACCTCCACCTAATCTCTCATTGGTTCTCCCTATTCCTGTTCATCTTCCGCAGAAATTGCTAACTGGGCCAAACAGGAGGTTAAAGGCACTGACTCTCCAAGTGGGGAGAGTGTTAGTAAAGCGTCTGGAATGTTGCACCCGAGTACCAGGGGACGAAAACTGAGACACATTTGAACACGTTTTCCGACCACATGGTGGATCATACTCTGGGTTCCACATGCATGTTTTAGCTGAAGGAAGAATCCCTTAAACATGGAGAGTTGAGACCCATGGAATGGGTACCATGCAATATGACTTCAAAGGGTCTGCATTTGCTCACCGAACCTCACCAATCCTATCACTGCTGCGTTTATGCCGCTGTACACACACTTGATTCTCTTTCGGAGACATATAAATCCATAGGTTTTAAGATTCTTACTAGTAAGGTAGATTCTTACTAGTCAGGTATATTCTTAGGCGTTTAATATGGGGTGTTGAGTCCACTTCATTGAGCAAGGAGTAGCTCTTGTCTATTACATATTTGGCTTATGGAACGGTATCTGTGCTCATTTCAATCTCTGGTTTTATGCAGCACCCCAACTCACCCGTCCCCTTAAGCAAGCATAAGTTGGTTTTCTACATTTGACACCCTGTTCTGTTTTGTAATTCAGTTCTTGTGTAGCCAAGTTTACATTCCGTGTATTAGTGATAACTTATGATGTTTCTTTTTCTGTGTGACTAATTTCACTTAGAATCATCGTACCTGAATCCACTCATTATGCTGCTACGGGCCTGATGACATAGATTTCATTGCTGAGTGATATTGCATTGTACGTAAGTACCACAATTTCTTTATCCATTTTTCGCTTTCTGTGATATTGAACTTGTACCGTAAACGAGGTTCTTGTAAACAGAGCCGTCCCAAACTTTGGGGTGGCTGTGTCTTTTTGATTTTAATTTCCCTAAGCTATAGGACCATAAGTGGAAGTGCCCTAGGCTCTGTTGTTTTGTTTTTTGGATGTTTCAGGAAACACCATACACTTCTCCAGAGTGGCTGCTGGCAATTTACATCCCGCCCATCAGCATAACTAGGCTCCCAGTTCTCCATGGCCTGTCCTGCCTTTCTGGATTTTACACTTTTTTCAGATGGCCCTTTTGACCGGGGGGCAGTGAGACTTCATTGTAGTGCAGATTTCCTTTGCAAGCTTGCTTGGTTGGCCAAAAAGGGCGTATGCGTTTTTTCCTGAATATATTCAGGAAAAAACGCATACGCCCTTTTTGGCCAAGTGCATCATTGTGGGCGTTCTGCCTCTTTTCCTATGCTTTACATGCAATTCCAGTCTACCTCCTGAAATCGGTTTCCTGCAATTCTGCCCTGCTTTCAACTCCTCTTGGCATCCTAATTCAATATATTTTTGGAAGATAGCTGTCATTTATAACTCTGCAGGTTTGTGAATTACAGTGCCCCTGAGCTCCTTTCTTCAACTCGCTTTCTTGTGAGCTGGCCGCAACACCGCAGGATTGCTTCAGGCCCTAGTTTGGTTCCGGCACGGCATGCTGAGCCTTTGGTTAATTCCTCTTCCTGGTGGGAAATGAGAGTTAAATTGGCCCGTCCGGAAACCTCCACCTAATCTCTCATTGGTTCTCCCTATTCCTGTTCATCTTCCGCAGAAATTGCTAACTGGGCCAAACAGGAGGTTAAAGGCACTGACTCTCCAAGTGGGGAGAGTGTTAGTAAAGCGTCTGGAATGTTGCACCCGAGTACCAGGGCACGAAAACTGAGACACATTTGAACACGTTTCCCGATCACACGGTGGATCATACTCTGGGTTCCACATGCATGTTTTAGCTGAAGGAAGAATCCATTAAACCTGGAGAGTTGAGACCCATGGAATGGGTACCATGCAATATGACTTCAAAGGGTCTGCATTTGCTCACCGAACCTCACCAATCCTATCACTGCTGCGTTTATGCCGCTGTACACACGCTTGATTCTCTTTCGGAGACATATAAATCCATAGGTTTTAAGATTCTTACTAGTCAGGTATATTCTTAGGCGTTTAATATGGAGTGTTGAGTCCACATCGTTGAGCAAGGAGTAGCTCTTGTCTATTACATATTTGGCTTATGGAATGGTATCTGTGCTCATTTCAATCTCTGGTTTTATGCAGCACCCCAACTCACCCGTCCCCTTAAGCAAGCATAAGTTGGTTTTCTACATTTGACACCCTGTTCTGTTTTGTAATTCAGTTCTTGTGTAGCCAAGTTTACATTCCGTGTATTAGTGATATCTTATGATGTTTCTTTTTCTGTGTGACTAATTTCACTTAGAATCATCGTACCTGAATCCACTCATTATGCTGCTACGGGCCTGATGACATAGATTTCATTGCTGAGTGATATTGCATTGTACGTAAGTACCACAATTTCTTTATCCATTTTTCGCTTTCTGTGATATTGAACTTGTACCGTAAACGAGGTTCTTGTAAACAGAGCCGTCCCAAACTTTGGGGTGGCTGTGTCTTTTTGATTTTAATTTCCCTAAGCTATAGGACAATAAGTGGAAGTGCCCTAGGCTCTGTTGCTTTGTTTTTTGGATGTTTCAGGAAACACCATACACTTCTCCAGAGTGGCTGCTGGCAATTTACATCCCGCCCATCAGCATAACTAGGCTCCCAGTTCTCCATGGCCTGTCCTGCCTTTCTGGATTTTACACTTTTTTCAGATGGCCCTTTTGACCGGGGGGCAGTGAGACTTCATTGTAGTGCAGATTTCCTTTGCAAGCTTGCTTGGTTGGCCAAAAAGGGCGTATGCGTTTTTTCCTGAATATATTCAGGAAAAAACGCATACGCCCTTTTTGGCCAAGTGCATCATTGTGGACGTTCTGCCTCTTTTCCTATGCTTTACATGCAATTCCAGTCTACCTCCTGAAATCGGTTTCCTGCAATTCTGTCCCCCTTTCAACTCCTCTTGGCAGCCTTACTTCAATATATTTTTTAAGATAGCTGTCCTTTATAACTCTGCAGGTTTGTGAATTACAGTGCCCCTGAGCTCCTTTCTTCAACTCGCTTTCTTGTGAGCTGGCCGCAACACCGCAGGATTGCTTCTGGTCCTAGTGTGGTTCCGGCAAGGCACGCTGAGCCTTTGGTTAATTCCTCTTCCTGGTTGGAAATGAGAGTTAAATTTGCCCGTCTGGACACCTCCACCTCGTCTCTCATTGGTTCTCCCTATTCCTGTTCATTTTCCACAGAAATTGCAAACTGGGCCAAACAGGAGGTTAAAGGCACTGACTCTCCAAGTGGGGAGAGTGTTAGTAAAGCGTCTGGAATGTTGCACCCGAGTACCAGGAAACGAAAATTGAGACACATTTGAACACGTTTTCCGATCACACGGTGGATCATACTCTGGGTTCCACATGCATGTTTTAGCTGAAGGAAGAATCCCTTAAACATGGAGAGTTGAGACCCATGGAATGGGTACCATGCAATATGACTTCAAAGGGTCTGCATTTGCTCACCGAACCTCAGCAATCCTATCACTGCTGCATTTATGCCGCTGTACACACGCTTGATTCTCTTTCGGAGACATATAAATCCATAGGTTTTAAGATTCTTACTAGTCAGGTAGATTCTTACTAGTCAGGTATATTCTTAGGCGTTTAATATGGGGTGTTGAGTCCACTTCGTTGAGCAAGGAGTAGCTCTTGTCTATTACATATTTGGCTTATGGAATGGTATCTGTGCTCATTTCAATCTCTGGTTTTATGCAGCACCCCAACTCACCCGTCCCCTTAAGCAAGCATAAGTTGGTTTTCTACATTTGACACCCTGTTCTGTTTTGTAATTCAGTTCTTGTGTAGCCAAGTTTACATTCTATGTATTAGTGATATCTTATGATGTTTCTTTTTCTGTGTGACTAATTTCACTTAGAATCATCGTACCTGAATCCACTCATTATGCTGCTACGGGCCTGATGACATAGATTTCATTGCTGAGTGATATTGCATTGTACGTAAGTACCACAACTTCTTTATCCATTTTTCGCTTTCTGTGATATTGAACTTGTACCGTAAACGAGGTTCTTGTAAACAGAGCCGTCCCAAACTTTGGGGTGGCTGTGTCTTTTTGATTTTAATTTCCCTAAGCTATAGGACCATAAGTGGAAGTGCCCTAGGCTCTGTTGCTTTGTTTTTTGGATGTTTCAGGAAACACCATACACTTCTCCAGAGTGGCTGCTGGCAATTTACATCCCGCCCATCAGCATAACTAGGCTCCCAGTTCTCAATGGCCTGTCCTGCCTTTCTGGATTTTACACTTTTTTCAGATGGCCCTTTTGACCGGGGGGCAGTGAGACTTCATTGTAGTGCAGATTTCCTTTGCAAGCTTGCTTGGTTGGCCAAAAAGGGCGTATGCGTTTTTTCCTGAATATATTCAGGAAAAAACGCGTACGGCCTTTTTGGCCAAGTGCATCATTGTGGACGTTCTGCCTCTTTTCCTATGCTTTACATGCAATTCCAGTCTACCTCCTGAAATCGGTTTCCTGCAATTCTGCCCTGCTTTCAACTCCTCTTGGCATCCTAATTCAATATATTTTTGGAAGATAGCTGTCATTTATAACTCTGCAGGTTTGTGAATTACAGTGCCCCTGAGCTCCTTTCTTCAACTCGCTTTCTTGTGAGCTGGCCGCAACACCGCAGGATTGCTTCAGGCCCTAGTTTGGTTCCGGCACGGCATGCTGAGCCTTTGGTTAATTCCTCTTCCTGGTGGGAAATGAGAGTTAAATTGGCCCGTCCGGACACCTCCACCTAATCTCTCATTGGTTCTCCCTATTCCTGTTCATCTTCCGCAGAAATTGCTAACTGGGCCAAACAGGAGGTTAAAGGCACTGACTCTCCAAGTGGGGAGAGTGTTAGTAAAGCGTCTGGAATGTTGCACCCGAGTACCAGGGGACGAAAACTGAGACACATTTGAACACGTTTTCCGACCACATGGTGGATCATACTCTGGGTTCCACATGCATGTTTTAGCTGAAGGAAGAATCCCTTAAACATGGAGAGTTGAGACCCATGGAATGGGTACCATGCAATATGTCTTCAAAGGGTCTGTATTTGCTCACCGAACCTCACCAATCCTATCACTGCTGCGTTTATGCCGCTGTACACACACTTGATTCTCTTTCGGAGACATATAAATCCATAGGTTTTAAGATTCTTACTAGTCAGGTAGATTCTTACTAGTCAGGTATATTCTTAGGCGTTTAATATGGGGTGTTGAGTCCACTTCGTTGAGCAAGGAGTAGCTCTTGTCTATTACATATTTGGCTTATGGAACGGTATCTGTGCTAATTTCAATCTCTGGTTTGATGCAGCACCCCAACTCACCCGTCCCCTTAAGCAAGCATAAGTTGGTTTTCTACATTTGACACCCTGTTCTGTTTTGT
Source organism: Leucopleurus acutus (assembly GCF_964270905.1). Lineage (NCBI taxonomy): Eukaryota > Metazoa > Chordata > Mammalia > Artiodactyla > Delphinidae > Leucopleurus > Leucopleurus acutus. The sequence goes on along the minus strand of NW_028139129.1, from coordinate 446,486 downwards.
AATTCAGTTCTTGTGTAGCCAAGTTTACATTCCGTGTATTAGTGATATCTTATGATGTTTCTTTTTCTGTGTGACTAATTTCACTTAGAATCATCGTACCTGAATCCACTCATTATGCTGCTACGGGCCTGATGACATAGATTTCATTGCTGAGTGATATTGCATTGTACGTAAGTACCACAATTTCTTTATCCATTTTTCGCTTTCTGTGATATTGAACTTGTACCGTAAACGAGGTTCTTGTAAACAGAGCCGTCCCAAACTTTGGGGTGGCTGTGTCTTTTTGATTTTAATTTCCCTAAGCTATAGGACCATAAGTGGAAGTGCCCTAGGCTCTGTTGCTTTGTTTTTTGGATGTTTCAGGAAACACCATACACTTCTCCAGAGTGGCTGCTGGCAATTTACATCCCGCCCATCAGCATAACAAGGCTCCCAGTTCTCCATGGCCTGTCCTGCCTTTCTGGATTTTACACTTTTTTCAGATGGCCCTTTTGACCGGGGGGCAGTGAGACTTCATTGTAGTGCAGATTTCCTTTGCAAGCTTGCTTGGTTGGCCAAAAAGGGCGTATGCGTTTTTTCCTGAATATATTCAGGAAAAAACGCATACGCCCTTTTTGGTCAAGTGCATCATTGTGAACGTTCTGCCTCTTTTCCTATGCTTTACATGCAATTCCAGTCTACCTCCTGAAATCGGTTTCCTGCAATTCTGCCCTGCTTTCAACTCCTCTTGGCATCCTAATTCAATATATTTTTGGAAGATAGCTGTCATTTATAACTCTGCAGGTTTGTGAATTACAGTGCCCCTGAGCTCCTTTCTTCAACTCGCTTTCTTGTGAGCTGGCCGCAACACCGCAGGATTGCTTCTGGTCCTAGTGTGGTTCCGGCATGGCACGCTGAGCCTTTGGTTAATTCCTCTTCCTGGTGGGAAATGAGAGTTAAATTTGCCCGTCCAGACACCTCCACCTAATCTCTCATTGGTTCTCCCTATTCCTGTTCATTTTCCACAGAAATTGCAAATTGGGCCATACAGGAGGTTAAAGGCACTGACTCTCCAAGTGGGGAGAGTGTTAGTAAAGCGTCTGGAATGTTGCACCCGAGTACCAGGGGACGAAAACTGAGACACATTTGAACACGTTTCCCGATCACACGGTGGATCATACTCTGGGTTCCACATGCATGTTTTAGCTGAAGGAAGAATCCCTTAAACCTGGAGAGTTGAGACCCATGGAATGGGTACCATGCAATATGACTTCAAAGGGTCTGCATTTGCTCACCGAACCTCACCAATCCTATCACTGCTGCGTTTATGCCGCTGTACACACGCTTGATTCTCTTTCGGAGACATATAAATCTATAGGTTTTAAGATTCTTACTAGTCAGGTAGATTCTTACTAGTCAGGTATATTCCTAGGCGTTTAATATAGGGTGTTGAGTCCACTTCGTTGAGCAAGGGGTACCTTTTGTCTATTATATTTTTGGCTTATGGAACGGTATCTGTGTCAATTTTAATCTCTGGTTTCATGCAGCACCCCATATCAGCTTTCCCCTTAAGCAAGCATAGGTTGGTTTTCTACATTTTTGACCCTGTTCTGTTTTGTAATTCAGTTCCTGTGTAGCCAAGTTTACATTCCGTGTAGTAGTGATATCTTATGATGTTTCTTTTTCTGTGTGACTAATTTCACTTAGAATCATCGTACCTGAATCCACTCATTATGCTGCTCCGGGCCTGATGACATAGATTTCATTGCTGAGTGATATTGCATTGTACGTAAGTACCACAACTTCTTTATCCATTTTTCGCTTTTTGCGATATTTAACTTGTACCGTAAACGAGGTTCTTGTAAACAGAGCCATCCCAAACTTTGGGGTGGCTGTGTCTTTTTGATTTTAATTTCCCTAAGCTATAGGACCATAAGTGGAAGTGCCCTAGGCTCTGTTGCTTAGTTTTTTGGATGTTTCAGGAAACACCATACACTTCTCCAGAGTGGCTGTTGGCCATTTTCATCTCGCCCATCAGCATAACAAGGCTTCCAGTTCTCCATGGCCTGTCCTGCCTTTCTGGATTTTACACTTTTTTCAGAAGGCCCTTTGACCGGGGGGCAGTGAGACTTCATTGTAGTGCAGATTTCCTTTGCGAGCTTGCTTGGTTGGCCAGAAAGGGCGTATGTGTTTCTTCCTGAATATATTCAGGAAAGAACGCATACGCCCTTTTTGGCCAAGTGCATCATTGTCGACGTTCTGAGTCTTTTCATATGTTTTCAGTGCAATTCCAGTCTACCTCCTGAAATCGGTTTCCTGCAGTTCTGCCTTGCTCTCAGTTCCTCTTCATAGCCTTACCTCAATATACGTTTGGAAAATAGTTGGCCTTTATAACTCTGCAGGTTTTTCAATTGCAGTGGCCCTTAGCTCCATTTTTCAGCTCTTATTTTTGTGATCTTGCCTCATATCCACAGGATTTCTTCAGGCCCTATTCTTCTTCTGGGGCGCCTTGCTCTGCCTTTGGTTAATTCTTCTTCCTGATGTGAAATTAGAGTGACATGTGCCCATTGAAACCGCTACAGCTATTTTCTCACTGGTTCCCCCTATTCCCATTCATCCTCCGCACTAACTGCAGACTGTGCGATACCGGAACTTAAAGGCATTGACTCTCCATGTGGAGATGTTGTTAGTAAAGTGGCTGGAATGTTGATCCGGAGCCCCAGGAGAGGAAAATGAGGTGCATTTTAGAAACCTTTCCCGATCATATGGTATACCATCTGCTGGATTTCCCATGCATGGTTTAGCTGTAGGAAGATTCCCTTCAACTTGGAGTGTTGGGACCCTTGGAATAAGTAGCATGAAGTATTGCATTAAACTTTCGGCAGTTGCTCACCAAAGCTCTCCAATCCTTTCAGCCCCAAGTGTCCAGCCTTATGTCTTATCCAGCTGTGGGTTTATATGTGGTCATTCCAGGTTGCATCACAGCCCCTGAGCGAATTTTGTAAGAATTTTTCTCTCTTTCATTGTTTCTGCGTTTTGGTTTTAAAATTTATTTCTATAATGGGGTTTAGCTCATTTTCACTGCTGTGTTTGTGCCGCTCTGCGCACACTTGATTCCCTTATGGAGATATATCAATACATGGGTTTTAAGATTCTTATTACTCAGATATATTTCTCTGTGGTATATAGGGTGTGTTGAGGCCAGTTCATTGAGCAAGGTGTAGATCTTGTCTGATACCTATTTGGTTTATTGAACGGTATCTGTGCTAATTTCAAACTCTGGTTTTATGCATCACCCCACCTCTCCTTTCCCCTTAAGCTGACATAAGTGTGTTTTCTAAATGTGAGACACTGTTCTGTTTTGTCATTCATTTTTTGTGCAGCCATATTTATCCTCCCTCTATAAGTGATATCTTATGATATGTTTCTTTTTCTGTTTGACTTATTTCAAGTAGTATTATCGGACCTCAATCCACTCTTTATCCTTCTACTAGCCTTATTACATTGATTTCATGGTGAAGAGATATTCCATTGTACATAAGTACCACATTTTCTTTATCCATTGTTCTCTTTCCTGGGATATTTAAGGTGTACTGAAGTTGAGGTTCTTGTAAACAGAGTAGCCCTAAACTGTGGTGTGCTTGTGTCTTGTTGATTTTTAGACTTCCCTAGATATACTCCCATGATTGGAAGTGCCCTATGCTCTGTCGCTCTGTTTTTTAGATGATTTAGGAACCACCATACACTTCTCCAGAGTGGCTCTCGGCAGTTCACACACTGTCCATCAGCGTATAAAGGCTCCCTGTTCTCCATGGCCTGTCCTGCATTTCTGGTTTTTACAATTTTTTCGGATGGCCCTTTTGACCGGTGGGAAATGAGACTTCTTTGTTGTGCACATTTGCATTGCTTGCTTGCTTGGTTGCCCATAAAGTGCGTATGCGTTTTTTCCTGGATATATTCAGGAAATAACACATACTCCCTTTTGGGCCAACTGCATCATTGTCGAAATTCTGCCGCTTTTCATGTGCTTTAAAGGCGAGTCCAATCTATCTCTTGAAATCTGTTTCTTGCAATTCTGTCTTGCATTCAGATCCTCTTCTTTGCCTTACCTCAACATATTTTTGGACGTTAGTTTTCATTTATAACTCTGCAGGTTTGTGAATTGCAGTGACCCTGAGCTCCATTTTTTAAGTTGCTCTTTTGTGAGCTGGCCTCAAAACTGCAGGATTGCTTCAGGCCCTATTTTGGCTCCGGCGAGGCGGGCTGAGCCTTTTTTTAATTCTTATTCTTAATGGGAAATTAGAGTGACATGTGCCCGTCCAAACCCCTACAACTATTCTCTCATTGTTTCCCCCTGTTCCCGTTCATCCTCCTCACAATTTGCAAAATGTGTGAAACAGAAGTTTAAATGTGCTGATTCTCTAAGTGGGGAGATTCTAAGTAACGTGGCTGGAATGATGAACAGGAGCACCAGGAGAGGATAAATGAGGTGCATTTTAGACACATCTCCCGATCACATGGTGTACAGTCCTCTGGGTTTTCCATGCATGTTTTAGCTGTAGGAAGATTCCTTGAACCTGCAGATTTGGGACCCATTGAATGGGTACCAGGTAGTATTACTTTAAAGGGTGTGCATTTCCTCACCCAACCCCACATTTCTCTTAGTGCGAACAGTTTCCAGCCTTATGTCTCATCCTGCTGTGGGTCTAGATGTGTTCAATCCATGTTGCATCACCGTCCCTGAGGAAAAGTTGTAAGAGGTTTTCTCTGTCTCTCTGTCGTTTATTTTTTTCAATTTATTACTATGTTGTTTACAGCTGATTTTCAAAGCTCTGTTTCTTGCTGCTGTACATCTACTTGATTCACGTACAGAGAGACATCAATAATTTCTTTTTTAGATTCTTACCAGTCATAGATATTCTTTTCCGGTGACTTGAGTGTGCTGAGTGCAGTTCTTTTAGTTACCGTGTAGGCCTTGTTGATTATCAGTTTGGTATTTGGAATGGTATCTTTGCTAATTTCAACCTCCTGGATGATGCCTCACCCCTCCCCACCTTTCCCGTTTAGCAGCCTTACACGTGTTTTCTACATATTTATGTCACTTAGAATGATCATACGTAACTCCTCCGGAGTTGTTACAACTGGCCATATTTCATTGATTTCCAGGCTGAGTAATATTCCACTCTACATAAGTACCACATCTCTATCCATTTTTTCCCTCCAGAGACATTTAAGTTATATCCTAGTCGAGGATCTTTTAAACAGAGAGGCAGTAAACATTGGGGTGCCTGTGTCCTCTCGATTTTTGTTTTTCCCAAGATATACGCCCATGAGTGCAAGTGCCCTATGCTCTGTAGCTCATTTTTTAGATGCTTTAGTAAACACAATACAGTTCTCCAGAATGGCCGTTGGCAATATACATTTCCACTATAAGCCTCACAGGGCTCCCTCCTCTCCTTGCCCTGTCCTGCATTTCTGGCGTTTACACTTTATGAGGATGGCTCTTCTGACTGATGCGAAGTGATATCTTTTGTAGTATTGATTTCCAGTGCCCACCTGTTTGGTTGGCTAAAAAAGTGTATGCCCTTTTCTTGAATATATACAGAAAAAAACGCATACAGCCTTTTTGGCCAAATGCAATGTCGGAAATGTTCAGCCCCTTTTCTTGTGCTTAATGGCGAGTCCTTTCTACCTCCTCAAATCCCTTTCCTGCCATTCTCCCTTGCTTGCCAATCCTTTTCTCTGACTTTCCTCAAGACATTTTTCAGTGATAGATATTTTCAACTCTGCAGTTTCGTGAATTTTACTGCCCCTGAGTTCCATTGTTCAACTTGTGTTTATGGGAACTGGCCACAAAGCAGTGGGATTTCCTCAAGCCCTATACTGTTTCCATGGGCAACCCTAGCCTTTGGTCAATTCATCTTCCTGATTGGAAATTAGAGTGACATGTGCCTGTCTGAACACCTAGGACTTGTCTCTCATTGTTCCTCATCCTTCCGCTTCATCCTCTGGACAAATTCCAAACTGTACGCAACAGGATGTTGACAGTGTTGACATCTCCAAGTGGGGAGACTGTTAGTAAAGACGCTGGAGGGGTGAACCCGAGCACCAGGAGATGAGGAGATGAGATGCCTTTTCCAAACTCTTCCCGATCAGACGGTATACCATCCTCTGGATGTGACAGACATGTTTTAGCAGTAGGAAGAGTCCCATTCATGTAAGGAGAACACCAGGGCTTTTTCAAAATCAGTGTCTCCCCGAAACCCAAACTGGGGAGTTTTTTAAGCTACGGCTACACATATGTTCATTAAGGGCCTTGGGAAGTAGGCAGAGTCCAAACTTTAGATGACTGAAGTCTTCAGGGTCAGAAGCACTCACCACCGGCTTCCCTTAGGTTACACTTTAACTGTCATTGATAGATGATGTCAATAAAAATATCTATTCTTTTTCCGATTATTTCCCCTTATAGGTTATTGCACAATATTGAGTGTAGTTCCCTGTGCTATACAGTAGTTCCTTGTTGATGATCTATTTTATACATAGCAGTGTGTATGTGTTAATTCCAAACTGTTAATTTATCCCTCCTCCCACCTTTCCCCTTTGGTAATAATAAATTATAAGATTTTATACTTCTCAGAAATGGGGGAGCTGAAAGAGAGGTATCATTTTCAATGGAAAAGCATTTAAAACAAGATTGAAGCTTTAACCAAGATTATTAGATGTACATCCTTGGAAAGAAATCACTTCATTTCTCTAATATTGACCTGACAAATAGGACAAACCTTCTCACTGAACTTGCTTATAATAAAGTGATGGAAATATCAAATGGAAGTGTTAGAAACATCTTATTTTACCCGAGCCTTATAAACTGTTCTATGTTAACTACAGTTTGGCTCACACATCTGTTCATTGAAGTTACAATAGTCTCAATTTCTGTTACTGATCCTCCAGAGTGGACCCCAACAAGGGTCCCCCTGCCCAGTGTCATTGGGGCCAACAGATCGAGACTGAGTTTGGTTCCCAAGCAAAGGAAACTTTATATTTTCATCAGAGAATGGAGAGGTGAGAGCATGCACTACCCCATGGGCTGTGGGCTGGGCTGCTGTGTAGAGATCCTGTCAGAGTCAGTGGGAGGGAGGGGGCGGAGCTCTCAAGGGCCGGGTTGGCTGCAGCTCAGGCTCTATATCTCGGAGTCTGCACTGGGCCCCAGGAGCTGAGGTGTCGACCCAGCCATTCTGCACCAGGAAATCTGGTCTGAAGTGCCGGGTGTGGAACCTCTGCATGCGGGACCCTAGGAGCACGTGAAATTAGACAAAGCACAAAGGATAAAAAAGGTCAGACTTGACTTTATTGCCCAGATTCTATTTTTATCTCCCAGGGATTTTTAATGGGCTTTGCTGGGGACAAACCCCTCCTCTGCCTTTTGTCCCGTTCCTCATTCTTGGAGTGCTGAGGGTGCAGACCCTTCTTCTGTAACTGCTGAGTGCTGAGTTGGGAGCCCTCATACCAGGGGACGAGGGTCAGAACTTCTCCCCAGCAGCCTCCAGGTGACGTTGATTGGCCCCAGGACCCCTGCCTCCCTGCTCGTCCGCCTGAGCACCAGCATTGGAAGTGTTATAGATTCTAATGACCTTTAAGGGTCCAGGAAAGAGATGTGCAGAGACGCTGTGGGGGCCGGTTTCACCCCGCCCCACATTTGTTCGGCCACCTTAGGCTGACCGTTTCTGCCAGCCTAGATGCTCTGACCAGTAGTCTGCTCTTTCTTCAGTTAGGCCCCTGAATTAACATAAAATCAGCACCAGGTGTCAGAGCCCTGCCCGCTCAACTCCCAGACAGTCCAGGGTCAGTGGTGATCAAGGACCATGATGGCCACTGAGTCAACAGCCTTTTGAAGTAAACAGGAGTCCAGCCGGTCTTATTGGCCACCATCATCACGGTGTCTGTAGGCTTTTCTATGGTGACAGTGTGATATACGGTTCCCCTGCCAAGATTATTAGCTCCCCTCCGGGTGCAGGAAGTCCTGCAAGCAGTAGTCTACTCCTTCGGGACACACTATTGTTGTTTTATGAGAGAAACTCCAGGTCAAGTGATGTTCACATGAGTCGTCATGGTGCCCTGTTGCCTCCGGTTATCTCTCTGGATGTTGGAGTTGGAGGGCCTCCTCACTCGAGGTCGGTGTGCCCACGGAGCGAACCCTGCAACTTCAGGGCATGGTTGGTGATTAGGATCACCACGTGGGGTCCTTTTCCCTTAGGAGGGAGGTGGCCTTTTGGGCTGCTGATTTCCAGGTTTTTAGATACCGCCAGTATCTTGGCCAGATGTGGCAGTGGGCCAAGCCCCTTGGTGACTGTAGTTTATCCTACCTGGATGGCATTCTTGCGTTGTTCCATTTCAAGTGGTCCCAGTTTTTGCACTAATTCTCCAATGGCGATTCACCTTTCACCGGGAATGGAAAGGTCAAAGGGTTTAGCTCAATTAGGGAGTTCCAGGGCAAAGGTCTGAATTGACTGCTCTTTCCATTCTTGAAAGGCCACTTCTGGATTCTGTTCAAAAGGATCATCATCTTTTCCTTTCAGTGTTTCATATAGAGGCCCAGCTAGTAGACTGTAGTTAGGGATCCAGAAGCAGCAAACCCTGGCCTCCCCAGGAACCCCTAAGCTGTCTTCTAGTTTTAGAAAGGGGTAAGGCTGCAAATGGTTTCTTCCCTTTCCTGGGATGGGCTTCTCTGACCTTGTGTGAGAATGAAGCCCAGGCAGGTCACCGCAGTCTGTGATATTTGAGCTTTTTCTTGGACAACTTCTATCCTTTATTGGCTTGGTAGTTCAGAGGCCTCCTTAGTAGGGCTGGCGATCAGAATGTCGTCTGCATATTGAAGGAGGGTTTCCTTTTCCAGAGGTAGAACTTTTCGGTCGTTAGCTAAGCTTTCCCCAAAGATGGTGTGGGAATTTTTGAACCCTTGGGGCAAGACGGCCCGGAAGTATTGTTTTAGTTGTATGTTGAGTCCTGCCACTCACAAGCCAAAATTTCTTGTGACTCTGGGACTAATGGAATACAAAAGAAGGCATCATTGAAGACTAATACAGAATACCATGTCCTGGTGGTTGGTAGAATGACCAGCAGGGTGTAGGAATCAGGAGCAACTGGAGGTATATCCTCGGTGGCTTCACTGACTGTCCTGACATCCTTTACCAGGTCCCCAGCAGCCCATGGGGCTCTCGTGGTCAGGCCAATCCCAGGATATGGAGCTCTCCTGGGCAGGTACCCCACCCCCAACCCAGCCCACGGGGCTCTCATGGTCAGGCCCCTCCCAGGATACAGAGCTACCCTTGCAGGTACCGTGGCAGGGCTGGGCACACAGGAACCGTGCACACAGCCCTCATTGAAGAGCACCCCCAGCTCACCTGTCGCTCAGAGCTGACACAGAGCACCTCAGAGCAGGACTTGAACTAACAAACAGCAGCTCCGACAGGTCTGTGACCCTGGGCATCACTCTGTGTGGCCTCCCTCCACCTGGTCTTCCAGAGACTTCCACTGCACCCAGGGCACCAGGCCTCTGTCTCCAACCACCACCCACCCCTCCTCTCCCTGACTCCTGGGTTCCTCTCATTAGGAGAGGGTTTTCTTGAAGTTGTCTCCCACTCATGGGCCAGATAAAATGATTAGAAAACAAGCCAAAGCTGCAGCCCCTTGTCTATCCTGACTCTCAGGAGCCCACACCTGTTCCTTGGACCTGGCCGGTTCAGCAAGTTCCATTTTCTGCAACTGTGAGCCCCTGAGGGGTGATGATTGGCTACCTGGGCAGCCTTACCATGCTGGCCAGCCCTCCCCAGGTGTGCCTGGGTTGAGATCAATATAAATACCACTCCAGGCAGCAAAAGCCCCTGCAGCTGTGCCTGACGCCATTTTCTCTGCCCTGTCAGCAGTCTCGGGGCTGGGCTGGTGGGAGGGAGTGAGAGGCCACGGCTTTGTGGGTGGCCCAGTGTGAGTGGGGCTCTGCTGGACTTTCTGCAGCAGATGCCAGGCTGCCACCTGCTAAAGAAGAGGATGTGTCACCCATACCTGCTGCTGGAATTTCTCCCTGGGCAGAGGTGAGGAAGGAAAAAAGCAGTGGGGGCAGGGACAGGACGGGTATCTCAGGCAGGGAAATGGAAATCTTCCAGAAGAGCACCCAGGGCCAGGACCATCCTGGCTGGCCTGCAGGCACCAAGTCAGCTGGCATGCTGTCACTCGTGTGGCTCCATGGCCCTTCCTCTAGGCTTTCAAGTCCTTGTATATATTCAGGTGTTTTACCTGGGAAGGGTGGGAACAGTTCAGCAGCAAGTGGCCTGGGGCTCAGCTCACGTTTACTCACAGATGCCTCGGCACGGTGCCCCAGCTTTGCAATGAGGACGCTTGTTGTGTGGGGGCTGCTGGCTGAATGGGAGACGATTCCCCACCACTGACCAACTTCAGAATTGTTTACAACTGGAGCAAGTGCCCTGATACGGTTTTCCTCTGAGTAACTGGTGGGTTCTGTTTTTTTTTTTCTCTTTTTCGTTTTTGGTTCAAGGTAGATTTTATTCCTCTTTTTTGTATTTACAGATATAAGCATGGAAATAATTTATTCATATAAATACATGTATGTGAAGGGAATAATTGTTTTTTCTGTTTTATTTTTTAAATTTTATTTCTTTTTAATTTTGAATTTTATTTTATATTTTTATACAGCAGGTTCTCATTGGTTATCTATTTTATACATATAAATGTTTACATGCCAATCCCAATCTCTCAACTCCTCCCACCACCACCCCTCCAAGAGCTTTCCCCCCTTGTTGTCCATACGATTGTTGTCTACATCTGTTGCTCTATTTATGCCTTGCAAAATGGTTAATCTGTACAGTTTTTCTAGGTTCCACATATATGCATGAATATACAAGATTTGTTTTTCTCTTTCTGACTTACTTCACTCTGTAGGACAGTCTCTAGATCCATCGACGTCTCTACAGATGACCCAATTTCATTCCTTTCATGGCTTAGTAATATTCCATTTTATATATGTACCACAGCTTTATGCATTCGTCTGTCTGTGGGCATTTAGGTTGCTTCCATTACCTCGATATTGTAAATAGTGATGCAATGAACATTGCGGTGAATGTCTCTTTTTGATTTATGGTTTTGTCTGAGTATATGTCCAGTCCTGGGATTGCTGTATCATATGGTAATTCTATTATTAGTTTCTTAAGAAACTCCATATTGTTCTCCATAGTGACTGTATCAATTTATATTCCCAACAATAGTGGAAGAGTGTTCCTTTTCTCCACACCCTTTCCAGCATTTGTTGTTTGTAGATTTTCAGATGATGCCCATTCTAACAGGTGTGAGGTGATACCTCATTGTTGAGTCCATTTCGTTGAGCAACGGGTAGGTCTTGTCTATTACATATTTGGCTTATGGAACGGTATCTGTGCTAATTTCAAACTCTGGTTTTATGCAGCACCCCAACTCACCTTTCCCCTTAAGCAAGCATAAGTTGGTTTTCTAAACTTGAGACCCTGTTCTGTTTTGTAATTCAGTTCATGTGTAGCCAAGTTTACATTCGGTGCATTAGTGATACCTTATGATGTTTCTTTTTCTGTGTGACTTATTTCACTTAGAATCATCATGCCTCAATCCACTCATTATGCTGGTACAGGCCTGGTGACACAGATTTCATTGCTGAGTGGTATTCTGTTGTACATAAGTACCGCAACTTCTTTATCAATTATTTGTTCTCTGGGATATTTAACTTGTACTGTAGAAGAGGCTCCTGTAAACAGAGCCGTTGTAAATTTTGGGGTGGCTGTGTCTTTTTTATTTTAATTTCCCTAAGCTATAGGACCATAAGTGGAAATGCCCTAGATTCTGTTGCTTTGTTTTTCAGATGTATCAGGAAACACCATACACTTCTCCAGAGTGGCTGTTGGCAATGTACATCCCGCCCATAAGCATAACAAGGCTCCTTTTTCCCCATGGCCTGTCTTGCCTTTCTGGATTTTACACTTTTCTCAGTGGCCCTTTAGACCGGGGGGAAGTGACACTTCATAGTAGTTCGGATTTCCATTGCAAGCTTGCTTGGTTTGCCAAAAAGGGCGTATGTGTTTTTTCCTGAATATATTCAGGAACAAACTCATACGCCCTTTGTTGCCAAGTGCATCATTGTCGATGTTCTGCCTCTTTTCCTATGCTTTAAATGCAAATCCAGTCTACCTCCTGAAATCGGTTTCCTGCAATTCTGCCCCGCTTTCAAGTCCTCTTCGCAGCCTTACTTCAATATATTTTTGGACGTTATCTGTCATTTATAACTCTGCAGGTTTGTGAATTACAGGGCCCCTGAGCTCCTTTCTTCAACTCGCTTTCTTGTGAGCTGGCCGCAAACCCGCAAGACTGCTTCAGGCCCTAATCTGCTTCTGGCAGGGCACGCTGAGCCTTTGGTTAATTCCTCTTCCTGGTGGGAAATGAGTGTTAAATATGCCCGTCCAGACACCTACCTCACTCTCAACCCCTTGGTGATGTGGGTCCTCTGGTTTGTGGCCACTTTTGCTGGGTTCCTCACCTTTCAATGATGTGGCCCCACTAGTGTGAGGACACTCCTGCTTGGTTCTCATCCACGTGGTTATGTGGACCCCCTGGTGAGAGTCTGTTCCTGGCTTTGTTCCTCACCCACCTGTGAGGGAGACCCTCTGCTGATAGGTCACTCCTGCATGGCTGGCACACATTGCCTTGGTGAAGTCAGCCGTATGGTGGCAGTTGGAGCGTGCTGGGAATCTCTTCCCCCGGTGATGAGGGTCCTCTTGCGTCAGGCCCTAACTGCTGGGCTCACCAACTTTTCTTAGGGAGCCCAGTGATGCTTTGGCACTCCTCTTAGGATCCCATCTCCATGGGGATGTGGGCCTTCTGCTCTGAGGTCCCAACGGCTGGGTTGTTCACATTTTCATGATGTGGGCTCTCTGGTGTTAGTTCACAGAAGCCTGGATCCCATAGCCTCTGTGCTCTTGGCTGCCTGCTGGGAGGTTCCAACTGCTGGATTCCTCACTTTTTTAATTTTTTGGGCCCTCTGTTGTGAGGATCCTCCTGCCTGCCTCACTCCCAGCCCCTTCGTGATGTGTGTCGTCTGGTTTGAGGCCACATGTGCTGGGTTCCTCACCTTTCGATGATGTGGGACCAATGGTCTTAGGAGACTCCTGCCTGGTTCACATCCCCTTGGTGATGTGGGCCCTCTGTTGAGAGTCTGATCCCGGCTGGGTTCCTCACCCATCTGTGAGGTGGGCCGTCTGATGTGAGGTCACTCTTGCCTGGCTTGCTCACCTCGCCTTGTGGACATGAGCCCTCTGGTGGCACTTGGAGCCTGCTGGGAGCCTCCTCTCCTCGGTGATGAGGGCCCTCTGGCATCAGGCCCTAACTGCTGGGCTCCCTACATTTTGTGATGTGCGCCCAGTGGTGCGAGGACACTCCAGCCAGGTTCACATCCCCATTGGGGTGTGGGCCTTCTGCTCTGAGGTCCCAAAGCCTGGGTTGCTCACAGTTTCATGATGTGGGCTCTCTGCTGTTAGTTCACTCCTGCCTGCATCCCATAGCTTCTGTGCTCTGGGCCGCCTGCTGGGAGGTTCCAACTGCTGGATTCCTCACCTTTCTTATTCTTTGGGCCCTCTGTTTTTAGGCTACTCCTGCCTGCCTCACTCCCATTCCCTTTGTGATATGTGTCCTCTGATTTGAGGCCACATGTGCTGGGTTCCGCACCTTTCGATGATGTGACCCCACTGGAGGGAAGACAGTCCTGACTGGTTCCCATCCCCTTGCTGATGTGGGCCCTCAGGTGAGAGTCTGATCCTGGCTGGGTTCCTCACCCTTCTGTGAGGTGGGCCCTCTGCTGTGAGGTCAGTCATGCCTGTCTGGCACACGTCACCTTGGCGACGTGGGCCCTCTGGTGGCAGTTGGAGTGTGCTGGGATCCTCCTCCCCTCGGTGATGAGGGCCCTCTTGCCTTAGGCCATAACTGCTGGGTCCCCACATTTTCTGATGTGCGCCAAGTGAGTGAGGAGACTCTTGCCAGGTTCCCATCCCCATGGCGATATGGGCCTTCTGCTCTGAGGTCAAAACGGCTGGCTTGCTCACAGTACCATGATGTGGGCCCTCTGCTGTGAGTGCACTCCGACAAGGATCCCTTATCATCGGTGCTCTGAGCCGCCTGCTGGGAGGTTCCAACTGCTGGATTCCTCAACTTTTTTATTCTATGTGCCCTCTGTTGTGAGGCTCCTCCTGCCTGCCTCACTGCCAGCCCCTTGGTGATGACTGTCCTATGGCTTGAGGCCACATGTGCTGCGTTCCTCACCTTTCGATGATGTGACCCCACTCGTGTGAGGACACTCCTGCCTGGTTCCCATCCCCTTGGTGAGGTGGGCCCTCTGGCGAGAGTCTAATCCTGGCTGGGTTCCTCAACGTTCTGTGAGGTAGGCCCTCTGCTGTGAGGTCACTCCTGCCTGGCTGGCACACGTCACCTTGGAGACGTGAGCCCTCTGGTGGCAGTTGGAGCGTGCAGGGCGCCTCCTCCTCTCGGTGATGACGGCCCTCTGGCGTCAGGCCCTAAATGGTGGGCTCCCCACATTTTCTGATGTGCGCCCAGTGGTGCGAGGACACTCCAGCCAGGTTCCCATTCCCATGGGGATGTGGTCCTTCTGCGCTGAGGTCTCAACTCCTGGGTTGCTCACAGTTTTGTGATGTGGGCCCTCTGCTGTGAGTTCACTGTGGCCTGGATCCCATAGCCTCGGTGTTCTGGGCCGCCTGCTGGAAGGTCTAAATGCTGGAATCCTCACGTTTTTTATATTATGTGCCCTGTGTTGTGAGGCTACTCCTGCCTGCCTCACTCCAAGGCCCTTGGTGATGTGGGTCCTCTGGTTTGAGGACACATGTGCTGGGTTCCTCACCTTAAGATGATGAGGCCCCACTGGTGTGAGGATAATCCTGACTGGGTCCCATCCCCTTTGTGATGTGGGCCCTCTGGTGAGAGTCTGATCCTGGCTGGGTTCCTCACCCATCTGTGAGGTGGGCCCTCTACTATCAGGTAACTCTTGCCTGGGTTGCTCACCTCGCCTTGTTGACATGAGCCCTCTGGTGGCAATTGGACCCTGCTGGGAGCCTCCTCAGCTCTGTGATGAGGGCCCTCTGATGTCAGGCCCTAACTGCTGGGCTCCCCAACTTTTCTTAGTGAGCCCAGTGTTGCTCAAGCACTCCTCTTAGGTTCCCATCCCCATGGGGATGTGGGCCTTCTGCTCTGAGGTTCCAACGGCTGGGTTGATCACAATTTCATGATGTGGGCTCTCTGGTGTTAGTTCACTGTGGCCTGGATCCCATAGCCTCTGTGGTCTTGGCTGCCTGCTGGGAGGTTCCAACTGCTCGATTCCTCAACTTTTGTATTCTATGGGTCCTGTGTTGTGATGCTCCTCCTGCCTGCCTCACTCGCAACCCCTTCGTGATGTGGGTCTTCTGGTTTGAGGCCACATGTGCTGGGTTAGGCAACTTTCAATGATGTGGCCCCACTGGTGTGAGGACACTCCTGCCTGGTTCCCATCCCCTTGGTGATGTGGGCCTTCTGGTGACAGTCTTATCCTGGCTGAGTTCCTCACTCTTCTGTGAGGTAGGCCCTCTGCTGTGAGGTCAATCCTGCCTGACTTGCACACATCACCTTGGCGACGTGGGCCCTCTGTTGGCACATGGAACCTGCTGGGAGCCTCCTGCCCTCGGTGATGATGGCCCTCTAGCATCAGGCTCTAACTGCTGGGCTCCCCACGTTTTCTGATGTGAGCCCAGTGATGCCAGGACACTCCTGTCAGGTTCCCATCCCCATGGGGATGTGGGCTTTCTGCTCTGAGGTCCCAATGCCTGGGTTGCTCACAGTTTCATGATGTGGGCTCTCTGGTGTTAGTTAACTCCTGCCTGCATCCCATAGCTTCTGTGCTCTCGGCCGCCTGCTGGGAGGTTCCAAATGCTGGATTCCTCACTTTTTTTATTCTTTGGGCCCTCTGTTTTTAGGCTACTCCTACCTGCCTCACTCCCATCCCCTTTGTGATGTATGTCCTCTGATATGAGGCCACATGTGCTGGGTTCCTCACCTTTCGATGATGTGGTCCCACTGGTGGGAGGACAGTCCTGACTGGTTCCCATCCCCTTGGTGTTGTGGGCCCTCTGGTGAGAGTCTCATCCTGCCTCGGTTCCTCACCCTTCTGTGAGATAGGCCCTCTGCTGTGAGGTCACTACTGCCTGGCTGGTGCATGCCACCTTGTAGACGTGGGCCCTCTGTTGGCAGTTGGAACCTGCTGGGAGTCTCCTCCCCTCAGTTATGAGGGCCCCCTGGCATCAGGCCCTAACTGCTGGGCTCCTAACATTTTCTGATATGTGCTAAGTGGTGCAAAGCCACTCCTGCCAGGTTCCCATCCCAATGGGGATGTGGGCCTTCTGTTCTGAGGTCCCAACAGCTGGGCTGCTCACAGGTTCATGATGTGGGCCCTCTGCTGTGAGTTCACTGCGGCCTGGATCCCATAGCCTCGGTGCTCTGGGCCACTTGCTGGGAGGTTCCAACTGCTGGATTCCTCAACTTTTATATTCTATGGACCCTGTGTTGTGAGGCCAGTCCTGCCAGCCTCATTCCGAACCCCTTGGTGATGTGGTTCCTCTGGTTTGAGGACACATGTGCTGGGATCCTCACCTTTCGATGATGTTGTCCCACTGGTGTGGGGACACTCCTGCCTGGTTCCCATCCCCTTGGTGATGTGGGCCCTCTGGTGAGAGTCTGATCCTGGCTGTGTTCCTCACCCTTCTGTGAGGTGGGCCCTCTGCTGTGAGGTCACTCCTGCCAGGCTGGCACACATCGCCTTGGCGACGTTGGCCCTCTGGTGGCAGCTGGAGCCTGCTGGGAGCCTCCTCCTCTCGGTGATGAGTGCCCTCTAGCGTCAGGCCCTAACTTCTGAGCACCCCACGTTTTCTGATGTGAGCCCAGTGATGCCAGGACACTCCTGTCATGTTCCCATCACCATGGGGATGTGGGCCTTCTGCTCTGAGGTCCCAATGTCTGGGTTGCTCACAGTTTCATGATGTGGGCTGTCTGGTGTTAGTTCACTCTGGCCTGGTTCCTCTAGCCTCTGTGCTCTGGGCCGCCTGCTGGGAGGTTCCAACTGCTGGATTCCTCACCTTTCTTATTTTTGGGCCCTCTGTTATGAGGCTCCTCCTGCCTGCCTCACTCCCAGCCCCTTGGTGATGGGTGTCCTATGGTTTGAAGCCACATGTTCTGGGTTCCTCACCTTTAGATGATGTGGCCCTACTCATGTGAGGACACTCCTGCCTGGTTCCAATCCATTTGGTGATGTGGGCCCTCTGGTGCGAGTCTGATCCTGACTGGGTTCGTCACACTTCTCTGAGGTGGACCCTCTGCTGTGAGGTCATTCGTGCCTGGTTGGCACACATCGCCTTGGCGACGTCAGCCCTCTGGTGGCAGTTGGAGCCTGCTGGGAGCCTCCTTCCCTTGGTGATGAGGGTCCTCTGGCGCCAGGCCCTAACTGCTGGTCGCCCAAAATTTTCTGATACGTTCTCAGTGGTGCGAGGACACTCCTACCAGAATTCCATCCCCATGGGGATGTGGGCCTCCTGCTCTGAGGTCCCAATGGCTGGGTTGCTCAGTTTCATGACATGGGCCCTCTTCTGTGAGTTCACTGTGGCCTGGATCCCATAGCCTCGGTGCTCTGGGCCGCCTGCTGGGAGGTTCCAACTGCTGGATTCCTCACTTTTTTATTCTATGTGCCCAGTGTTGTGAGGCTACTCCTGCCTGCCTCACTCCGAGGTCCTTGGTGATGTGGGTCCTCTGGTTTGAGGACACATGTGCTGAGTACCTCAGCTTTCGATGATGTGGCCCCACTGATGTGAAGACACTCCTGCCTGGTTCCCATCCCCTTGGTGATGTGGGCCCTCTGGTGAGAGTCTGATGTTGGCTGGGTTTCTCACCCTTCTGTGAGGTGGGACCTCTGCTGTGAGGTAACTCCTGCCTGGCATGCTAACGTTGCCTTGGCAATGTGAGCCCTCAGGTGGCAGTTGGAGCCTGCTGGGAATCTCCTCCCCTCAGTTATGAGAGCTCTGGATAAAACACATATGCCCTTTTTTGCCAAGTGCATTATTTTCCAAGTTCTGTCTCTTTTCCTATGCTTTAAGAGCTACTCCCGTGTACGTTTTGAAATCAATTTCCAGCAATTCTGCCCTGCATTCAAGTCCTCTTCGCAGCCTTACTTCAGCATAATTTTGGATGATAGCTGTCATTTATAACTCCGAAGGTTTCTGAATTACAGTGCCCCTGAGCTCCTTTCTTCAACTCGCTTTCTTGTGAGCTGGCCGCAACACCGCAGGATCTCCTCAGGCCCTAATTTAGTTCCAGCATGGCACGCGGAGCCTTTGGTTAATTCCTCTTCCTGGTGGGAAATGAGAGTTAAATTTGCCCGTCCGGACACCTCCACCTAGTCTCTCATTGGTTCTCCCTATTCCTGTTCATTTTCCACAGAAATTGCAAACTGGGCCAAACAGGAGGTTAAAGGCACTGACTCTCCAAGTGGGGAGAGTGTTAGTAAAGCGTCTGGAATGTTGCACCCGAGTACCAGGGGACGAAAACTGAGACACATTTGAACACGTTTTCCGATCACACGGTGGATCATACTCTGGGTTCCACATGCATGTTTTAGATGAAGGAAGAATCCCTTAAACAGGGAGAGTTGAGACCCATGGAATGGGTACCATGCAATATGACTTCAAAGGGTCTGCATTTGCTCACTGAACCTCACCAATCCTATCACTGCTGCGTTTATGCCGCTGTACACATGCTTGATTCTCTTTCGGAGACATATAAATCCATAGGTTTTAAGATTCTTACTAGTCAGGTAGATTCTTACTAGTCAGGTATATTCTTAGGCGTTTAATATGGGGTGTTGAGTCCACTTCGTTGAGCAAGGAGTAGCTCTTGTCTATTACATATTTGGCTTATGGAACGGTATCTGTGCTAATTTCAATCTCTGGTTTTATGCAGTAACCCAACTCACCCGTCCCCTTAAGCAAGCATAAGTTGGTTTTCTACATTTGACACCCTGTTCTGTTTTGTAATTCAGTTCTTGTGTAGCCAAGTTTACATTCCGTGTATTAGTGATATCTTATGATGTTTCTTTTTCTGTGTGACTAATTTCAATTAGAATCATCGTACCTGAATCCACTCATTATGCTGCTACGGGCCTGATGACATAGATTTCATTGCTGAGTGATATTGCCTTGTACATAAGTACCACAACTTCTTTATCCATTTTTCGCTTTCTGTGATATTGAACTTGTTCGGTAAACGAGGTTCTTGTAAACAGAGCCGTCCCATACTTTGGGGTGGCTGTGTCTTTTTGATTTTAATTTCCCTAAGCTATAGGATCATAAGTGGAAGTGCCCTAGGCTCTATTGCTTTGTTTTTTGGATGTTTCAGGAAACACCATACACTTCTCCAGAGTGGCTGCTGGCAATTTACATCCCGCCCATCAGCATAACAAGGCTCCCAGTTCTCCATGGCCTGTCCTGCCTTTCTGGATTTTACACTTTTTTCAGATGGCCCTTTTGACTGGGGGCAGTGAGACTTCATTGTAGTGCAGATTTCCTTTGCAAGCTTGCTTGGTTGGCCAAAAAGTGTGTATGCGTTTTTTCCTGAATACATTCAGGAAAAAACACATACGCCCTTTTTGGCCAAGTGCATCATTGTGGACGTTCTGCCTCTTTTCCTATGCTTTACATGCAATTCCAGTCTACCTCCTGAAATCGGTTTCCTGCAATTCTGCCCCCCTTTCAACTCCTCTTGGCAGCCTTACTTCAATATATTTTTGGAAGATAGCTGTCATTTATAACTCTGCAGGTTTGTGAATTACAGTGCCCCTGAGCTCCTTTCTTCAACTCGCTTTCTTGTGAGCTGGCCGCAACACCGCAGGATTGCTTCAGGCCCTAGTTTGGTTCCGGCACGGCATGCTGAGCCTTTGGTTAATTCCTCTTCCTGGTGGGAAATGAGAGTTAAATTTGCCCGTCCGGACACCTCCACCTAGTCTCTCATTGGTTCTCCCAATTCCTGTTCATTTTCCACAGAAATTGCAAACTGGGCCAAACAGGAGGTTAAAGGCACTGACTCTCCAAGTGGGGAGAGTGTTAGTAAAGCGTCTGGAATGTTGCAACCGAGTACCAGGGGACGAAAACTGAGACACATTTGAACACGTTTCCCGATCACACGGTGGATCATACTCTGGGTTCCACATGCATGTTTTAGCTGAAGGAAGAATCCATTAAACCTGGAGAGTTGAGACCCATGGAATGGGTACCATGCAATATGACTTCAAAGGGTCTGCATTTGCTCACCGAACCTCAGCAATCCTATCACTGCTGCGTTTATGCCACTGTACACACGCTTGATTCTCTTTCGGAGACATATAAATCCATAGGTTTTAAGATTCTTACTAGTCAGGTAGATTCTTAGGCGTTTAATATGGAGTGTTGAGTCCACTTCATTGAGCAAGGAGTAGCTCTTGTCTATTACATATTTGGCTTATGGAACGGTATCTGTGCTCATTTCAATCTCTGGTTTTATGCAGCACCCCAACTCACCCGTCCCCTTAAGCAAGCATAAGTTGGTTTTCTACATTTGACACCCTGTTCTGTTTTGTAATTCAGTTCTTGTGTAGCCAAGTTTACATTCCATGTATTAATGATATCTTATGATGTTTCATTTTCTGTGTGACTAATTTCACTTAGAATCATCGTACCTGAATCCACTCATTATGCTGCTATGGGCCTGATGACATAGATTTCATTGCTGAGTGATATTGCATTGTACGTAAGTACCACAATTTCTTTATCCATTTTTCGCTCTCTGTGATATTCAACTTGTACCATAAACGAGGTTCTTGTAAACAGAGCCGTCCCAAACTTTGGGGTGGCTGTGTCTTTTTGATTTTAATTTCCCTAAGCTATAGGACCATAAGTGGAAGTGCCCTAGGCTCTGTTGCTTTGTTTTTTGGATGTTTCAGGAAACACCATACACTTCTCCAGAGTGGCTGCTGGCAATTTACATCCCGCCCATCAGCATAACAAGGCTCCCAGTTCTCAATGGCCTGTCCTGCCTTTCTGGATTTTACACTTTTTTCAGATGGCCCTTTTGACCGGGATGCAGTGAGACTTCATTGTAGTGCAGATTTCCTTTGCAAGCTTGCTTGGTTGGCCAAAAAGGGCGTATGCGTTTTTTCCTGAATATATTCAGGAAAAAACGCATACGCCCTTTTTGGCCAAGTGCATCATTGTGGACGTTCTGCCTCTTTTCCTATGCTTTACATGCAATTCCAGTCTACCTCCTGAAATCGGTTTCCTGCAATTCTGCCCCCCTTTCAACTCCTCTTGGCAGCCTTACTTCAATATATTTTTGGAAGATAGCTGTCCTTTATAACTCTGCAGGTTTGTGAATTACAGTGCCCCTGAGCTCCTTTCTTCAACTCGCTTTCTTGTGAGCTGGCCGCAACACCGCAGGATTGCTTCTGGTCCTAGTGTGGTTCCGGCATGGCACGCTGAGCCTTTGGTTAATTCCTCTTCCTGGTTGGAAATGAGAGTTAAATTTGCCCGTCTGGACACCTCCAGCTAGTCTCTCATTGGTTCTCCCTATTCCTGTTCATTTTCCACAGAAATTGCAAACTGGGCCAAACAGGAGGTTAAAGGCACTGACTCTCCAAGTGGGGAGAGTGTTAGTAAAGCGTCTGGAATGTTGCACCCGAGTACCAGGAAACGAAAATTGAGACACATTTGAACACGTTTTCCGATCACACGGTGGATCATACTCTGGGTTCCACATGCATGTTTTAGCTGAAGGAAGAATCCCTTAAACAGGGAGAGTTGAGACCCATGGAATGGGTACCATGCAATAGGACTTCAAAGGGTCTGCATTTGCTCACCGAACCTCAGCAATCCTATCACTGCTGCGTTTATGCCACTGTACACACGCTTGATTCTCTTTCGGAGACATATAAATCCATAGGTTTTAAGATTCTTACTAGTCAGGTAGATTCTTACTAGTCAGGTATATTCTTAGGCGTTTAATATGCGGTGTTGAGTCCACTTCGTTGAGCAAGGAGTAGCTCTTGTCTATTACATATTTGGCTTATGGAACGGTATCTGTGCTAATTTCAATCTCTGGTTTGATGCAGCACCCCAACTCACCCGTCCCCTTAAGCAAGCATAAGTTGGTTTTCTACATTTGACACCCTGTTCTGTTTTGTAATTCAGTTCTTGTGTAGCCAAGTTTACATTCCGTGTATTAGTGATATCTTATGATGTTTCTTTTTCTGTGTGACTAATTTCACTTAGAATCATCGTACCTGAATCCACTCATTATGCTGCTACGGGCCTGATGACATAGATTTCATTGCTGAGTGATATTGCATTGTACATAAGTACCAAAACTTCTTTTTCCATTTTTCGCTTTCTGTGATATTGAACTTGTTCGGTAAACGAGGTTCTTGTAAACAGAGCCGTCCCAAACTTTGGGGTGGCTGTGTCTTTTTGATTTTAATTTCCCTAAGCCATAGGACCATAAGTGGAAGTGCCCTAGGCTCTGTTGCTTTGTTTTTTGGATGTTTCAGGAAACACCATACACTTCTCCTGAGTGGCTGCTGCCAATTTACATCCCGCCCATCAGCATAACAAGGCTCCCAGTTCTCCATGGCCTGTCCTGCCTTTCTGGATTTTACACTTTTTTCAGATGGCCCTTTTGACCGGGGGGCAGTGAGACTTCATTGTAGTGCAGATTTCCTTTGCAAGCTTGCTTGGTTGGCCAAAAAGGGCGTATGCGTTTTTCCCTGACTATATTCAGGAAAAAACACATACGCCCTTTTTGGCCAAGTGCATCATTGTGGACGTTCTGCCTCTTTTCCTATGCTTTACATGCAATTCCAGTGTACCTCCAGAAATCGGTTTCCTGCAATTCTGCCCCGCTTTCAACTCCTCTTGGCAGCCTTACTTCAATATATTTTTGGAAGATAGCTGTCATTTATAACTCTGCAGGTTTGTGAATTACAGTGCCCCTGAGCTCCTTTCTTCAACTCGCTTTCTTGTGAGCTGGCCGCAACACCGCAGGATTGCTTCAGGCCCTAGTTTGATTCCGGCACGGCATGCTGAGCCTTTGGTTAATTCCTCTTCCTGGTGGGAAATGAGAGTTAAATTTGCCCGTCCGGATACCTCCACCTAGTCTCTCATTGGTTCTCCCTATTCCTGTTCATTTTCCACAGAAATTGCAAACTGGGCCAAACAGGAGGTTAAAGGCACTGACTCTCCAAGTGGGGAGAGTGTTAGTAAAGCGTCTGGAATGTTGCACCCGAGTACCAGGGAACGAAAACTGAGACACATTTGAACACGTTTCCCGATCACACGGTGGATCATACTCTGGGTTCCACATGCATGTTTTAGCTGAAGGAAGAATCCCTTAAACCTGGAGAGTTGAGAACCATGGAATGGGTACCATGCAATATGACTTCAAAGGGTCTGCATTTGCTCACCGAACCTCAGCAATCCTATCACTGCTGCGTTTATGCCGCTGTACACACGCTTGATTCTCTTTCGGAGACATATAAATCCATAGGTTTTAAGATTCTTACTAGTCAGGTATATTCTTAGGCGTTTAATATGGGGTGTTGAGTCCACTTCGTTGAGCAAGGAGTAGCTCTTGTCTATTACATATTTGGCTTATGGAACGGTATCTGTGCTAATTTCAATCTCTGGTTTGATGCAGCACCCCAACTCACCCGTCCCCTTAAGCAAGCATAAGTTGGTTTTCTACATTTGACACCCTGTTCTGTTTTGTAATTCAGTTCTTGTGTAGCCAAGTTTACATTCCGTGTATTAGTGATATCTTATGATGTTTCTTTTTCTGTGTGACTAATTTCACTTAGAATCATCGTACCTGAATCCACTCATTATGCTGCTACGGGCCTGATGACATAGATTTCATTGCTGAGTGATATTGCATTGTACGTAAGTACCACAATTTCTTTATCCATTTTTCGCTTTCTGTGATATTCAACTTGTACCGTAAACTAGGTTCTTGTAAACAGAGCCGTCCCAAACTTTGGGGTGGCTGTGTCTTTTTGATTTTAATTTCCCTAAGCTATAGGACCATAAGTGGAAGTGCCCTAGGCTCTGTTGCTTTGTTTTTTGGATGTTTCAGGAAACACCATACACTTCTCCAGAGTGGCTGCTGGCAATTTACATCCCGCCCATCAGCATAACTAGGCTCCCAGTTCTCCATGGCCTGTCCTGCCTTTCTGGATTTTACACTTTTTTCAGATGGCCCTTTTGACCGGGGGGCAGTGAGACTTCATTGTAGTGCAGATTTCATTTGCAAGCTTGCTTGGTTGGCCAAAAAGGGCGTATGCGTTTTTTCTTGAATATATTCAGGAAAAAACGCATACGCCCTTTTTGGCCAAGTGCATCATTGTGGACGTTCTGCCTCTTTTCCTATGCTTTACATGCAATTCCAGTCTACCTCCTGAAATCGGTTTCCTGCAATTCTGCCCTGCTTTCAACTCCTCTTGGCATCCTAATTCAATATATTTTTGGAAGATAGCTGTCATTTATAACTCTGCAGGTTTGTGAATTACAGTGCCCCTGAGCTCCTTTCTTCAACTCGCTTTCTTGTGAGCTGGCCGCAACACCGCAGGATTGCTTCAGGCCCTAGTTTGGTTCCGGCACGGCATGCTGAGCCTTTGGTTAATTCCTCTTCCTGGTGGGAAATGAGAGTTAAATTGGCCCGTCCGGACACCTCCACCTAATCTCTCATTGGTTCTCCCTATTCCTGTTCATCTTCCGCAGAAATTGCTAACTGGGCCAAACAGGAGGTTAAAGGCACTGACTCTCCAAGTGGGGAGAGTGTTAGTAAAGCGTCTGGAATGTTGCACCCGAGTACCAGGGGACCAAAACTGAGACACATTTGAACACGTTTTCCGACCACATGGTGGATCATACTCTGGGTTCCACATGCATGTTTTAGCTGAAGGAAGAATCCCTTAAACATGGAGAGTTGAGACCCATGGAATGGGTACCATGCAATATGATTTCAAAGGGTCTGCATTTGCTCACCGAACCTCACCAATCCTATCACTGCTGCGTTTATGCCACTGTACACACGCTTGATTCTCTTTCGGAGACATATAAATCCATAGGTTTTAAGATTCTTACTAGTCAGGTAGATTCTTACAAGTCAGGTATATTCTTAGGCGTTTAATATGGGGTGTTGAGTCCACTTCGTTGAGCAAGGAGTAGCTCTTGTCTATTACATATTTGGCTTATGGAACGGTATCTGTGCTCATTTCAATCTCTGGTTTGATGCAGCACCCCAACTCACCCGTCCCCTTAAGCAAGCATAAGTTGGTTTTCTACATTTGACACCCTGTTCTGTTTTGTAATTCAGTTCTTGTGTAGCCAAGTTTACATTCCATGTATTAGTGATATCTTATGATGTTTCATTTTCTGTGTGACTAATTTCACTTAGAATCATCGTACCTGAATCCACTCATTATGCTGCTACGGGCCTGATGACATAGATTTCATTGCTGAGTGATATTGCATTGAACGTAAGTACCACAATTTCTTTATCCATTTTTCGCTTTCTGTGATATTGAACTTGTACCGTAAACGAGGTTCTTGTAAACAGAGCCGTCCCAAACTTTGGGGTGGCTGTGTCTTTTTGATTTTAATTTCCCTAAGCTATAGGACCATAAGTGGAAGTGCCCTAGGCTCTGTTGCTTTGTTTTTTGGATGTTTCAGGAAACACCATACACTTCTCCAGAGTGGCTGCTGGCAATTTACATCCCGCCCATCAGCATAAAAAGGCTCCCAGTTCTCCATGGCCTGTCCTGCCTTTCTGGATTTTACACTTTTTTCAGATGGCCCTTTTGACCGGGGGGCAGTGAGACTTCATTGTAGTGCAGATTTCCTTTGCAAGCTTGCTTGGTTGACCAAAAAGGGCGTATGCGTTTTTTCCTGAATATATTCAGGAAAAAACGCATACGCCCTTTTTGGCCAAGTGCATCATTGTGGACGTTCTGCCTCTTTTCCTATGCTTTACATGCAATTCCAGTCTACCTCCTGAAATCGGTTTCCTGCAATTCTGCCCCCCTTTCAACTCCTCTTGGCAGCCTTACTTCAATATATTTTTGGAAGATAGCTGTCCTTTATAACTCTGCAGGTTTGTGAATTACAGTGCCCCTGAGCTCCTTTCTTCAACTCGCTTTCTTGTGAGCTGGCCGCAACACCGCAGGATTGCTTCTGGTCCTAGTGTGGTTCCGGCATGGCACACTGAGACTTTGGTTAATTCCTCTTCCTGGTGGGAAATGAGAGTTAAATTTGCCCGTCTGGACACCTCCACCTAGTCTCTCATTGGTTGTCCCTATTCCTGTTCATTTTCCACAGAAATTGCAAACTGGGCCAAACAGGAGGTTAAAGGCACTGACTCTCCAAGTGGGGAGAGTGTTAGTAAAGCGTCTGGAATGTTGCACCCGAGTACCAGGAAACGAAAATTGAGACACATTTGAACACGTTTTCCGATCACACGGTGGATCATACTCTGGGTTCCACATGCATGTTTTAGCTGAAGGAAGAATCCCTTAAACAGGGAGAGTTGAGACCCATGGAATGGGTACCATGCAATATGATTTCAAAGGGTCTGCATTTGCTCACCGAACCTCAGCAATCCTATCACTGCTGCGTTTATGCCGCTGTACACACGCTTGATTCTCTTTCGGAGACATATAAATCCATAGGTTTTAAGATTCTTACTAGTCACATATATTCTTAGGCGTTTAATATGGGGTGTTGAGTCCACTTCGTTGAGCAAGGAGTAGCTCTTGTCTATTACATATTTGGCTTATGGAACGGTATCTGTGCTCATTTCAATCTCTGGTTTTATGCAGCACCCCAACTCACCCGTCCCCTTAAGCAAGCATAAGTTGGTTTTCTACATTTGACACCCTGTTCTGTTTTGTAATTCAGTTCTTGTGTAGCCAAGTTTACATTCCGTGTATTAGTGATATCTTATGATGTTTCTTTTTCTGTGTGACTAATTTCACTTAGAATCATCGTACCTGAATCCACTCATTATGCTGCTACGGGCCTGATGACATAGATTTCATTGCTGAGTGATATTGCATTGTACGTAAGTACCACAATTTCTTTATCCATTTTTCGCTTTCTGTGATATTGAACTTGTACCGTAAACGAGGTTCTTGTAAACAGAGCCGTCCCAAACTTTGGGGTGGCTGTGTCTTTTTGATTTTAATTTCCCTAAGCTATAGGACCATAAGGGGAAGTGCCCTAGGCTCTGTTGCTTTGTTTTTTGGATGTTTCAGGAAACACCATACACTTCTCCAGAGTGGCTGCTGGCAATTTACATCCCGCCCATCAGCATAACAAGGCTCCCAGTTCTCAATGGCCTGTCCTGCCTTTCTGGATTTTACACTTTTTTCAGATGGCCCTTTTGACCCGGGGGCAGTGAGACTTCATTGTAGTGCAGATTTCCTTTGCAAGCTTGCTTGGTTGGCCAAAAAGGGCATATGCGTTTTTTTCTCAATATATTCAGGAAAAAACGCATACGCCCTTTTTGGCCAAGTGTATCATTGTGGACGTTCTGCCTCTTTTCCTATGCTTTACATGCAATTCCAGTCTACCTCCTGAAATCGGTTTCCTGCAATTCTGCCCCGCTTTCAACTCCTCTTGGCAGCCTTACTTCAATATATTTTTGGAAGATAGCTGTCATTTATAACTCTGCAGGTTTGTGAATTACAGTGCCCCTGAGCTCCTTTCTTCAACTCGCTTTCTTGTGAGCTGGCCGCAACACCGCAGGATTGCTTCAGGCCCTAGTTTGGTTCCGGCACGGCATGCTGAGCCTTTGGTTAATTCCTCTTCCTGGTGGGAAATGAGAGTTAAATTTGCCCGTCCGGACACCTCCACCTAGTCTCTCATTGGTTCTCCCTATTCCTGTTCATTTTCCACAGAAATTGCAAACTGGGCCAAACAGGAGGTTAAAGGCACTGACTCTCCAAGTGGGGAGAGTGTTAGTAAAGCGTCTGGAATGTTGCACCCGAGTACCAGGGGACGAAAACTGAGACACATTTGAACACGTTTCCCTATCACACGGTTGATCATACTCTGGGTTCCACATGCATGTTTTAGCTGAAGGAAGAATCCATTAAACCTGGAGAGTTGAGACCCATGGAATGGGTACCATGCAATATGACTTCAAAGGGTCTGCATTTGCTCACCGAACCTCAGCAATCCTATCACTGCTGCATTTATGCCGCTGTACACACGCTTGATTCTCTTTCGGAGAGATATAAATCCATAGGTTTTAAGATTCTTACTAGTCAGGTATATTCTTAGGCGTTTAATATGGAGTGTTGATTCCACTTCGTTGAGCAAGGAGTAGCTCTTGTCTATTACATATTTGGCTTATGGAACGGTATCTGTGCTAATTTCAATCTCTGGTTTTATGCAGCACCCCAACTCACCCGTCCCCTTAAGCAAGCATAAGTTGGTTTTCTACATTTGACACCCTGTTCTGTTTTGTAATTCAGTTCTTGTGTAGCCAAGTTTACATTCCGTGTATTAGTGATAACTTATGATGTTTCTTTTTCTGTGTGACTAATTTCACTTAGAATCATCGTACCTGAATCCACTCATTATGCTGCTACGGGCCTGTTGACATAGATTTCATTGCTGAGTGATATTGCATTGTACGTAAGTACCACAATTTCTTTATCCATTTTTCGCTTTCTGTGATATTGAACTTGTACCGTAAACGAGGTTCTTGTAAACAGAGCCGTCCCAAACTTTGGGGTGGCTGTGTCTTTTTGATTTTAATTTCCCTAAGCTATAGGACAATAAGTGGAAGTGCCCTAGGCTCTGTTGCTTTGTTTTTTGGATGTTTCAGGAAACACCATACACTTCTCCAGAGTGGCTGCTGGCAATTTACATCCCGCCCATCAGCATAACTAGGCTCCCAGTTCTCCATGGCCTGTCCTGCCTTTCTGGATTTTACACTTTTTTCAGATGGCCCTTTTGACCGGGGAGCAGTGAGACTTCATTGTAGTGCAGATTTCCTTTGCAAGCTTGCTTGGTTGGCCAAAAAGGGCGTATGCGTTTTTTCCTGAATATATTCAGGAAAAAACGCATACGCCCTTTTTGGCCAAGTGCATCATTGTGGACGTTCTGCCTCTTTTCCTATGCTTTACATGCAATTCCAGTCTACCTCCTGAAATCGGTTTCCTGCAATTCTGCCCCCCTTTCAACTCCTCTTGGCAGCCTTACTTCAATATATTTTTGGAAGATAGCTGTCCTTTATAACTCTGCAGGTTTGTGAATTACAGTGCCCCTGAGCTCCTTTCTTCAACTCGCTTTCTTGTGAGCTGGCCGCAACACCGCAGGATTGCTTCTGGTCCTAGTGTGGTTCCGGCATGGCACGCTGAGCCTTTGGTTAATTCCTCTTCCTGGTTGGAAATGAGAGTTTAATTTGCCCGTCTGGACACCTCCACCTAGTCTCTCATTGGTTCTCCCTATTCCTGTTCATTTTCCACAGAAATTGCAAACTGGGCCAAACAGGAAGTTAAAGGCACTGACTCTCCAAGTGGGGAGAGTGTTAGTAAAGCGTCTGGAATGTTGCACCCGAGTACCAGGAAACGAAAATTGAGACACATTTGAACACGTTTTCCGATCACACGGTGGATCATACTCTGGGTTGCACATGCATGTTTTAGCTGAAGGAAGAATCCCTTAAACATGGAGAGTTGAGACCCATGGAATGGGTACCATGCAATATGACTTCAAAGGGTCTGCATTTGCTCACCGAACCTCAGCAAT
The DNA here is from genome assembly GCF_964270905.1 of Leucopleurus acutus. Lineage (NCBI taxonomy): Eukaryota > Metazoa > Chordata > Mammalia > Artiodactyla > Delphinidae > Leucopleurus > Leucopleurus acutus. The sequence goes on along the minus strand of NW_028139129.1, from coordinate 416,559 downwards.
CCTATCACTGCTGCGTTTATGCCGTTGTACACACGCTTGATTCTCTTTCGGAGACATATAAATCCATAGGTTTTAAGATTCTTACTAGTCAGGTAGATTCTTACTAGTCAGGTATATTCTTAGGCGTTTAATATGGGGTGTTGAGTCCACTTCGTTGAGCAAGGAGTAGCTCTTGTCTATTACATATTTGGCTTATGGAACGGTATCTGTGCTAATTTCAATCTCTGGTTTTATGCAGCACCCCAACTCACCCGTCCCCTTAAGCAAGCATAAGTTGGTTTTCTACATTTGACACCCTGTTCTGTTTTGTAATTCAGTTCTTGTGTAGCCAAGTTTACATTCCGTGTATTAGTGATATCTTATGATGTTTCTTTTTCTGTGTGACTAATTTCACTTAGAATCATCGTACCTGAATCCACTCATTATGCTGCTACGGGCCTGATGACATAGATTTCATTGCTGAGTGATATTGCATTGTACATAAGTACCACAACTTCTTTATCCATTTTTCGCTTTCTGTGATATTGAACTTGTTCGGTAAACGAGGTTCTTGTAAACAGAGCCGTCCCAAACTTTGGGGTGGCTGTGTCTTTTTGATTTTAATTTCCCTAAGCTATAGGACCATAAGTGGAAGTGCCCTAGGCTCTGTTGCTTTGTTTTTTGGATGTTTCAGGAAACACCATACACTTCTCCAGAGTGGCTGCTGGCAATTTACATCCCGCCCATCAGCATAACAAGGATCCCAGTTCTCCATGGCCTGTCCTGCCTTTCTGGATTTTACACTTTTTTCAGATGGCCCTTTTGACCGGGGGGCAGTGAGACTTCATTGTAGTGCAGATTTCCTTTGCAAGCTTGCTTGGTTGGCCAAAAAGGGCGTATGCGTTTTTTCCTGAATATATTCAGGAAAAAACGCATACGCCCTTTTTGGCCAAGTGCATCATTGTGGACGTTCTGCCTCTTTTCCTATGCTTTACATGCAATTCCAGTGTACCTCCAGAAATCGGTTTCCTGCAATTCTGCCCCGCTTTCAACTCCTCTTGGCAGCCTTACTTCAATATATTTTTGGAAGATAGCTGTCATTTATAACTCTGCAGGTTTGTGAATTACAGTGCCCCTGAGCTCCTTTCTTCAACTCGCTTTCTTGTGAGCTGGCCGCAACACCGCAGGATTGCTTCAGGCCCTAGTTTGATTCCGGCACGGCATGCTGAGCCTTTGGTTAATTCCTCTTCCTGGTGGGAAATGAGAGTTAAATTTGCCCGTCCGGATACCTCCACCTAGTCTCTCATTGGTTCTCCCTATTCCTGTTCATTTTCCACAGAAATTGCAAACTGGGCCAAACAGGAGGTTAAAGGCACTGACTCTCCAAGTGGGGAGAGTGTTAGTAAAGCGTCTGGAATGTTGCACCCGAGTACCAGGGAACGAAAACTGAGACACATATGAACACGTGTCCCGATCACACGGTGGATCATACTCTGGGTTCCACATGCATGTTTTAGCTGAAGGAAGAATCCCTTAAACATGGAGTGTTGAGACCCATGGAATGGGTATCATGCAATATGACTTCAAAGGGTCTGCATTTGCTCACCGAACCTCACCAATCCTATCACTGCTGCGTTTATGCCGCTGTACACACGCTTGATTCTCTTTCGGAGACATATAAATCCATAGGTTTTAAGATTCTTACTAGTCAGGTAGATTCTTACAAGTCAGGTATATTCTTAGGCGTTTAATATGGGGTGTTGAGTCCACTTCGTTGAGCAAGGAGTAGCTCTTGTCTATTACATATTTGGCTTATGGAACGGTATCTGTGCTCATTTCAATCTCTGGTTTGATGCAGCACCCCAACTCACCCGTCCCCTTAAGCAAGCATAAGTTGGTTTTCTACATTTGACACCCTGTTCTGTTTTGTAATTCAGTTCTTGTGTAGCCAAGTTTACATTCCGTGTATTAGTGATATCTTATGATGTTTCTTTTTCTGTGTGACTAATTTCACTTAGAATCATCGTACCTGAATCCACTCATTATGCTACTACGGGCTTGATGACATAGATTTCATTGCTGAGTGATATTGCATTGTACCTAAGTACCACAATTTCTTTATCCATTTTTCGCTTTCTGTGATATTCAACTTGTACCGTAAACGAGGTTCTTGTAAACAGAGCCGTCCCAAACTTTGGGGTGGCTGTGTCTTTTTGATTTTAATTTCCCTAAGCTATAGGACCATAAGTGGAAGTGCTCTAGGCTCTGTTGCTTTGTTTTTTGGATGTTTCAGGAAACACCATACACTTCTCCAGAGTGGCTGCTGGCAATTTACATCCCGCCCATCAGCATAACTAGGCTCCCAGTTCTCCATGGCCTGTCCTGCCTTTCTGGATTTTACACTTTTTTCAGATGGCCCTTTTGACCGGGGGGCAGTGAGACTTCATTGTAGTGCAGATTTCCTTTGCAAGCTTGCTTGGTTGGCCAAAAGTGCGTATGCGTTTTTTCTTGAATATATTCAGGAAAAAACGCATACGCCCTTTTTGGCCAAGTGCATCATTGTGGACGTTCTGCCTCTTTTCCTATGCTTTACATGCAATTCCAGTCTACCTCCTGAAATCGGTTTCCTGCAATTCTGCCCTGCTTTCAACTCCTCTTGGCATCCTAATTCAATATATTTTTGGAAGATAGCTGTCATTTATAACTCTGCAGGTTTGTGAATTACAGTGCCCCTGAGCTCCTTTCTTCAACTCGCTTTCTTGTGAGCTGGCCGCAACACCGCAGGATTGCTTCAGGCCCTAGTTTGGTTCCGGCACGGCATGCTGAGCCTTTGGTTAATTCCTCTTCCTGGTGGGAAATGAGAGTTAAATTGGCCCGTCCGGACACCTCCACCTAATCTCTCATTGGTTCTCCCTAAACCTGTTCATCTTCCGCAGAAATTGCTAACTGGGCCAAACAGGAGGTTAAAGGCACTGACTCTCCAAGTGGGGAGAGTGTTAGTAAAGCGTCTGGAATGTTGCACCCGAGTACCAGGGGACCAAAACTGAGACACATTTGAACACGTTTTCCGACCACATGGTGGATCATACTCTGGGTTCCACATGCATGTTTTAGCTGAAGGAAGAATCCCTTAAACATGGAGAGTTGAGACCCATGGAATGGGTACCATGCAATATGACTTCAAAGGGTCTGCATTTGCTCACCGAACCTCACCAATCCTATCACTGCTGCGTTTATGCCGCTGTACACACGCTTGATTCTCTTTCGGAGACATATAAATCCATAGGTTTTAAGATTCTTACTAGTCAGGTAGATTCTTACAAGTCAGGTATATTCTTAGGCGTTTAATATGGGGTGTTGAGTCCACTTCGTTGAGCAAGGAGTAGCTCTTGTCTATTACATATTTGGCTTATGGAACGGTATCTGTGCTAATTTCAATCTCTGGTTTTATGCAGCACCCCAATTCACCCGTCCCCTTAAGCAAGCATAAGTTGGTTTTCTACATTTGACACCCTGTTCTGTTTTGTAATTCAGTTCTTGTGTAGCCAAGTTTACATTCCGTGTATTAGTGATATCTTATGATGTTTCTTTTTCTGTGTGACTAATTTCACTTAGAATCATCGTACCTGAATCCACTCATTATGCTGCTACGGGCCTGATGACATAGATTTCATTGCTGAGTGATATTGCATTGTACATAAGTACCACAACTTCTTTATCCATTTTTCGCTTTCTGTGATATTGAACTTGTTCGGTAAACGAGGTTCTTGTAAACAGAGCCGTCCCAAACTTTGGGGTGGCTGTGTCTTTTTGATTTTAATTTCCCTAAGCTATAGGACCATAAGTGGAAGTGCCCTAGGCTCTGTTGCTTTGTTTTTTGGATGTTTCAGGAAACACCATACACTTCTCCTGAGTGGCTGCTGGCAATTTACATCCCGCCCATCAGCATAACAAGGCTCCCAGTTCTCCATGGCCTGTCCTGCCTTTCTGGATTTTACACTTTTTTCAGATGGCCCTTTTGACCGGGGGGCAGTGAGACTTCATTGTAGTGCAGATTTCCTTTGCAAGCTTGCTTGGTTGGCCAAAAAGGGCGTATGCGTTTTTTCCTGAATATATTCAGGAAAAAACGCATACGCCCTTTTTGGCCAAGTGCATCATTGTGGACGTTCTGCCTCTTTTCCTATGCTTTACATGCAATTCCAGTGTACCTCCAGAAATCGGTTTCCTGCAATTCTGCCCCGCTTTCAACTCCTCTTGGCAGCCTTACTTCAATATATTTTTGGAAGATAGCTGTCCTTTATAACTCTGCAGGTTTGTGAATTACAGTGCCCCTGAGCTCCTTTCTTCAACTCGCTTTCTTGTGAGCTGGCCGCAACACCGCAGGATTGCTTCAGGCCCTAGTTTGGTTCCGGCATGGCATGCTGAGCCTTTGGTTAATTCCTCTTCCTGGTGGGAAATGAGAGTTAAATTTGCCCGTCCGGATACCTCCACCTAGTCTCTCATTGGTTCTCCCTATTCCTGTTCATTTTCCACAGAAATTGCAAACTGGGCCAAACAGGAGGTTAAAGGCACTGACTCTCCAAGTGGGGAGAGTGTTAGTAAAGCGTCTGGAATTTTGCACCCGAGTACCAGGGAACGAAAACTGAGACACATTTGAACACGTTTCCCGATCACACGGTGGATCATACTCTGGGTTCCACATGCATGTTTTAGCTGAAGGAAGAATCCCTTAATCCTGGAGAGTTGAGAACCATGGAATGGGTACCATGCAATATGACTTCAAAGGGTCTGCATTTGCTCACCGAACCTCAGCAATCCTATCACTGCTGCGTTTATGCCGCTGTACACACGCTTGATTCTCTTTCGGAGACATATAAATCCATAGGTTTTAAGATTCTTACTAGTCAGGTATATTCTTAGGCGTTTAATATGGGGTGTTGAGTCCACTTCGTTGAGCAAGGAGTAGCTCTTGTCTATTACATATTTGGCTTATGGAACGGTATCTGTGCTCATTTCAATCTCTGGTTTTATGCAGCACCCCAACTCACCCGTCCCCTTAAGCAAGCATAAGTTGGTTTTCTAAATTTGAGACCCTGTTCTGTTTTGTAATCCAGTTCCTGTGTAGCCAAGTTTACATTCCGTGTATTAGTGATATCTTATGATGTTTCTTTTTCTGTGTGACTTATTTCAGTTAGAATCATCATACCTGAATCCACTCATTATGCTGCTACGGGCCTGATGACATAGATTTCATTGCTGAGTGATATTGCATTGTACGTAAGTACCACAACTTCTTTATCCATTTTTCACTTTCTGCGATATTGAACTTGTACCGTAAACGAGGTTCTTGTAAACAGAGCCGTCCCAAACTTTGGGGTGGCTGTGTCTTTTTGATTTTAATTTCCCTAAGCTATAGGACCATAAGTGGAAGTGCCCTAGGCTCTGTTGCTTTGTTTTTTAGATGTTTCAGGAAACACCATACACCTCTCCCGAGTGGCTGTTGGCAATTTACATCCCGCCCATCAGCATAACTAGGCTCCCAGTTCTCCATGGCCTGTCCTGCCTTTCTGGATTTTACACTTTTTTCAGATGGCCCTTTTGACCGGGGGGCAGTGAGACTTCATTGTAGTGCAGATTTCCTTTGCAAGCTTGCTTGGTTGGCCAAAATGGGCGTATGCGTTTTTTCCTGAATATATTCAGGAAAAAATGCATACGCCCTTTTTGGCCAAGTGCATCATTGTGGACGTTCTGCCTCTTTTCCTATGCTTTACATGCAATTCCAGTGTACCTCCTGAAATCGGTTTCTTGCAATTCTGCCCCGCTTTCAACTCCTCTTGGCAGCCTAATTCAATATATTTTTGGAAGATAGCTGTCATTTATAACTCTGCAGGTTTGTGAATTACAGTGCCCCTGAGCTCCTTTCTTCAACTCGCTTTCTTGAGAGCTGGCCGCAACACCTCAGGATTGCTTCAGGCCCTAGTTTGGTTCCGGCACGGCATGCTGAGCCTTTGGTTAATTCCTCTTCCTGGTGGGAAATGAGAGTTAAATTTGCCGGTCCGGACACCTACACCTAATCTCTCATTGGTTCTCCCTATTCCTGTTCATCTTCCGCAGAAATTGCTAACTGGGCCAAACAGGAAGTTAAAGGCACTGACTCTCGAAGTGGGGAGAGTGTTAGTAAAGCGTCTGGAATGTTGCACCCGAGTACCAGGGGACGAAAACTGAGACACATTTGAACACGTTTTCCGATCACATGGTGGATCATACTCTAGGTTCCACATGCATGTTTTAGCTGAAGGAAGAATCCCTTAAACCTGGAGAGTTGAGACCCATGGAATGGGTACCATGCAATATGACTTCAAAGGGTCTGCATTTGCTCACCAAACCTCACCAATCCTATCACTGCTGCGTTTATGCCGCTGTACACACGCTTGATTCTCTTTTGGAGACATATAAATCCATAGGTTTTAAGATTCTTACTAGTCAGGTAGATTCTTACTAGTCAGGTATATTCTTAGGCGTTTAATATGGAGTGTTGAGTCCACTTCGTTGAGCAAGGAGTAGCTCTTGTCTATTACATATTTGGCTTATGGAACGGTATCTGTGCTAATTTCAATCTCTGGTTTTATGCAGCACCCCAACTCACCCGTCCCCTTAAGCAAGCATAAGTTGGTTTTCTACATTTGACACCCTGTTCTGTTTTGTAATTCAGTTCTTGTGTAGCCAAGTTTACATTCCGTGTATTAGTGATATCTTATGATATTTCTTTTTCTGTGTGACTAATTTCACTTAGAATCATCGTACCTGAATCCACTCATTATGCTGCTACGGGCCTGTTGACATAGATTTCATTGCTGAGTGATATTGCATTGTACGTAAGTACCACAACTTCTTTATCCATTTTTCGCTTTCTGTGATATTGAACTTGTACCGTAAACGAGGTTCTTGTAAACAGAGCCGTCCCAAACTTTGGGGTGGCTGTGTCTTTTTGATTTTAATTTCCCTAAGCTATAGGACCATAAGTGGAAGTGCCCTAGGCTCTGTTGCTTTGTTTTTTGGATGTTTCAGGAAACACCATACACTTCTCCAGAGTGGCTGCTGGCAATTTACATCCCGCCCATCAGCATAACTAGGCTCCCAGTTCTCCATGGCCTGTCCTGCCTTTCTGGATTTTACACTTTTTTCAGATGGCCCTTTTGACCGGGGGGCAGTGAGACTTCATTGTAGTGCAGATTTCCTTTGCAAGCTTGCTTGGTTGGCCAAAAAGGGCGTATGCGTTTTTTCCTGAATATATTCAGGAAAAAACGCATACGCCCTTTTTGGCCAAGTGCATCATTGTGGACGTTCTGCCTCTTTTCCTATGCTTTACATGCAATTCCAGTCTACCTCCTGAAATCGGTTTCCTGCAATTCTGCCCCCCTTTCAACTCCTCTTGGCAGCCTTACTTCAATATATTTTTGGAAGATAGCTGTCCTTTATAACTCTGCAGGTTTGTGAATTACAGTGCCCCTGAGCTCCTTTCTTCAACTCGCTTTCTTGTGAGCTGGCCGCAACACCGCAGGATTGCTTCTGGTCCTAGTGTGGTTCCGGCATGGCACGCTGAGCCTTTGGTTAATTACTCTTCCTGGTGGGAAATGAGAGTTAAATTGGCCCGTCTGGACACCTCCACCTAGTCTCTCATTGGTTCTCCCTATTCCTGTTCATCTTCCACAGAAATTGCAAACTGGGCCAAACAGGAGGTTAAAGGCACTGACTCTCCAAGTGGGGAGAGTGTTAGTAAAGCGTCTGGAATGTTGCACCCGAGTACCAGGGAACGAAAACTGAGACACATTTGAACACATTTTCCGATCACACGGTGGATCATACTCTGGGTTCCACATGCATGTTTTAGCTGAAGGAAGAATCCCTTAAACAGGGAGAGTTGAGACCCATGGAATGGGTACCATGCAATATGATTTCAAAGGGTCTGCATTTGCTCACCGAACCTCAGCAATCCTATCACTGCTGCGTTTATGCCGCTGTACACACGCTTGATTCTCTTTCGGAGACATATAAATCCATAGGTTTTAAGATTCTTACTAGTCAGATATATTCTTAGGCGTTTAATACGAGGTGTTGAGTCCACTTCGTTGAGCAAGGAGTAGCTCTTGTCTATTACATATTTGGCTTATGGAACGGTATCTGTGCTCATTTCAATCTCTGGTTTTATGCAGCACCCCAACTCACCCGTCCCCTTAAGCAAGCATAAGTTGGTTTTCTACATTTGACACCCTGTTCTGTTTTGTAATTCAGTTCTTGTGTAGCCAAGTTTACATTCCGTGTATTAGTGATATCTTATGATGTTTCTTTTTCTGTGTGACTAATTTCACTTAGAATCATCGTACCTGAATCCACTCATTATGCTGCTATGGGCCTGATGACATAGATTTCATTGCTGAGTGATATTGCATTGTACGTAAGTACCACAATTTCTTTATCCATTTTTCGCTTTCTGTGATATTGAACTTGTACCGTAAACGAGGTTCTTGTAAACAGAGCCGTCCCAAACTTTGGGGTGGCTGTGTCTTTTTGATTTTAATTTCCCTAAGCTATAGGACCATAAGTGGAAGTGCCCTAGGCTCTGTTGCTTTGTTTTTTGGATGTTTCAGGAAACACCATACACTTCTCCAGAGTGGCTGCTGGCAATTTACATCCCGCCCATCAGCATAACTAGGCTCCCAGTTCTCCATGGCCTGTCCTGCCTTTCTGGATTTTACACTTTTTTCAGATGGCCCTTTTGACCGGGGGGCAGTGAGACTTCATTGTAGTGCAGATTTCCTTTGCAAGCTTGCTTGGTTGGCCAAAAAGGGCGTATGCGTTTTTTCCTGAATATATTCAGGAAAAAACGCATACGCCCTTTTTGGCCAAGTGCATCATTGTGGACGTTCTGCCTCTTTTCCTATGCTTTACATGCAATTCCAGTGTACCTCCAGAAATCGGTTTCCTGCAATTCTGCCCCGCTTTCAACTCCTCTTGGCAGCCTTACTTCAATATATTTTTGGAAGATAGCTGTCCTTTATAACTCTGCAGGTTTGTGAATTACAGTGCCCCTGAGCTCCTTTCTTCAACTCGCTTTCTTGTGAGCTGGCCGCAACACCGCAGGATTGCTTCAGGCCCTAGTTTGGTTCCGGTACGGCATGCTGAGCCTTTGGTTAATTCCTCTTCCTGGTGGGAAATGAGAGTTAAATTTGCCCGTCCGGATACCTCCACCTAGTCTCTCATTGGTTCTCCCTATTCCTGTTCATTTTCCACAGAAATTGCAAACTGGGCCAAACAGGAGGTTAAAGGCACTGACTCTCCAAGTGGGGAGAGTGTTAGTAAAGCGTCTGGAATTTTGCACCCGAGTACCAGGGAACGAAAACTGAGACACATTTGAACACGTTTCCCGATCACACGGTGGATCATACTCTGGGTTCCACATGCATGTTTTAGCTGAAGGAAGAATCCCTTAAACCTGGAGAGTTGAGAACCATGGAATGGGTACCATGCAATATGACTTCAAACGGTCTGCATTTGCTCACCGAACCTCAGCAATCCTATCACTGCTGCGTTTATGCCGCTGTACACACGCTTGATTCTCTTTCGGAGACATATAAATCCATAGGTTTTAAGATTCTTACTAGTCAGGTATATTCTTAGGCGTTTAATATGGGGTGTTGAGTCCACTTCGTTGAGCAAGGAGTAGCTCTTGTCTATTACATATTTGGCTTATGGAACGGTATCTGTGCTCATTTCAATCTCTGGTTTTATGCAGCACCCCAACTCACCCGTCCCCTTAAGCAAGCATAAGTTGGTTTTCTAAATTTGAGACCCTGTTCTGTTTTGTAATCCAGTTCCTGTGTAGCCAAGTTTACATTCCGTGTATTAGTGATATCTTATGATGTTTCTTTTTCTGTGTGACTTATTTCAGTTAGAATCATCATACCTGAATCCACTCATTATGCTGCTACGGGCCTGATGACATAGATTTCATTGCTGAGTGATATTGCATTGTACGTAAGTACCACAACTTCTTTATCCATTTTTCACTTTCTGCGATATTGAACTTTTACCGTAAACGAGGTTCTTGTAAACAGAGCCGTCCCAAACTTTGGGGTGGCTGTGTCTTTTTGATTTTAATTTCCCTAAGCTATAGGACCATAAGTGGAAGTGCCCTAGGCTCTGTTGCTTTGTTTTTTAGATGTTTCAGGAAACACCATACACCTCTCCCGAGTGGCTGTTGGCAATTTACATCCCGCCCATCAGCATAACTAGGCTCCCAGTTCTCCATGGCCTGTCCTGCCTTTCTGGATTTTACACTTTTTTCAGATGGCCCTTTTGACCGGGGGGCAGTGAGACTTCATTGTAGTGCAGATTTCCTTTGCAAGCTTGCTTGGTTGGCCAAAATGGGCGTATGCGTTTTTTCCTGAATATATTCAGGAAAAAATGCATACGCCCTTTTTGGCCAAGTGCATCATTGTGGACGTTCTGCCTCTTTTCCTATGCTTTACATGCAATTCCAGTGTACCTCCTGAAATCGGTTTCTTGCAATTCTGCCCCGCTTTCAACTCCTCTTGGCAGCCTAATTCAATATATTTTTGGAAGATAGCTGTCATTTATAACTCTGCAGGTTTGTGAATTACAGTGCCCCTGAGCTCCTTTCTTCAACTCGCTTTCTTGAGAGCTGGCCGCAACACCTCAGGATTGCTTCAGGCCCTAGTTTGGTTCCGGCACGGCATGCTGAGCCTTTGGTTAATTCCTCTTCCTGGTGGGAAATGAGAGTTAAATTTGCCGGTCCGGACACCTCCACCTAATCTCTCATTGGTTCTCCCTATTCCTGTTCATCTTCCGCAGAAATTGCTAACTGGGCCAAACAGGAAGTTAAAGGCACTGACTCTCGAAGTGGGGAGAGTGTTAGTAAAGCGTCTGGAATGTTGCACCCGAGTACCAGGGGACGAAAACTGAGACACATTTGAACACGTTTTCCGATCACATGGTGGATCATACTCTAGGTTCCACATGCATGTTTTAGCTGAAGGAAGAATCCCTTAAACCTGGAGAGTTGAGACCCATGGAATGGGTACCATGCAATATGACTTCAAAGGGTCTGCATTTGCTCACCAAACCTCACCAATCCTATCACTGCTGCGTTTATGCCGCTGGACACACGCTTGATTCTCTTTTGGAGACATATAAATCCATAGGTTTTAAGATTCTTACTAGTCAGGTAGATTCTTACTAGTCAGGTATATTCTTAGGCGTTTAATATGGAGTGTTGAGTCCACTTCGTTGAGCAAGGAGTAGCTCTTGTCTATTACATATTTGGCTTATGGAACGGTATCTGTGCTAATTTCAATCTCTGGTTTTATGCAGCACCCCAACTCACCCGTCCCCTTAAGCAAGCATAAGTTGGTTTTCTACATTTGACACCCTGTTCTGTTTTGTAATTCAGTTCTTGTGTAGCCAAGTTTACATTCCGTGTATTAGTGATATCTTATGATATTTCTTTTTCTGTGTGACTAATTTCACTTAGAATCATCGTACCTGAATCCACTCATTATGCTGCTACGGGCCTGTTGACATAGATTTCATTGCTGAGTGATATTGCATTGTACGTAAGTACCACAACTTCTTTATCCATTTTTCGCTTTCTGTGATATTGAACTTGTACCGTAAACGAGGTTCTTGTAAACAGAGCCGTCCCAAACTTTGGGGTGGCTGTGTCTTTTTGATTTTAATTTCCCTAAGCTATAGGACCATAAGTGGAAGTGCCCTAGGCTCTGTTGCTTTGTTTTTTGGATGTTTCAGGAAACACCATACACTTCTCCAGAGTGGCTGCTGGCAATTTACATCCCGCCCATCAGCATAACTAGGCTCCCAGTTCTCCATGGCCTGTCCTGCCTTTCTGGATTTTACACTTTTTTCAGATGGCCCTTTTGACCGGGGGGCAGTGAGACTTCATTGTAGTGCAGATTTCCTTTGCAAGCTTGCTTGGTTGGCCAAAAAGGGCGTATGCGTTTTTTCCTGAATATATTCAGGAAAAAACGCATACGCCCTTTTTGGCCAAGTGCATCATTGTGGACGTTCTGCCTCTTTTCCTATGCTTTACATGCAATTCCAGTCTACCTCCTGAAATCGGTTTCCTGCAATTCTGCCCCCCTTTCAACTCCTCTTGGCAGCCTTACTTCAATATATTTTTGGAAGATAGCTGTCCTTTATAACTCTGCAGGTTTGTGAATTACAGTGCCCCTGAGCTCCTTTCTTCAACTCGCTTTCTTGTGAGCTGGCCGCAACACCGCAGGATTGCTTCTGGTCCTAGTGTGGTTCCGGCATGGCACGCTGAGCCTTTGGTTAATTACTCTTCCTGGTGGGAAATGAGAGTTAAATTGGCCCGTCTGGACACCTCCACCTAGTCTCTCATTGGTTCTCCCTATTCCTGTTCATCTTCCACAGAAATTGCAAACTGGGCCAAACAGGAGGTTAAAGGCACTGACTCTCCAAGTGGGGAGAGTGTTAGTAAAGCGTCTGGAATGTTGCACCCGAGTACCAGGGAACGAAAACTGAGACACATTTGAACACATTTTCCGATCACACGGTGGATCATACTCTGGGTTCCACATGCATGTTTTAGCTGAAGGAAGAATCCCTTAAACAGGGAGAGTTGAGACCCATGGAATGGGTACCATGCAATATGATTTCAAAGGGTCTGCATTTGCTCACCGAACCTCAGCAATCCTATCACTGCTGCGTTTATGCCGCTGTACACACGCTTGATTCTCTTTCGGAGACATATAAATCCATAGGTTTTAAGATTCTTACTAGTCAGATATATTCTTAGGCGTTTAATACGAGGTGTTGAGTCCACTTCGTTGAGCAAGGAGTAGCTCTTGTCTATTACATATTTGGCTTATGGAACGGTATCTGTGCTCATTTCAATCTCTGGTTTTATGCAGCACCCCAACTCACCCGTCCCCTTAAGCAAGCATAAGTTGGTTTTCTACATTTGACACCCTGTTCTGTTTTGTAATTCAGTTCTTGTGTAGCCAAGTTTACATTCCGTGTATTAGTGATATCTTATGATGTTTCTTTTTCTGTGTGACTAATTTCACTTAGAATCATCGTACCTGAATCCACTCATTATGCTGCTATGGGCCTGATGACATAGATTTCATTGCTGAGTGATATTGCATTGTACGTAAGTACCACAATTTCTTTATCCATTTTTCGCTTTCTGTGATATTGAACTTGTACCGTAAACGAGGTTCTTGTAAACAGAGCCGTCCCAAACTTTGGGGTGGCTGTGTCTTTTTGATTTTAATTTCCCTAAGCTATAGGACCATAAGTGGAAGTGCCCTAGGCTCTGTTGCTTTGTTTTTTGGATGTTTCAGGAAACACCATACACTTCTCCAGAGTGGCTGCTGGCAATTTACATCCCGCCCATCAGCATAACTAGGCTCCCAGTTCTCCATGGCCTGTCCTGCCTTTCTGGATTTTACACTTTTTTCAGATGGCCCTTTTGACCGGGGGGCAGTGAGACTTCATTGTAGTGCAGATTTCCTTTGCAAGCTTGCTTGGTTGGCCAAAAAGGGCGTATGCGTTTTTCCCTGAATATATTCAGGAAAAAACGCATACGCCCTTTTTGGCCAAGTGTATCATTGTGGACGTTCTGCCTCTTTTCCTATGCTTTACATGCAATTCCAGTCTACCTCCTGAAAATGGTTTCCTGCAATTCTGCCCCGCTTTCAACTCCTCTTGGCAGCCTTACTTCAATATATTTTTGGAAGATAGCTGTCCTTTATAACTCTGCATGTTTGTGAATTACAGTGCCCCTGAGCTCCTTTCTTCAACTCGCTTTCTTGTGAGCTGGCCGCAACACCGCAGGATTGCTTCAGGCCCTAGTTTGGTTCCGGCACGGCATGCTGAGCCTTTGGTTAATTCCTCTTCCTGGTGGGAAATGAGAGTTAAATTTGCCCGTCCGGACACCTCCACCTAGTCTCTCATTGGTTCTCCCTATTCCTGTTCATTTTCCACAGAAATTGCAAACTGGGCCAAACAGGAGGTTAAAGGCACTGACTCTCCAAGTGGGGAGAGTGTTAGTAAAGCGTCTGGAATGTTGCACCCGAGTACCAGGGGACGAAAACTGAGACACATTTGAACACGTTTCCCGATCACACGGTGGATCATACTCTGGGTTCCACATGCATGTTTTAGCTGAAGGAAGAATCCATTAAACCTGGAGAGTTGAGACCCATGGAATGGGTACCATGCAATATGACTTCAAAGGGTCTGCATTTGCTCACCGAACCTCAGCAATCCTATCACTGCTGCGTTTATGCCGCTGTACACACGCTTGATTCTCTTTCGGAGACATATAAATCCATAGGTTTTAAGATTCTTACTAGTCAGGTAGATCCTTAGGCGTTTAATATGGAGTGTTGAGTCCACTTCATTGAGCAAGGAGTAGCTCTTGTCTATTACATATTTGGCTTATGGAACGGTATCTGTGCTAATTTCAATCTCTGGTTTTATGCAGCACCCCAACTCACCCGTCCCCTTAAGCAAGCATAAGTTGGTTTTCTACATTTGACACCCTGTTCTGTTTTGTAATTCAGTTCTTGTGTAGCCAAGTTTACATTCCGTGTATTAGTGATATCTTATGATGTTTCTTTTTCTGTGTGACTAATTTCACTTAGAATCATCGTACCTGAATCCACTCATTATGCTGCTACGGGCCTGTTGACATAGATTTCATTGCTGAGTGATATTGCATTGTACGTAAGTACCACAATTTCTTTATCCATTTTTCGCTTTCTGTGATATTGAACTTCTACCGTAAACGAGGTTCTTGTAAACAGAGCCGTCCCAAACTTTGGGGTGGCTGTGTCTTTTTGATTTTATTTTCCCTAAGCTATAGGACCATAAGTGGAAGTGCCCTAGGCTCTGTTGCTTTGTTTTTTGGATGTTTCAGGAAACACCATACACTTCTCCAGAGTGGCTGCTGGCAATTTACATCCCGCCCATCAGCATAACTAGGCTCCCAGTTCTCCATGGCCTGTCCTGCCTTTCTGGATTTTACAATTTTTTCAGATGGCCCTTTTGACCGGGGGGCAGTGAGACTTCATTGTAGTGCAGATTTCCTTTGCAAGCTTGCTTGGTTGGCCAAAAAGGGCGTATGCGTTTTTTCCTGAATATATTCAGGAAAAAACGCATACGCCCTTTTTGGCCAAGTGCATCATTGTGGACGTTCTGCCTCTTTTCCTATGCTTTACATGCAATTCCAGTCTACCTCCTGAAATCGGTTTCCTGCAATTCTGCCCCCCTTTCAACTCCTCTTGGCAGCCTTACTTCAATATATTTTTGGAAGATAGCTGTCCTTTATAACTCTGCAGGTTTGTGAATTACAGTGCCCCTGAGCTCCTTTCTTCAACTCGCTTTCTTGTGAGCTGGCCGCAACACCGCAGGATTGCTTCTGGTCCTAGTGTGGTTCCGGCATGGCACGCTGAGCCTTTGGTTAATTCCTCTTCCTGGTTGGAAATGAGAGTTAAATTTGCCCGTCTGGACACCTCCACCTAGTCTCTCATTGGTTGTCCCTATTCCTGTTCATTTTCCACAGAAATTGCAAACTGGGCCAAACAGGAGGTTAAAGGCACTGACTCTCCAAGTGGGGAGAGTGTTAGTAAAGCGTCTGGAATGTTGCACCCGAGTACCAGGAAACGAAAATTGAGACACATTTGAACACGTTTTCCGATCACACGGTGGATCATACTCTGGGTTCCACATGCATGTTTTAGCTGAAGGAAGAATCCCTTAAACAGGGAGAGTTGAGACCCATGGAATGGGTACCATGCAATATGACTTCAAAGGGTCTGCATTTGCTCTCCGAACCTCAGCAATCCTATCACTGCTGCGTTTATGCCACTGTACAAACGCCTGATTCTCTTTCGGAGACATATAAATCCATAGGTTTTAAGATTCTTACTAGTCAGGTAGATTCTTACTAGTCAGGTATATTCTTAGGCTTTTAATATGGGGTGTTGAGTCCACTTCGTTGAGCAAGGAGTAGCTCTTGTCTATTACATATTTGGCTTATGGAACGGTATCTCTGCTAATTTCAATCTCTGGTTTTATGCAGCACCCCAACTCACCCGTCCCCTTAAGCAAGCATAAGTTGGTTTTCTACATTTGACACCCTGTTCTGTTTTGTAATTCAGTTCTTGTGTAGCCAAGTTTACATTCCGTGTATTAGTGATATCTTATGATGTTTCTTTTTCTGTGTGACTAATTTCACTTAGAATCATCGTACCTGAATCCACTCATTATGCTGCTACGGGCCTGATGACATAGATTTCATTGCTGAGTGATATTGCATTGTACGTAAGTACCACAATTTCTTTATCCATTTTTCGCTTTCTGTGATATTGAACTTCTACCGTAAACGAGGTTCTTGTAAACAGAGCCGTCCCAAACTTTGGGGTGGCTGTGTCTTTTTGATTTTAATTTCCCTAAGCTATAGGACAATAAGTGGAAGTGCCCTAGGCTCTGTTGCTTTGTTTTTTGGATGTTTCAGGAAACACCATACACTTCTCCAGAGTGGCTGCTGGCAATTTACATCCCGCCCATCAGCATAACTAGGCTCCCAGTTCTCCATGGCCTGTCCTGCCTTTCTGGATTTTACACTTTTTTCAGATGGCCCTTTTGACCGGGGGGCAGTGAGACTTCATTGTAGTGCAGATTTCCTTTGCAAGCTTGCTTGGTTGGCCAAAAAGGGCGTATGCGTTTTTTCCTGAATATATTCAGGAAAAAACGCATACACCCTTTTTGGCCAAGTGCATCATTGTGGACGTTCTGCCTCTTTTCCTATGCTTTACATGCAATTCCAGTCTACCTCCTGAAATCGGTTTCCTGCAATTCTGCCCCCATTTCAACTCCTCTTGGCAGCCTTACTTCAATATATTTTTGGAAGATAGCTGTCCTTTATAACTCTGCAGGTTTGTGAATTACAGTGCCCCTGAGCTCCTTTCTTCAACTCGCTTTCTTGTGAGCTGGCCGCAACACCGCAGGATTGCTTCTGGTCCTAGTGTGGTTCCGGCAAGGCACGCTGAGCCTTTGGTTAATTCCTCTTCCTGGTTGGAAATGAGAGTTAAATTTGCCCGTCTGGACACCTCCACCTAGTCTCTCATTGGTTGTCCCTATTCCTGTTCATTTTCCACAGAAATTGCAAACTGGGCCAAACAGGAGGTTAAAGGCACTGACTCTCCAAGTGGGGAGAGTGTTAGTAAAGCGTCTGGAATGTTGCACCCGAGTACCAGGAAACGAAAATTGAGACACATTTGAACACGTTTTCCGATCACACGGTGGATCATACTCTGGGTTCCACATGCATGTTTTAGCTGAAGGAAGAATCCCTTAAACAGGGAGAGTTGAGACCCATGGAATGGGTACCATGCAATATGACTTCAAAGGGTCTGCATTTGCTCTCCGAACCTCAGCAATCTTATCACTGCTGCGTTTATGCCACTGTACAAACGCCTGATTCTCTTTCGGAGACATATAAATCCATAGGTTTTAAGATTCTTACTAGTCAGGTAGATTCTTACTAGTCAGGTATATTCTTAGGCTTTTAATATGGGGTGTTGAGTCCACTTCGTTGAGCAAGGAGTAGCTCTTGTCTATTACATATTTGGCTTATGGAACGGTATCTCTGCTAATTTCAATCTCTGGTTTTATGCAGCACCCCAACTCACCCGTCCCCTTAAGCAAGCATAAGTTGGTTTTCTACATTTGACACCCTGTTCTGTTTTGTAATTCAGTTCTTGTGTAGCCAAGTTTACATTCCGTGTATTAGTGATATCTTATGATGTTTCTTTTTCTGTGTGACTAATTTCACTTAGAATCATCGTACCTGAATCCACTCATTATGCTGCTACGGGCCTGATGACATAGATTTCATTGCTGAGTGATATTGCATTGTACATAAGTACCACAACTTCTTTATCCATTTTTCGTTTTCTGTGATATTGAACTTGTTCGGTAAACGAGGTTCTTGTAAACAGAGCCGTCCCAAACTTTGGGGTGGCTGTGTCTTTTTGATTTTAATTTCCCTAAGCTATAGGACCATAAGTGGAAGTGCCCTAGGCTCTGTTGCTTTGTTTTTTGGATGTTTCAGGAAACACCATACACTTCTCCAGAGTGGCTGCTGGCAATTTACATCCCGCCCATCAGCATAACAAGGCTCCCAGTTCTCCATGGCCTGTCCTGCCTTTCTGGATTTTACACTTTTTTCAGATGGCCCTTTTGACCGGGGGGCAGTGAGACTTCATTGTAGTGCAGATTTCCTTTGCAAGCTTGCTTGGTTGGCCAAAAAGGGCGTATGCGTTTTTTCCTGAATATATTCAGGAAAAAACGCATACGCCCTTTTTGTCCAAGTGCATCATTGTGGACCTTCTGCCTCTTTTCCTATGCTTTAAATGCAATTCCAGTCTACCTCCTGAAATCGGTTTCCTGCAATTCTGCCCCGCTTTCAAGTCCTCTTGGCAGCCTTACTTCAGTATATTTTTGGACGATAGCTGTCATTTATAACTCTGCAGGTTTGTGAATTACAGTGCCCCTGAGCTCCTTTCTTCAACTCGCTTTCTTGTGAGCTGGCCGCAACACCGCAGGATTGCTTCAGGCCCTAATCTGGTTCCGGCACGGCACGCTGAGCCTTTGGTTAATTCTTCTTCCTGGTGGGAAATGAGAGTTAAATTTGCCCGTCCAGACACCTCCACCTAGTCTCTCATTGGTTCTCCCTATTCCTGTTCACCTTCCTCAGAAATTGCAAATGGGCCAAACAGGAGGTTAAAGGCACTGACTCTCCAAGTCGGGAGAGTGTTAGTAAAGCGTGTGGAATGTTGCACCCGAGTACCAGGGGACGAAAACTGAGACACATTTGAACACGTTTTCCGATCACATGGTGGATCATACTCTAGGTTCCACATGCATGTTTTAGCTGAAGGAAGAATCCCTTAAACCTGGAGAGTTGAGACCCATGGAATGGGTACCATGCAATATGACTTCAAAGGGTCTGCATTTGCTCACCAAACCTCACCAATCCTATCACTGCTGCGTTTATGCCGCTGTACACACGCTTGATTCTCTTTTGGAGACATATAAATCCATAGGTTTTAAGATTCTTACTAGTCAGGTATATTCTTAGGCGTTTAATATGGAGTGTTGAGTGCACTTCATTGAGCAAGGAGTAGCTCTTGTCTATTACATATTTGGCTTATGGAACGGTATCTGTGCTCATTTCAATCTCTGGTTTTATGCAGCACCCCAACTCACCCGTCCCCTTAAGCAAGCATAAGTTGGTTTTCTACATTTGACACCCTGTTCTGTTTTGTAATTCAGTTCTTGTGTAGCCAAGTTTACATTCCGTGTATTAGTGATATCTTATGATGTTTCTTTTTCTGTGTGACTAATTTCACTTAGAATCATCGTACCTGAATCCACTCATTATGCTGCTACGGGCCTGTTGACATAGATTTCATTGCTGAGTGATATTGCATTGTACGTAAGTACCACAATTTCTTTATCCATTTTTCGCTTTCTGTGATATTGAACTTCTACCGTAAACGAGGTTCTTGTAAACAGAGCCGTCCCAAACTTTGGGGTGGCTGTGTCTTTTTGATTTTAATTTCCCTAAGCTATAGGACAATAAGTGGAAGTGCCCTAGGCTCTGTTGCTTTGTTTTTTGGATGTTTCAGGAAACACCATACACTTCTCCAGAGTGGCTGCTGGCAATTTACATCCCGCCCATCAGCATAACTAGGCTCCCAGTTCTCCATGGCCTGTCCTGCCTTTCTGGATTTTACACTTTTTTCAGATGGCCCTTTTGACCGGGGGGCAGTGAGACTTCATTGTAGTGCAGATTTCCTTTGCAAGCTTGCTTGGTTGGCCAAAAAGGGCGTATGCGTTTTTTCCTGAATATATTCAGGAAAAAACGCATACGCCCTTTTTGGCCAAGTGCATCATTGTGGACGTTCTGCCTCTTTTCCTATGCTTTACATGCAATTCCAGTCTACCTCCTGAAATCGGTTTCCTGCAATTCTGCCCCCCTTTCAACTCCTCTTGGCAGCCTTACTTCAATATATTTTTGGAAGATAGCTGTCCTTTATAACTCTGCAGGTTTGTGAATTACAGTGCCCCTGAGCTCCTTTCTTCAACTCGCTTTCTTGTGAGCTGGCCGCAACACCGCAGGATTGCTTCTGGTCCTAGTGTGGTTCCGGCATGGCACGCTGAGCCTTTGGTTAATTCCTCTTCCTGGTTGGAAATGAGAGTTTAATTTGCCCGTCTGGACACCTCCACCTAGTCTCTCATTGGTTGTCCCTATTCCTGTTCATTTTCCACAGAAATTGCAAACTGGGCCAAACAGGAGGTTAAAGGCACTGACTCTCCAAGTGGGGAGAGTGTTAGTAAAGCGTCTGGAATGTTGCACCCGAGTACCAGGAAACGAAAATTGAGACACATTTGAACACGTTTTCCGATCACACGGTGGATCATACTCTGGGTTCCACATGCATGTTTTAGCTGAAGGAAGAATCCCTTAAACAGGGAGAGTTGAGACCCATGGAATGGGTACCATGCAATATGACTTCAAAGGGTCTGCATTTGCTCTCCGACCCTCAGCAATCCTATCACTGCTGCGTTTATGCCACTGTACAAACGCCTGATTCTCTTTCGGAGACATATAAATCCATAGGTTTTAAGATTCTTACTAGTCAGGTAGATTCTTACTAGTCAGGTATATTCTTAGGCTTTTAATATGGGGTGTTGAGTCCACTTCGTTGAGCAAGGAGTAGCTCTTGTCTATTACATATTTGGCTTATGGAATGGTATCTCTGCTAATTTCAGTCTCTGGTTTTATGCAGCACCCCAACTCACCCGTCCCCTTAAGCAAGCATAAGTTGGTTTTCTACATTTGACACCCTGTTCTGTTTTGTAATTCAGTTCTTGTGTAGCCAAGTTTACATTCCGTGTATTAGTGATATCTTATGATGTTTCTTTTTCTGTGTGACTAATTTCACTTAGAATCATCGTACCTGAATCCACTCATTATGCTGCTACGGGCCTGATGACATAGATTTCATTGCTGAGTGATATTGCATTGTACGTAAGTACCACAATTTCTTTATCCATTTTTCGCTTTCTGTGATATTGAACTTGTTCGGTAAACGAGGTTCTTGTAAACAGAGCCGTCCCAAACTTTGGGGTGGCTGTGTCTTTTTGATTTTAATTTCCCTAAGCTATAGGACCATAAGTGGAAGTGCCCTAGGCTCTGTTGCTTTGTTTTTTGGATGTTTCAGGAAACACCATACACTTCTCCAGAGTGGCTGCTGGCAATTTACATCCCGCCCATCAGCATAACAAGGCTCCCAGTTCTCCATGGCCTGTCCTGCCTTTCTGGATTTTACACTTTTTTCAGATGGCCCTTTTGACCGGGGGGCAGTGAGACTTCATTGTAGTGCAGATTTCCTTTGCAAGCTTGCTTGGTTGGCCAAAAAGGGCGTATGCGTTTTTTCCTGAATATATTCAGGAAAAAACGCATACGCCCTTTTTGGCCAAGTGCATCATTGTGGACGTTCTGCCTCTTTTCCTATGCTTTACATGCAATTCCAGTGCACCTCCAGAAATCGGTTTCCTGCAATTCTGCCCCGCTTTCAACTCCTCTTGGCAGCCTTACTTCAATATATTTTTGGAAGATAGCTGTCATTTATAACTCTGCAGGTTTGTGAATTACAGTGCCCCTGAGCTCCTTTCTTCAACTCGCTTTCTTGTGAGCTGGCCGCAACACCGCAGGATTGCTTCAGGCCCTAGTTTGGTTCCGGCACGGCATGCTGAGCCTTTGGTTAATTCCTCTTCCTGGTGGGAAATGAGAGTTAAATTTGCCCGTCCGGACACCTCCACCTAGTCTCTCATTGGTTCTCCCTATTCCTGTTCATTTTCCACAGAAATTGCAAACTGGGCCAAACAGGAGGTTAAAGGCACTGACTCTCCAAGTGGGGAGAGTGTTAGTAAAGCGTCTGGAATGTTGCACCCGAGTACCAGGGGACCAAAACTGAGACACATTTGTACACGTTTCCCGATCACACGGTGGATCATACTCTGGGTTCCACATGCATGTTTTAGCTGAAGGAAGAATCCATTAAACCTGGAGAGTTGAGACCCATGGAATGGGTACCATGCAATATGACTTCAAAGGGTCTGCATTTGCTCACCGAACCTCAGCAATCCTATCACTGCTGCGTTTATGCCGCTGTACACACGCTTGATTCTCTTTCGGAGACATATAAATCCATAGGTTTTAAGATTCTTACTAGTCAGGTATATTCTTAGGCGTTTAATATGGGGTGTTGAGTCCACTTCGTTGAGCAAGGAGTAGCTCTTGTCTATTACATATTTGGCTTATGGAACTGTATCTGTGCTCATTTCAATCTCTGGTTTTATGCAGCACCCCAACTCACCCATCCCCTTAAGCAAGCATAAGTTGGTTTTCTACATTTGACACCCTGTTCTGTTTTGTAATTCAGTTCTTGTGTAGCCAAGTTTACATTCCATGTATTAGTGATATCTTATGATGTTTCTTTTTCTGTGTGACTAATTTCACTTAGAATCATCGTACCTGAATCCACTCATTATGCTGCTACGGGCCTGATGACATAGATTTCATTGCTGAGTGATATTGCATTGTACGTAAGTACCACAACTTCTTTATCCATTTTTCGCTTTCTGTGATATTGAACTTGTACCATAAACGAGGTTCTTGTAAACAGAGCCGTCCCAAACTTTGGGGTGGCTGTGTCTTTTTGATTTTAATTTCCCTAAGCTATGGGACCATAAGTGGAAGTGCCCTAGGCTCTGTTGCTTTGTTTTTTGGATGTTTCAGGAAACACCATACACTTCTCCAGAGTGGCTGCTGGCAATTTACATCCCGCCCATCAGCATAACAAGGCTCCCAGTTCTCAATGGCCTGTCCTGCCTTTCTGGATTTTACACTTTTTTCAGATGGCCCTTTTGACCGGGGGGCAGTGAGACTTCATTGTAGTGCAGATTTCCTTTGCAAGCTTGCTTGGTTGGCCAAAAAGGGCGTATGCGTTTTTCCCTGAATATATTCAGGAAAAAACACATACGCCCTTTTTGGCCAAGTGTATCATTGTGGACGTTCTGCCTCTTTTCCTATGCTTTACATGCAATTCCAGTCTACCTCCTGAAATCGGTTTCCTGCAATTCTGCCCCGCTTTCAACTCCTCTTGGCAGCCTTACTTCAATATATTTTTGGAAGATAGCTGTCATTTATAACTCTGCAGGTTTGTGAATTACAGTGCCCCTGAGCTCCTTTCTTCAACTCGCTTTCTTGTGAGCTGGCCGCAACACCGCAGGATTGCTTCAGGCCCTAGTTTGATTCCGGCACGGCATGCTGAGCCTTTGGTTAATTCCTCTTCCTGGTGGGAAATGAGAGTTAAATTTGCCCGTCCGGACACCTCCACCTAGTCTCTCATTGGTTCTCCCTATTCCTGTTCATTTTCCACAGAAATTGCAAACTGGGCCAAACAGGAGGTTAAAGGCGCTGACTCTCCAAGTGGGGAGAGTGTTAGTAAAGCGTCTGGAATGTTGCACCCGAGTACCAGGGGACGAAAACTGAAACACATTTGAACACGTTTCCCGATCACACGGTGGATCATACTCTGGGTTCCACATGCATGTTTTAGCTGAAGGAAGAATCCATTAAACCTGGAGAGTTGAGACCCATGGAATGGGTACCATGCAATATGACTTCAAAGGGTCTGCATTTGCTCACCGAACCTCAGCAATCCTATCACTGCTGCGTTTATGCCGCTGTACACACGCTTGATTCTCTTTCGGAGACATATAAATCCATAGGTTTTAAGATTCTTACTAGTCAGGTAGATTCTTACTAGTCAGGTATATTCTTAGGCGTTTAATATGGGGTGTTGAGTCCACTTCGTTGAGCAAGGAGTAGCTCTTGTCTATTACATATTTGGCTTATGGAACGGTATCTGTGCTCATTTCAATCTCTGGTTTTATGCAGCACCCCAACTCACCCGTCCCCTTAAGCAAGCATAAGTTGGTTTTCTACATTTGACACCCTGTTCTGTTTTGTAATTCAGTTCTTGTGTAGCCAAGTTTACATTCCGTGTATTAGTGATATCTTATGATGTTTCTTTTTCTGTGTGACTAATTTCACTTAGAATCATCGTACCTGAATCCACTCATTATGCTGCTACGGGCCTGATGACATAGATTTCATTGCTGAGTGATATTGCATTGTACGTAAGTACCACAGTTTCTTTATCCATTTTTCGCTTTCTGTGATATTGAACTTGTACCGTAAACGAGGTTCTTGTAAACAGAGCCGTCCCAAACTTTGGGGTGGCTGTGTCTTTTTGATTTTAATTTCCCTAAGCTATAGCACCATAAGTGGAAGTGCCCTAGGCTCTGTTGCTTTGTTTTTTGGATGTTTCAGGAAACACCATACACTTCTCCAGAGTGGCTGCTGGCAATTTACATCCCGCCCATCAGCATAACTAGGCTCCCAGTTCTCCATGGCCTGTCCTGCCTTTCTAGATTTTACACTTTTTTCAGATGTCCCTTTTGACCGGGGGGCAGTGAGACTTCATTGTAGTGCAGATTTCCTTTGCAAGCTTGCTTGGTTGGCCAAAAAGGGCGTATGCGTTTTTTCCTGAATATATTCAGGAAAAAACGCATACGCCCTTTTTGGCCAAGTGCATCATTGTGGACGTTCTGCCTCTTTTCCTATGCTTTACATGCAATTGCAGTCTACCTCCTGAAATCGGTTTCCTGCAATTCTGCCCCGCTTTCAACTCCTCTTGGCAGCCTTACTTCAATATATTTTTGGAAGATAGCTGTCATTTATAACTCTGCAGGTTTGTGAATTACAGTGCCCCTGAGCTCCTTTCTTCAACTCGCTTTCTTGTGAGCTGGCCGCAACACCGCAGGATTGCTTCAGGCCCTAGTTTGATTCCGGCACGGCATGCTGAGCCTTTGGTTAATTCCTCTTCCTGGTGGGAAATGAGAGTTAAATTTGCCCGTCTGGACACCTCCACCTAGTCTCTCATTGGTTCTCCCTATTCCTGTTCATCTTCCGCAGAAATTGCAAACTGGGCCAAACAGGAGGTTAACGGCACTGACTCTCCAAGTGGGGAGAGTGTTAGTAAAGCGTCTGGAATGTTGCACCCGAGTACCAGGAAACGAAAATTGAGACACATTTGAACACGTTTTCCGATCACACGGTGGATCATACTCTGGGTTCCACATGCATGTTTTAGCTGAAGGAAGAATCCCTTAAACATGGAGAGTTGAGACCCATGGAATGGGTACCATGCAATATGACTTCAAAGGCTCTGCATTTGCTCACCGAACCTCACCAATCCTATCACTGCTGCGTTTATGCCGCTGTACACACGCTTGATTCTCTTTCGGAGACATATAAATCCATAGGTTTTAAGATTCTTACTAGTCAGGTAGATTCTTACTAGTCAGGTATATTCTTAGGCGTTTAATATGGGGTGTTGAGTCCACTTCGTTGAGCAAGGAGTAGCTCTTGTCTATTACATATTTGGCTTATGGAACTGTATCTTTGCTCATTTCAATCTCTGGTTTTATGCAGCACCCCAACTCACCCGTCCCCTTAAGCAAGCATAAGTTGGTTTTCTACATTTGACACCCTGTTCTGTTTTGTAATTCAGTTCTTGTGTAGCCAAGTTTACATTCCATGTATTAGTGATATCTTATGATGTTTCTTTTTCTGTGTGACTAATTTCACTTAGAATCATCGTACCTGAATCCACTCATTATGCTGCTACGGGCCTGATGACATAGATTTCATTGCTGAGTGATATTGCATTGTACGTAAGTACCACAACTTCTTTATCCATTTTTCGCTTTCTGTGATATTGAACTTGTACCATAAACGAGGTTCTTGTAAACAGAGCCGTCCCAAACTTTGGGGTGGCTGTGTCTTTTTGATTTTAATTTCCCTAAGCTATAGGACCATAAGTGGAAGTGCCCTAGGCTCTGTTGCTTTGTTTTTTGGATGTTTCAGGAAACACCATACACTTCTCCAGAGTGGCTGCTGGCAATTTACATCCCGCCCATCAGCATAACAAGGCTCCCAGTTCTCAATGGCCTGTCCTGCCTTTCTGGATTTTACACTTTTTTCAGATGGCCCTTTTGACCGGGGGGCAGTGAGACTTCATTGTAGTGCAGATTTCCTTTGCAAGCTTGCTTGGTTGGCCAAAAAGGGCGTATGCGTTTTTCCCTGAATATATTCAGGAAAAAACACATACGCCCTTTTTGGCCAAGTGTATCATTGTGGACGTTCTGCCTCTTTTCCTATGCTTTACATGCAATTCCAGTCTACCTCCTGAAATCGGTTTCCTGCAATGCTGCCCCGCTTTCAACTCCTCTTGGCAGCCTTACTTCAATATATTTTTGGAAGATAGCTGTCATTTATAACTCTGCAGGTTTGTGAATTACAGTGCCCCTGAGCTCCTTTCTTCAACTCGCTTTCTTGTGAGCTGGCCCCAACACCGCAGGATTGCTTTAGGCCCTAGTTTGATTCCGGCACGGCATGCTGAGCCTTTGGTTAATTCCTCTTCCTGGTGGGAAATGAGAGTTAAATTGGCCCGTCCGGACACCTCCACCTAGTCTCTCATTGGTTCTCCCTATTCCTGTTCATTTTCCACAGAAAT
The DNA here is from genome assembly GCF_964270905.1 of Leucopleurus acutus. Taxonomy (NCBI): domain Eukaryota; kingdom Metazoa; phylum Chordata; class Mammalia; order Artiodactyla; family Delphinidae; genus Leucopleurus; species Leucopleurus acutus. The sequence goes on along the minus strand of NW_028139129.1, from coordinate 389,791 downwards.
TGCAAACTGGGCCAAACAGGAGGTTAAAGGCGCTGACTCTCCAAGTGGGGAGAGTGTTAGTAAAGCGTCTGGAATGTTGCACCCGAGTACCAGGGGACGAAAACTGAAACACATTTGAACACGTTTCCCGATCACACGGTGGATCATACTCTGGGTTCCACATGCATGTTTTAGCTGAAGGAAGAATCCATTAAACCTGGAGAGTTGAGACCCATGGAATGGGTACCATGCAATATGACTTCAAAGGGTCTGCATTTGCTCACCGAACCTCAGCAATCCTATCACTGCTGCGTTTATGCCGCTGTACACACGCTTGATTCTCTTTCGGAGACATATAAATCCATAGGTTTTAAGATTCTTACTAGTCAGGTAGATTCTTACTAGTCAGGTATATTCTTAGGCGTTTAATATGGGGTGTTGAGTCCACTTCGTTGAGCAAGGAGTAGCTCTTGTCTATTACATATTTGGCTTATGGAACGGTATCTGTGCTCATTTCAATCTCTGGTTTTATGCAGCACCCCAACTCACCCGTCCCCTTAAGCAAGCATAAGTTGGTTTTCTACATTTGACACCCTGTTCTGTTTTGTAATTCAGTTCTTGTGTAGCCAAGTTTACATTCCGTGTATTAGTGATATCTTATGATGTTTCTTTTTCTGTGTGACTAATTTCACTTAGAATCATCGTACCTGAATCCACTCATTATGCTGCTACGGGCCTGATGACATAGATTTCATTGCTGAGTGATATTGCATTGTACGTAAGTACCACAGTTTCTTTATCCATTTTTCGCTTTCTGTGATATTGAACTTGTACCGTAAACGAGGTTCTTGTAAACAGAGCCGTCCCAAACTTTGGGGTGGCTGTGTCTTTTTGATTTTAATTTCCCTAAGCTATAGGACCATAAGTGGAAGTGCCCTAGGCTCTGTTGCTTTGTTTTTTGGATGTTTCAGGAAACACCATACACTTCTCCAGAGTGGCTGCTGGCAATTTACATCCCGCCCATCAGCATAACTAGGCTCCCAGTTCTCCATGGCCTGTCCTGCCTTTCTGGATTTTACACTTTTTTCAGATGGCCCTTTTGACCGGGGGGCAGTGAGACTTCATTGTAGTGCAGATTTCCTTTGCAAGCTTGCTTGGTTGGCCAAAAAGGGCGTAAGCGTTTTTTCTTGAATATATTCAGGAAAAAACGCATACGCCCTTTTTGGCCAAGTGCATCATTGTGGACGTTCTGCCTCTTTTCCTATGCTTTACATGCAATTCCAGTCTACCTCCTGAAATCGGTTTCCTGCAATTCTGCCCTGCTTTCAACTCCTCTTGGCATCCTAATTCAATATATTTTTGGAAGATAGCTGTCATTTATAACTCTGCAGGTTTGTGAATTACAGTGCCCCTGAGCTCCTTTCTTCAACTCGCTTTCTTGTGAGCTGGCCGCAACACCGCAGGATTGCTTCAGGCCCTAGTTTGGTTCCGGCACGGCATGCTGAGCCTTTGGTTAATTCCTCTTCCTGGTGGGAAATGAGAGTTAAATTGGCCCGTCCGGACACCTCCACCTAATCTCTCATTGGTTCTCCCTATTCCTGTTCATCTTCCGCAGAAATTGCTAACTGGGCCAAACAGGAGGTTAAAGGCACTGACTCTCCAAGTGGGGAGAGTGTTAGTAAAGCGTCTGGAATGTTGCACCCGAGTACCAGGGGACCAAAACTGAGACACATTTGAACACGTTTTCCGACCACATGGTGGATCATACTCTGGGTTCCACATGCATGTTTTAGCTGAAGGAAGAATCCCTTAAACATGGAGAGTTGAGACCCATGGAATGGGTACCATGCAATATGACTTCAAAGGGTCTGCATTTGCTCACCGAACCTCAGCAATCCTATCACTGCTGCGTTTATGCCGCTGTACACACACTTGATTCTCTTTCGGAGACATATAAATCCATAGGTTTTAAGATTCTTACTAGTCAGGTAGATTCTTACTAGTCAGGTATATTCTTAGGCGTTTAATATGGGGTGTTGAGTCCACTTCGTTGAGCAAGGAGTAGCTCTTGTCTATTACATATTTGGCTTATGGAACGGTATCTGTGCTCATTTCAATCTCTGGTTTTATGCAGCACCCCAACTCACCCGTCCCCTTAAGCAAGCATAAGTTGGTTTTCTACATTTGACACCCTGTTCGGTTTTGTAATTCAGTTCTTGTGTAGCCAAGTTTACATTCCGTGTATTAGTGATAACTTATGATGTTTCTTTTTCTGTGTGACTAATTTCACTTAGAATCATCGTACCTGAATCCACTCATTATGCTGCTACGGGCCTGATGACATAGATTTCATTGCTGAGTGATATTGCATTGTACGTAAGTACCACAATTTCTTTATCCATTTTTCGCTTTCTGTGATATTGAACTTGTACCGTAAACGAGGTTCTTGTAAACAGAGCCGTCCCAAACTTTGGGGTGGCTGTGTCTTTTTGATTTTAATTTCCCTAAGCTATAGGACCATAAGTGGAAGTGCCCTAGGCTCTGTTGCTTTGTTTTTTGGATGTTTCAGGAAACACCATACACTTCTCCAGAGTGGCTGCTGGCAATTTACATCCCGCCCATCAGCATAACTAGGCTCCCAGTTCTCCATGGCCTGTCCTGCCTTTCTGGATTTTACACTTTTTTCAGATGGCCCTTTTGACCGGGGGGCAGTGAGACTTCATTGTAGTGCAGATTTCCTTTGCAAGCTTGCTTGGTTGGCCAAAAAGGGCGTATGCGTTTTTTCCTGAATATATTCAGGAAAAAACGCATACGCCCTTTTTGGCCAAGTGCATCATTGTGGGCGTTCTGCCTCTTTTCCTATGCTTTACATGCAATTCCAGTCTACCTCCTGAAATCGGTTTCCTGCAATTCTGCCCTGCTTTCCACTCCTCTTGGCATCCTAATTCAATATATTTTTGGAAGATAGCTGTCATTTATAACTCTGCAGGTTTGTGAATTACAGTGCCCCTGAGCTCCTTTCTTCAACTCGCTTTCTTGTGAGCTGGCCGCAACACCGCAGGATTGCTTCAGGCCCTAGTTTGGTTCCGGCACGGCATGCTGAGCCTTTGGTTAATTCCTCTTCCTGGTGGGAAATGAGAGTTAAATTGGCCCGTCCGGACACCTCCACCTAATCTCTCATTGGTTCTCCCTATTCCTGTTCATCTTCCGCAGAAATTGCTAACTGGGCCAAACAGGAGGTTAAAGGCACTGACTCTCCAAGTGGGGAGAGTGTTAGTAAAGCGTCTGGAATGTTGCACCCGAGTACCAGGGGACGAAAACTGAGACACATTTGAACACGTTTTCCGACCACATGGTGGATCATACTCTGGGTTCCACATGCATGTTTTAGCTGAAGGAAGAATCCCTTAAACATGGAGAGTTGAGACCCATGGAATGGGTACCATGCAATATGACTTCAAAGGGTCTGCATTTGCTCACCGAACCTCACCAATCCTATCACTGCTGCGTTTATGCCGCTGTACACACACTTGATTATCTTTCGGAGACATATAAATCCATAGGTTTTAAGATTCTTATTAGTAAGGTAGATTCTTACTAGTCAGGTATATTCTTAGGCGTTTAATATGGGGTGTTGAGTCCACTTCGTTGAGCAAGGAGTAGCTCTTGTCTATTACATATTTGGCTTATGGAACGGTATCTGTGCTCATTTCAATCTCTGGTTTTATGCAGCACCCCAACTCACCCGTCCCCTTAAGCAAGCATAAGTTGGTTTTCTACATTTGACACCCTGTTCTGTTTTGTAATTCAGTTCTTGTGTAGCCAAGTTTACATTCCGTGTATTAGTGATATCTTATGATGTTTCTTTTTCTGTGTGACTAATTTCACTTAGAATCATCGTACCTGAATCCACTCATTATGCTGCTACGGGCCTGATGACATAGATTTCATTGCTGAGTGATATTGCATTGTACGTAAGTACCACAATTTCTTTATCCATTTTTCGCTTTCTGTGATATTGAACTTGTACCGTAAACGAGGTTCTTGTAAACAGAGCCGTCCCAAACTTTGGGGTGGCTGTGTCTTTTTGATTTTAATTTCCCTAAGCTATAGGACCATAAGTGGAAGTGCCCTAGGCTCTGTTGCTTTGTTTTTTGGATGTTTCAGGAAACACCATACACTTCTCCAGAGTGGCTGCTGGCAATTTACATCCCGCCCATCAGCATAACTAGGCTCCCAGTTCTCCATGGCCTGTCCTGCCTTTCTGGATTTTACACTTTTTTCAGATGGCCCTTTTGACCGGGGGGCAGTGAGACTTCATTGTAGTGCAGATTTCCTTTGCAAGCTTGCTTGGTTGGCCAAAAAGGGCGTATGCGTTTTTTCCTGAATATATTCAGGAAAAAACGCATACGCCCTTTTTGGCCAAGTGCATCATTGTGGACGTTCTGCCTCTTTTCCTATGCTTTACATGCAATTCCAGTCTACCTCCTGAAATCGGTTTCCTGCAATTCTGCCCTGCTTTCAACTCCTCTTGGCATCCTAATTCAATATATTTTTGGAAGATAGCTGTCATTTATAACTCTGCAGGTTTGTGAATTACAGTGCCCCTGAGCTCCTTTCTTCAACTCGCTTTCTTGTGAGCTGGCCGCAACACCGCAGGATTGCTTCTGGTCCTAGTGTGGTTCCGGCATGGCACGCTGAGCCTTTGGTTAATTCCTCTTCCTGGTGGGAAATGAGAGTTAAATTTGCCCGTCCAGACACCTCCACCTAATCTCTCATTTGTTCTCCCTATTCCTGTTCATTTTCCACAGAAATTGCAAATTGAGCCATACAGGAGGTTAAAGGCACTGACTCTCCAAGTGGGGAGAGTGTTAGTAAAGCGTCTGGAATGTTGCACCCGAGTACCAGGGGACGAAAACTGAGACACATTTGAACACGTTTCCCGATCACACGGTGGATCATACTCTGGGTTCCACATGCATGTTTTAGCTGAAGGAAGAATCCCTTAAACCTGGAGAGTTGAGACCCATGGAATGGGTACCATGCAATATGACTTCAAAGGGTCTGCATTTGCTCACCGAACCTCACCAATCCTATCACTGCTGCGTTTATGCCACTGTACACACGCTTGATTCTCTTTCGGAGACATATAAATCTATAGGTTTTAAGATTCTTACTAGTCAGGTAGATTCTTACTAGTCAGGTATATTCCTAGGCGTTTAATATAGGGTGTTGAGTCCACTTCGTTGAGCAAGGGGTACCTTTTGTCTATTATATTTTTGGCTTATGGAACGGTATCTGTGCCAATTTTAATCTCTGGTTTCATGCAGCACCCCATATCGGCTTTCCCCTTAAGCAAGCATAAGTTGGTTTTCTACATTTTTGACCCTGTTCTGTTTTGTAATTCAGTTCCTGTGTAGCCAAGTTTACATTCCGTGTAGTAGTGATATCTTATGATGTTTCTTTTTCTGTGTGACTAATTTCACTTAGAATCATCGTACCTGAATCCACTCATTATGCTGCTACGGGCCTGATGACATAGATTTCATTGCTGAGTGATATTGCATTGTACGTAAGTACCACAACTTCTTTATCCATTTTTCGCTTTTTGCGATATTTAACTTGTACCGTAAACGAGGTTCTTGTAAACAGAGCCATCCCAAACTTTGGGGTGGCTGTGTCTTTTTGATTTTAATTTCCCTAAGCTATAGGACCATAAGTGGAAGTGCCCTAGGCTCTGTTGCTTTGTTTTTTGGATGTTTCAGGAAACACCATACACTTCTCCAGAGTGGCTGTTGGCCATTTTCATCTCGCCCATCAGCATAACAAGGCTCCCAGTTCTCCATGGCCTGTCCTGCCTTTCTGGATTTTACACTTTTTTCAGAAGGCCCTTTGACCGGGGGGCAGTGAGACTTCATTGTAGTGCAGATTTCCTTTGCGAGCTTGCTTGGTTGGCCAGAAAGGGCGTATGCGTTTCTTCCTGAATATATTCAGGAAAGAACGCATACGCCCTTTTTGGCCAAGTGCATCATTGTCGACGTTCTGAGTCTTTTCATATGTTTTCAGTGCAATTCCAGTCTACCTCCTGAAATCGGTTTCCTGCAGTTCTGCCTTGCTCTCAGTTCCTCTTCATAGCCTTACCTCAATATACGTTTGGAAAATAGTTGGCCTTTATAACTCTGCAGGTTTTTCAATTGCAGTGGCCCTTAGCTCCATTTTTCAGCTCTTATTTTTGTGATCTTGCCTCATATCCACAGGATTTCTTCAGGCCCTATTCTTCTTCTGGGGCGCCTTGCTCTGCCTTTGGTTAATTCTTCTTCCTGATGTGAAATTAGAGTGACATGTGCCCATTGAAACCGCTACAGCTATTTTCTCACTGGTTCCCCCTATTCCCATTCATCCTCCGCACTAACTGCAGACTGTGCGATACCGGAACTTAAAGGCATTGACTCTCCATGTGGAGATGTTGTTAGTAAAGTGGCTGGAATGTTGATCCGGAGCCCCAGGAGAGGAAAATGAGGTGCATTTTAGAAACCTTTCCCGATCATATGGTATACCATCTGCTGGATTTCCCATGCATGGTTTAGCTGTAGGAAGATTCCCTTCAACTTGGAGTGTTGGGACCCTTGGAATAAGTAGCATGAAGTATTGCATTAAACTTTCGGCAGTTGCTCACCAAAGCTCTCCAATCCTTTCAGCCCCAAGTGTCCAGCCTTATGTCTTATCCAGCTGTGGGTTTATATGTGGTCATTCCAGGTTGCATCACAGCCCCTGAGCGAATTTTGTAAGAATTTTTCTCTCTTTCATTGTTTCTGCGTTTTGGTTTTAAAATTTATTTCTATAATGGGGTTTAGCTCATTTTCACTGCTGTGTTTGTGCCGCTCTGCGCACACTTGATTCCCTTATGGAGATATATCAATACATGGGTTTTAAGATTCTTATTACTCAGATATATTTCTCTGTGGTGTATAGGGTGTGTTGAGGCCAGTTCATTGAGCAAGGTGTAGATCTTGTCTGATACCTATTTGGTTTATTGAACGGTATCTGTGCTAATTTCAAACTCTGGTTTTATGCATCACCCCACCTCTCCTTTCCCCTTAAGCTGACATAAGTGTGTTTTCTAAATGTGAGACACTGTTCTGTTTTGTCATTCATTTTTTGTGCAGCCATATTTATCCTCCCTCTATAAGTGATATCTTATGATATGTTTCTTTTTCTGTTTGACTTATTTCAAGTAGTATTATCGGACCTCAATCCACTCTTTATCCTTCTACTAGCCTTATTACATTGATTTCATGGTGAAGAGATATTCCATTGTACATAAGTACCACATTTTCTTTATCCATTGTTCTCTTTCCTGGGATATTTAAGGTGTACTGAAGTTGAGGTTCTTGTAAACAGAGTAGCCCTAAACTGTGGTGTGCTTGTGTCTTGTTGATTTTTAGACTTCCCTAGATATACTCCCGTGATTGGAAGTGCCCTATGCTCTGTCGCTCTGTTTTTTAGATGATTTAGGAACCACCATACACTTCTCCAGAGTGGCTCTCGGCAGTTCACACACTGTCCATCAGCGTATAAAGGCTCCCTGTTCTCCATGGCCTGTCCTGCATTTCTGGTTTTTACAATTTTTTCGGATGGCCCTTTTGACCGGTGGGAAATGAGACTTCTTTGTTGTGCACATTTGCATTGCTTGCTTGCTTGGTTGCCCATAAAGTGCGTATGCGTTTTTTCCTGGATATATTCAGGAAATAACACATACTCCCTTTTGGGCCAACTGCATCATTGTCGAAATTCTGCCGCTTTTCATGTGCTTTAAAGGCGAGTCCAATCTATCTCTTGAAATCTGTTTCTTGCAATTCTGTCTTGCATTCAGATCCTCTTCTTTGCCTTACCTCAACATATTTTTGGACGTTAGTTTTCATTTATAACTCTGCAGGTTTGTGAATTGCAGTGACCCTGAGCTCCATTTTTTAAGTTGCTCTTTTGTGAGCTGGCCTCAAAACTGCAGGATTGCTTCAGGCCCTATTTTGGCTCCGGCGAGGCGGGATGAGCCTTTTTTTAATTCTTATTCTTAATGGGAAATTAGAGTGACATGTGCCCGTCCAAACCCCTACAACTATTCTCTCATTGTTTCCCCCTGTTCCCGTTCATCCTCCTCACAATTTGCAAAATGTGTGAAACAGAAGTTTAAATGTGCTGATTCTCTAAGTGGGGAGATTCTAAGTAACGTGGCTGGAATGATGAACAGGAGCACCAGGAGAGGATAAATGAGGTGCATTTTAGACACATCTCCCGATCACATGGTGTACAGTCCTCTGGGTTTTCCATGCATGTTTTAGCTGTAGGAAGATTCCTTGAACCTGCAGATTTGGGACCCATTGAATGGGTACCAGGTAGTATTACTTTAAAGGGTGTGCATTTCCTCACCCAACCCCACATTTCTCTTAGTGCGAACAGTTTCCAGCCTTATGTCTCATCCTGCTGTGGGTCTAGATGTGTTCAATCCATGTTGCATCACCGTCCCTGAGGAAAAGTTGTAAGAGGTTTTCTCTGTCTCTCTGTCGTTTATTTTTTTCAATTTATTACTATGTTGTTTACAGCTGATTTTCAAAGCTCTGTTTCTTGCTGCTGTACATCCACTTGATTCACGTACAGAGAGACATCAATAATTTCTTTTTCAGATTCTTACCAGTCATAGATATTCTTTTCCGGTGACTTGAGTGTGCTGAGTGCAGTTCTTTTAGTTACCGTGTAGGCCTTGTTGATTATCAGTTTGGTATTTGGAATGGTATCTTTGCTAATTTCAACCTCCTGGATGATGCCTCACCCCTCCCCACCTTTCCCGTTTAGCAGCCTTACACGTGTTTTCTACATATTTATGTCACTTAGAATGATCATACGTAACTCCTCCGGAGTTGTTACAACTGGCCATATTTCATTGATTTCCAGGCTGAGTAATATTCCACTCTACATAAGTACCACATCTCTATCCATTTTTTCCCTCCAGAGACATTTAAGTTATATCCTAGTCGAGGATCTTTTAAACAGAGAGGCAGTAAACATTGGGGTGCCTGTGTCCTCTCGATTTTTGTTTTTCCCAAGATATACGCCCATGAGTGCAAGTGCCCTATGCTCTGTAGCTCATTTTTTAGATGCTTTAGTAAACACAATACAGTTCTCCAGAATGGCCGTTGGCAATATACATTTCCACTATAAGCCTCACAGGGCTCCCTCCTCTCCTTGCCCTGTCCTGCATTTCTGGCGTTTACACTTTATGAGGATGGCTCTTCTGACTGATGCGAAGTGATATCTTTTGTAGTATTGATTTCCAGTGCCCACCTGTTTGGTTGGCTAAAAAAGTGTATGCCCTTTTCTTGAATATATACAGAAAAAAACGCATACAGCCTTTTTGGCCAACTGCAATGTCGGAAATGTTCAGCCCCTTTTCTTGTGCTTAATGGCGAGTCCTTTCTACCTCCTCAAATCCCTTTCCTGCCATTCTCCCTTGCTTGCCAATCCTTTTCTCTGACTTTCCTCAAGACATTTTTCAGTGATAGATATTTTCAACTCTGCAGTTTCGTGAATTTTACTGCCCCTGAGTTCCATTGTTCAACTTGTGTTTATGGGAACTGGCCACAAAGCAGTGGGATTTCCTCAAGCCCTATACTGTTTCCATGGGCAACCCTAGCCTTTGGTCAATTCATCTTCCTGATTGGAAATTAGAGTGACATGTGCCTGTCTGAACACCTAGGACTTGTCTCTCATTGTTCCTCATCCTTCCGCTTCATCCTCTGGACAAATTCCAAACTGTACGCAACAGGATGTTGACAGTGTTGACATCTCCAAGTGGGGAGACTGTTAGTAAAGACGCTGGAGGGGTGAACCCGAGCACCAGGAGATGAGGAGATGAGATGCCTTTTCCAAACTCTTCCCGATCAGACGGTATACCATCCTCTGGATGTGACAGACATGTTTTAGCAGTAGGAAGAGTCCCATTCATGTAAGGAGAACACCAGGGCTTTTTCAAAATCAGTGTCTCCCCGAAACCCAAACTGGGGAGTTTTTTAAGCTACGGCTACACATATGTTCATTAAGGGCCTTGGGAAGTAGGCAGAGTCCAAACTTTAGATGACTGAAGTCTTCAGGGTCAGAAGCACTCACCACCGGCTTCCCTTAGGTTACACTTTAACTGTCATTGATAGATGATGTCAATAAAAATATCTATTCTTTTTCCGATTATTTCCCCTTATAGGTTATTGCACAATATTGAGTGTAGTTCCCTGTGCTATACAGTAGTTCCTTGTTGATGATCTATTTTATACATAGCAGTGTGTATGTGTTAATTCCAAACTGTTAATTTATCCCTCCTCCCACCTTTCCCCTTTGGTAATAATAAATTATAAGATTTTATACTTCTCAGAAATGGGGGAGCTGAAAGAGAGGTATCATTTTCAATGGAAAAGCATTTAAAACAAGATTGAAGCTTTAACCAAGATTATTAGATGTACATCCTTGGAAAGAAATCACTTCATTTCTCTAATATTGACCTGACAAATAGGACAAACCTTCTCACTGAACTTGCTTATAATAAAGTGATGGAAATATCAAATGGAAGTGTTAGAAACATCTTATTTTACCCGAGCCTTATAAACTGTTCTATGTTAACTACAGTTTGGCTCACACATCTGTTCATTGAAGTTACAATAGTCTCAATTTCTGTTACTGATCCTCCAGAGTGGACCCCAACAAGGGTCCCCCTGCCCAGTGTCATTGGGGCCAACAGATCGAGACTGAGTTTGGTTCCCAAGCAAAGGAAACTTTATATTTTCATCAGAGAATGGAGAGGTGAGAGCATGCACTACCCCGTGGGCTGTGGGCTGGGCTGCTGTGTAGAGATCCTGTCAGAGTCAGTGGGAGGGAGGGGGCGGAGCTCTCAAGGGCCGGGTTGGCTGCAGCTCAGGCTCTATATCTCGGAGTCTGCACTGGGCCCCAGGAGCTGAGGTGTCGACCCAGCCATTCTGCACCAGGAAATCTGGTCTGAAGTGCCGGGTGTGGAACCTCTGCATGCGGGACCCTAGGAGCACGTGAAATTAGACAAAGCACAAAGGATAAAAAAGGTCAGACTTGACTTTATTGCCCAGATTCTATTTTTATCTCCCAGGGATTTTTAATGGGCTTTGCTGGGGACAAACCCCTCCTCTGCCTTTTGTCCCGTTCCTCATTCTTGGAGTGCTGAGGGTGCAGACCCTTCTTCTGTAACTGCTGAGTGCTGAGTTGGGAGCCCTCATACCAGGGGACGAGGGTCAGAACTTCTCCCCAGCAGCCTCCAGGTGACGTTGATTGGCCCCAGGACCCCTGCCTCCCTGCTCGTCCGCCTGAGCACCAGCATTGGAAGTGTTATAGATTCTAATGACCTTTAAGGGTCCAGGAAAGAGATGTGCAGAGACGCTGTGGGGGCCGGTTTCACCCCGCCCCACATTTGTTCGGCCACCTTAGGCTGACCGTTTCTGCCAGCCTAGATGCTCTGACCAGTAGTCTGCTCTTTCTTCAATTAGGCCCCTGAATTAACATAAAATCAGCACCAGGTGTCAGAGCCCTGCCCGCTCAACTCCCAGACAGTCCAGGGTCAGTGGTGATCAAGGACCATGATGGCCACTGAGTCAACAGCCTTTTGAAGTAAACAGGAGTCCAGCCGGTCTTATTGGCCACCATCATCACGGTGTCTGTAGGCTTTTCTATGGTGACAGTGTGATATACGGTTCCCCCGCCAAGATTATTAGCTCCCCTCCGGGTGCAGGAAGTCCTGCAAGCAGTAGTCTACTCCTTCGGGACACACTATTGTTGTTTTATGAGAGAAACTCCAGGTCAAGTGATGTTCACATGAGTCGTCATGGTGCCCTGTTGCCTCCGGTTATCTCTCTGGATGTTGGAGTTGGAGGGCCTCCTCACTCGAGGTCGGTGTGCCCACGGAGCGAACCCTGCAACTTCAGGGCATGGTTGGTGATTAGGATCACCACGTGGGGTCCTTTTCCCTTAGGAGGGAGGTGGCCTTTTGGGCTGCTGATTTCCAGGTTTTTAGATACCGCCAGTATCTTGGCCAGATGTGGCAGTGGGCCAAGCCCCTTGGTGACTGTAGTTTATCCTACCTGGATGGCATTCTTGCGTTGTTCCATTTCAAGTGGTCCCAGTTTTTGCACTAATTCTCCAATGGCGATTCACCTTTCACCGGGAATGGAAAGGTCAAAGGGTTTAGCTCAATTAGGGAGTTCCAGGGCAAGGGTCTGAATTGACTGCTCTTTCCATTCTTGAAAGGCCACTTCTGGATTCTGTTCAAAAGGATCATCATCTTTTCCTTTCAGTGTTTCATATAGAGGCCCAGCTAGTAGACTGTAGTTAGGGATCCAGAAGCAGCAAACCCTGGCCTCCCCAGGAACCCCTAAGCTGTCTTCTAGTTTTAGAAAGGGGTAAGGCTGCAAATGGTTTCTTCCCTTTCCTGGGATGGGCTTCTCTGACCTTGTGTGAGAATGAAGCCCAGGCAGGTCACCGCAGTCTGTGATATTTGAGCTTTTTCTTGGACAACTTCTATCCTTTATTGGCTTGGTAGTTCAGAGGCCTCCTTAGTAGGGCTGGCGATCAGAATGTCGTCTGCATATTGAAGGAGGGTTTCCTTTTCCAGAGGTAGAACTTTTCGGTCGTTAGCTAAGCTTTCCCCAAAGATGGTGTGGGAATTTTTGAACCCTTGGGGCAAGACGGCCCGGAAGTATTGTTTTAGTTGTATGTTGAGTCCTGCCACTCACAAGCCAAAATTTCTTGTGACTCTGGGACTAATGGAATACAAAAGAAGGCATCATTGAAGACTAATACAGAATACCATGTCCTGGTGGTTGGTAGAATGACCAGCAGGGTGTAGGAATCAGGAGCAACTGGAGGTATATCCTCGGTGGCTTCACTGACTGTCCTGACATCCTTTACCAGGTCCCCAGCAGCCCATGGGGCTCTCGTGGTCAGGCCAATCCCAGGATATGGAGCTCTCCTGGGCAGGTACCCCACCCCCAACCCAGCCCACGGGGCTCTCATGGTCAGGCCCCTCCCAGGATACAGAGCTACCCTTGCAGGTACCGTGGCAGGGCTGGGCACACAGGAACCGTGCACACAGCCCTCATTGAAGAGCACCCCCAGCTCACCTGTCGCTCAGAGCTGACACAGAGCACCTCAGAGCAGGACTTGAACTAACAAACAGCAGCTCCGACAGGTCTGTGACCCTGGGCATCACTCTGTGTGGCCTCCCTCCACCTGGTCTTCCAGAGACTTCCACTGCACCCAGGGCACCAGGCCTCTGTCTCCAACCACCACCCACCCCTCCTCTCCCTGACTCCTGGGTTCCTCTCATTAGGAGAGGGTTTTCTTGAAGTTGTCTCCCACTCATGGGCCAGATAAAATGATTAGAAAACAAGCCAAAGCTGCAGCCCCTTGTCTATCCTGACTCTCAGGAGCCCACACCTGTTCCTTGGACCTGGCCGGTTCAGCAAGTTCCATTTTCTGCAACTGTGAGCCCCTGAGGGGTGATGATTGGCTACCTGGGCAGCCTTACCATGCTGGCCAGCCCTCCCCAGGTGTGCCTGGGTTGAGATCAATATAAATACCAATCCAGGCAGCAAAAGCCCCTGCAGCTGTGCCTGACGCCATTTTCTCTGCCCTGTCAGCAGTCTCGGGGCTGGGCTGGTGGGAGGGAGTGAGAGGCCACGGCTTTGTGGGTGGCCCAGTGTGAGTGGGGCTCTGCTGGACTTTCTGCAGCAGATGCCAGGCTGCCACCTGCTAAAGAAGAGGATGTGTCACCCATACCTGCTGCTGGAATTTCTCCCTGGGCAGAGGTGAGGAAGGAAAAAAGCAGTGGGGGCAGGGACAGGACGGGTATCTCAGGCAGGGAAATGGAAATCTTCCAGAAGAGCACCCAGGGCCAGGACCATCCTGGCTGGCCTGCAGGCACCAAGTCAGCTGGCATGCTGTCACTCGTGTGGCTCCATGGCCCTTCCTCTAGGCTTTCAAGTCCTTGTATATATTCAGGTGTTTTACCTGGGAAGGGTGGGAACAGTTCAGCAGCAAGTGGCCTGGGGCTCAGCTCACGTTTACTCACAGATGCCTCGGCACGGTGCCCCAGCTTTGCAATGAGGACGCTTGTTGTGTGGGGGCTGCTGGCTGAATGGGAGACGATTCCCCACCACTGACCAACTTCAGAATTGTTTACAACTGGAGCAAGTGCCCTGATACGGTTTTCCTCTGAGTAACTGGTGGGTTCTGTTTTTTTTTTTCTCTTTTTCATTTTTGGTTCAAGGTAGATTTTATTCCTCTTTTTTGTATTTACAGATATAAGCATGGAAATAATTTATTCATATAAATACATGTATGTGAAGGGAATAATTGTTTTTTCTGTTTTATTTTTTAAATTTTATTTCTTTTTAATTTTGAATTTTATTTTATATTTTTATACAGCAGGTTCTCATTGGTTATCTATTTTATACATATAAATGTTTACATGCCAATCCCAATCTCTCAACTCCTCCCACCACCACCCCTCCAAGAGCTTTCCCCCCTTGTTGTCCATACGATTGTTGTCTACATCTGTTGCTCTATTTATGCCTTGCAAAATGGTTAATCTGTACAGTTTTTCTAGGTTCCACATATATGCATGAATATACAAGATTTGTTTTTCTCTTTCTGACTTACTTCACTCTGTAGGACAGTCTCTAGATCCATCGACGTCTCTACAGATGACCCAATTTCATTCCTTTCATGGCTTAGTAATATTCCATTTTATATATGTACCACAGCTTTATGCATTCGTCTGTCTGTGGGCATTTAGGTTGCTTCCATTACCTCGATATTGTAAATAGTGATGCAATGAACATTGCGGTGAATGTCTCTTTTTGATTTATGGTTTTGTCTGAGTATATGTCCAGTCCTGGGATTGCTGTATCATATGGTAATTCTATTATTAGTTTCTTAAGAAACTCCATATTGTTCTCCATAGTGACTGTATCAATTTATATTCCCAACAATAGTGGAAGAGTGTTCCTTTTCTCCACACCCTTTCCAGCATTTGTTGTTTGTAGATTTTCAGATGATGCCCATTCTAACAGGTGTGAGGTGATACCTCATTGTTGAGTCCATTTCGTTGAGCAACGGGTAGGTCTTGTCTATTACATATTTGGCTTATGGAACGGTATCTGTGCTAATTTCAAACTCTGGTTTTATGCAGCACCCCAACTCACCTTTCCCCTTAAGCAAGCATAAGTTGGTTTTCTAAACTTGAGACCCTGTTCTGTTTTGTAATTCAGTTCATGTGTAGCCAAGTTTACATTCGGTGCATTAGTGATACCTTATGATGTTTCTTTTTCTGTGTGACTTATTTCACTTAGAATCATCATGCCTCAATCCACTCATTATGCTGGTACAGGCCTGGTGACACAGATTTCATTGCTGAGTGGTATTCTGTTGTACATAAGTACCGCAACTTCTTTATCAATTATTTGTTCTCTGGGATATTTAACTTGTACTGTAGAAGAGGCTCCTGTAAACAGAGCCGTTGTAAATTTTGGGGTGGCTGTGTCTTTTTTATTTTAATTTCCCTAAGCTATAGGACCATAAGTGGAAATGCCCTAGATTCTGTTGCTTTGTTTTTCAGATGTATCAGGAAACACCATACACTTCTCCAGAGTGGCTGTTGGCAATGTACATCCCGCCCATAAGCATAACAAGGCTCCTTTTTCCCCATGGCCTGTCTTGCCTTTCTGGATTTTACACTTTTCTCAGTGGCCCTTTAGACCGGGGGGAAGTGACACTTCATAGTAGTTCGGATTTCCATTGCAAGCTTGCTTGGTTTGCCAAAAAGGGCGTATGTGTTTTTTCCTGAATATATTCAGGAACAAACTCATACGCCCTTTGTTGCCAAGTGCATCATTGTCGATGTTCTGCCTCTTTTCCTATGCTTTAAATGCAAATCCAGTCTACCTCCTGAAATCGGTTTCCTGCAATTCTGCCCCGCTTTCAAGTCCTCTTCGCAGCCTTACTTCAATATATTTTTGGACGTTATCTGTCATTTATAACTCTGCAGGTTTGTGAATTACAGGGCCCCTGAGCTCCTTTCTTCAACTCGCTTTCTTGTGAGCTGGCCGCAAACCCGCAAGACTGCTTCAGGCCCTAATCTGCTTCTGGCAGGGCACGCTGAGCCTTTGGTTAATTCCTCTTCCTGGTGGGAAATGAGTGTTAAATATGCCCGTCCAGACACCTACCTCACTCTCAACCCCTTGGTGATGTGGGTCCTCTGGTTTGTGGCCACTTTTGCTGGGTTCCTCACCTTTCAATGATGTGGCCCCACTAGTGTGAGGACACTCCTGCTTGGTTCTCATCCACGTGGTTATGTGGACCCCCTGGTGAGAGTCTGTTCCTGGCTTTGTTCCTCACCCACCTGTGAGGGAGACCCTCTGCTGATAGGTCACTCCTGCATGGCTGGCACACATTGCCTTGGTGAAGTCAGCCGTGTGGTGGCAGTTGGAGCGTGCTGGGAATCTCTTCCCCCGGTGATGAGGGTCCTCTTGCGTCAGGCCCTAACTGCTGGGCTCACCAACTTTTCTTAGGGAGCCCAGTGATGCTTTGGCACTCCTCTTAGGATCCCATCTCCATGGGGATGTGGGCCTTCTGCTCTGAGGTCCCAACGGCTGGGTTGTTCACATTTTCATGATGTGGGCTCTCTGGTGTTAGTTCACAGAAGCCTGGATCCCATAGCCTCTGTGCTCTTGGCTGCCTGCTGGGAGGTTCCAACTGCTGGATTCCTCACTTTTTTAATTTTTTGGGCCCTCTGTTGTGAGGATCCTCCTGCCTGCCTCACTCCCAGCCCCTTCGTGATGTGTGTCGTCTGGTTTGAGGCCACATGTGCTGGGTTCCTCACCTTTCGATGATGTGGGACCAATGGTCTTAGGAGACTCCTGCCTGGTTCACATCCCCTTGGTGATGTGGGCCCTCTGTTGAGAGTCTGATCCCGGCTGGGTTCCTCACCCATCTGTGAGGTAGGCCGTCTGATGTGAGGTCACTCTTGCCTGGCTTGCTCACCTCGCCTTGTGGACATGAGCCCTCTGGTGGCACTTGGAGCCTGCTGGGAGCCTCCTCTCCTCGGTGATGAGGGCCCTCTGGCATCAGGCCCTAACTGCTGGGCTCCCTACATTTTGTGATGTGTGCCCAGTGGTGCGAGGACACTCCAGCCAGGTTCACATCCCCATTGGGGTGTGGGCCTTCTGCTCTGAGGTCCCAAAGCCTGGGTTGCTCACAGTTTCATGATGTGGGCTCTCTGCTGTTAGTTCACTCCTGCCTGCATCCCATAGCTTCTGTGCTCTGGGCCGCCTGCTGGGAGGTTCCAACTGCTGGATTCCTCACCTTTCTTATTCTTTGGGCCCTCTGTTTTTAGGCTACTCCTGCCTGCCTCACTCCCATTCCCTTTGTGATATGTGTCCTCTGATTTGAGGCCACATGTGCTGGGTTCCGCACCTTTCGATGATGTGACCCCACTGGAGGGAAGACAGTCCTGACTGGTTCCCATCCCCTTGCTGATGTGGGCCCTCAGGTGAGAGTCTGATCCTGGCTGGGTTCCTCACCCTTCTGTGAGGTGGGCCCTCTGCTGTGAGGTCAGTCATGCCTGTCTGGCACACGTCACCTTGGCGACGTGGGCCCTCTGGTGGCAGTTGGAGTGTGCTGGGATCCTCCTCCCCTCGGTGATGAGGGCCCTCTTGCCTTAGGCCATAACTGCTGGGCTCCCCACATTTTCTGATGTGCGCCAAGTGAGTGAGGAGACTCTTGCCAGGTTCCCATCCCCATGGCGATATGGGCCTTCTGCTCTGAGGTCAAAACGGCTGGCTTGCTCACAGTACCATGATGTGGGCCCTCTGCTGTGAGTTCACTCCGGCAAGGATCCCTTATCATCGGTGCTCTGAGCCGCCTGCTGGGAGGTTCCAACTGCTGGATTCCTCAACTTTTTTATTCTATGTGCCCTCTGTTGTGAGGCTCCTCCTGCCTGCCTCACTGCCAGCCCCTTGGTGATGACTGTCCTATGGCTTGAGGCCACATGTGCTGCGTTCCTCACCTTTCGATGATGTGACCCCACTCGTGTGAGGACACTCCTGCCTGGTTCCCATCCCCTTGGTGAGGTGGGCCCTCTGGCGAGAGTCTAATCCTGGCTGGGTTCCTCAACGTTCTGTGAGGTAGGCCCTCTGCTGTGAGGTCACTCCTGCCTGGCTGGCACACGTCACCTTGGAGACGTGAGCCCTCTGGTGGCAGTTGGAGCGTGCAGGGCGCCTCCTCCTCTCGGTGATGACGGCCCTCTGGCGTCAGGCCCTAAATGGTGGGCTCCCCACATTTTCTGATGTGCGCCCAGTGGTGCGAGGACACTCCAGCCAGGTTCCCATTCCCATGGGGATGTGGTCCTTCTGCGCTGAGGTCTCAACTCCTGGGTTGCTCACAGTTTTGTGATGTGGGCCCTCTGCTGTGAGTTCACTGTGGCCTGGATCCCATAGCCTCGGTGTTCTGGGCCGCCTGCTGGAAGGTCTAAATGCTGGAATCCTCACGTTTTTTATATTATGTGCCCTGTGTTGTGAGGCTACTCCTGCCTGCCTCACTCCAAGGCCCTTGGTGATGTGGGTCCTCTGGTTTGAGGACACATGTGCTGGGTTCCTCACCTTAAGATGATGAGGCCCCACTGGTGTGAGGATAATCCTGACTGGGTCCCATCCCCTTTGTGATGTGGGCCCTCTGGTGAGAGTCTGATCCTGGCTGGGTTCCTCACCCATCTGTGAGGTGGGCCCTCTACTATCAGGTAACTCTTGCCTGGGTTGCTCACCTCGCCTTGTTGACATGAGCCCTCTGGTGGCAATTGGACCCTGCTGGGAGCCTCCTCAGCTCTGTGCTGAGGGCCCTCTGATGTCAGGCCCTAACTGCTGGGCTCCCCAACTTTTCTTAGTGAGCCCAGTGTTGCTCAAGCACTCCTCTTAGGTTCCCATCCCCATGGGGATGTGGGCCTTCTGCTCTGAGGTTCCAACGGCTGGGTTGATCACAATTTCATGATGTGGGCTCTCTGGTGTTAGTTCACTGTGGCCTGGATCCCATAGCCTCTGTGGTCTTGGCTGCCTGCTGGGAGGTTCCAACTGCTCGATTCCTCAACTTTTGTATTCTATGGGTCCTGTGTTGTGATGCTCCTCCTGCCTGCCTCACTCGCAACCCCTTCGTGATGTGGGTCTTCTGGTTTGAGGCCACATGTGCTGGGTTAGGCAACTTTCAATGATGTGGCCCCACTGGTGTGAGGACACTCCTGCCTGGTTCCCATCCCCTTGGTGA
This sequence comes from Leucopleurus acutus, assembly GCF_964270905.1. Lineage (NCBI taxonomy): Eukaryota > Metazoa > Chordata > Mammalia > Artiodactyla > Delphinidae > Leucopleurus > Leucopleurus acutus. Next base: position 370,435 of record NW_028139129.1, on the reverse strand, counting down.
TGTGGGCCTTCTGGTGACAGTCTTATCCTGGCTGAGTTCCTCACTCTTCTGTGAGGTAGGCCCTCTGCTGTGAGGTCAATCCTGCCTGACTTGCACACATCACCTTGGCGACGTGGGCCCTCTGTTGGCACATGGAACCTGCTGGGAGCCTCCTGCCCTCGGTGATGATGGCCCTCTAGCATCAGGCTCTAACTGCTGGGCTCCCCACGTTTTCTGATGTGAGCCCAGTGATGCCAGGACACTCCTGTCAGGTTCCCATCCCCATGGGGATGTGGGCTTTCTGCTCTGAGGTCCCAATGCCTGGGTTGCTCACAGTTTCATGATGTGGGCTCTCTGGTGTTAGTTAACTCCTGCCTGCATCCCATAGCTTCTGTGCTCTCGGCCGCCTGCTGGGAGGTTCCAAATGCTGGATTCCTCACTTTTTTTATTCTTTGGGCCCTCTGTTTTTAGGCTACTCCTACCTGCCTCACTCCCATCCCCTTTGTGATGTATGTCCTCTGATATGAGGCCACATGTGCTGGGTTCCTCACCTTTCGATGATGTGGTCCCACTGGTGGGAGGACAGTCCTGACTGGTTCCCATCCCCTTGGTGTTGTGGGCCCTCTGGTGAGAGTCTCATCCTGCCTCGGTTCCTCACCCTTCTGTGAGATAGGCCCTCTGCTGTGAGGTCACTACTGCCTGGCTGGTGCATGCCACCTTGTAGACGTGGGCCCTCTGTTGGCAGTTGGAACCTGCTGGGAGTCTCCTCCCCTCAGTTATGAGGGCCCCCTGGCATCAGGCCCTAACTGCTGGGCTCCTAACATTTTCTGATATGTGCTAAGTGGTGCAAAGCCACTCCTGCCAGGTTCCCATCCCAATGGGGATGTGGGCCTTCTGTTCTGAGGTCCCAACAGCTGGGCTGCTCACAGGTTCATGATGTGGGCCCTCTGCTGTGAGTTCACTGCGGCCTGGATCCCATAGCCTCGGTGCTCTGGGCCACTTGCTGGGAGGTTCCAACTGCTGGATTCCTCAACTTTTATATTCTATGGACCCTGTGTTGTGAGGCCAGTCCTGCCAGCCTCATTCCGAACCCCTTGGTGATGTGGTTCCTCTGGTTTGAGGACACATGTGCTGGGATCCTCACCTTTCGATGATGTTGTCCCACTGGTGTGGGGACACTCCTGCCTGGTTCCCATCCCCTTGGTGATGTGGGCCCTCTGGTGAGAGTCTGATCCTGGCTGTGTTCCTCACCCTTCTGTGAGGTGGGCCCTCTGCTGTGAGGTCACTCCTGCCAGGCTGGCACACATCGCCTTGGCGACGTTGGCCCTCTGGTGGCAGCTGGAGCCTGCTGGGAGCCTCCTCCTCTCGGTGATGAGTGCCCTCTAGTGTCAGGCCCTAACTTCTGAGCACCCCACGTTTTCTGATGTGAGCCCAGTGATGCCAGGACACTCCTGTCATGTTCCCATCACCATGGGGATGTGGGCCTTCTGCTCTGAGGTCCCAATGTCTGGGTTGCTCACAGTTTCATGATGTGGGCTGTCTGGTGTTAGTTCACTCTGGCCTGGTTCCTCTAGCCTCTGTGCTCTGGGCCGCCTGCTGGGAGGTTCCAACTGCTGGATTCCTCACCTTTCTTATTTTTGGGCCCTCTGTTATGAGGCTCCTCCTGCCTGCCTCACTCCCAGCCCCTTGGTGATGGGTGTCCTATGGTTTGAAGCCACATGTTCTGGGTTCCTCACCTTTAGATGATGTGGCCCTACTCATGTGAGGACACTCCTGCCTGGTTCCAATCCATTTGGTGATGTGGGCCCTCTGGTGCGAGTCTGATCCTGACTGGGTTCGTCACACTTCTCTGAGGTGGACCCTCTGCTGTGAGGTCATTCGTGCCTGGTTGGCACACATCGCCTTGGCGACGTCAGCCCTCTGGTGGCAGTTGGAGCCTGCTGGGAGCCTCCTTCCCTTGGTGATGAGGGTCCTCTGGCGCCAGGCCCTAACTGCTGGTCGCCCAAAATTTTCTGATACGTTCTCAGTGGTGCGAGGACACTCCTACCAGAATTCCATCCCCATGGGGATGTGGGCCTCCTGCTCTGAGGTCCCAATGGCTGGGTTGCTCAGTTTCATGACATGGGCCCTCTTCTGTGAGTTCACTGTGGCCTGGATCCCATAGCCTCGGTGCTCTGGGCCGCCTGCTGGGAGGTTCCAACTGCTGGATTCCTCACTTTTTTATTCTATGTGCCCAGTGTTGTGAGGCTACTCCTGCCTGCCTCACTCCGAGGTCCTTGGTGATGTGGGTCCTCTGGTTTGAGGACACATGTGCTGAGTACCTCAGCTTTCGATGATGTGGCCCCACTGATGTGAAGACACTCCTGCCTGGTTCCCATCCCCTTGGTGATGTGGGCCCTCTGGTGAGAGTCTGATGTTGGCTGGGTTTCTCACCCTTCTGTGAGGTGGGACCTCTGCTGTGAGGTAACTCCTGCCTGGCATGCTAACGTTGCCTTGGCAATGTGAGCCCTCAGGTGGCAGTTGGAGCCTGCTGGGAATCTCCTCCCCTCAGTTATGAGAGCTCTGGATAAAACACATATGCCCTTTTTTGCCAAGTGCATTATTTTCCAAGTTCTGTCTCTTTTCCTATGCTTTAAGAGCTACTCCCGTGTACGTTTTGAAATCAATTTCCAGCAATTCTGCCCTGCATTCAAGTCCTCTTCGCAGCCTTACTTCAGCATAATTTTGGATGATAGCTGTCATTTATAACTCCGCAGGTTTCTGAATTACAGTGTCCCTGAGCTCCTTTCTTCAACTCGCTTTCTTGTGAGCTGGCCGCAACACCGCAGGATCTCCTCAGGCCCTAATTTAGTTCCAGCATGGCAGGCGGAGCCTTTGGTTAATTCCTCTTCCTGGTGGGAAATGAGAGTTAAATTTGCCCGTCCGGACACCTCCACCTAGTCTCTCATTGGTTCTCCCTATTCCTGTTCATTTTCCACAGAAATTGCAAACTGGGCCAAACAGGAGGTTAAAGGCACTGACTCTCCAAGTGGGGAGAGTGTTAGTAAAGCGTCTGGAATGTTGCACCCGAGTACCAGGGGACGAAAACTGAGACACATTTGAACACGTTTTCCGATCACACGGTGGATCATACTCTGGGTTCCACATGCATGTTTTAGCTGAAGGAAGAATCCCTTAAACAGGGAGAGTTGAGACCCATGGAATGGGTACCATGCAATATGACTTCAAAGGGTCTGCATTTGCTCACCGAACCTCACCAATCCTATCACTGCTGCGTTTATGCCGCTGTACACATGCTTGATTCTCTTTCGGAGACATATAAATCCATAGGTTTTAAGATTCTTACTAGTCAGGTAGATTCTTACTAGTCAGGTATATTCTTAGGCGTTTAATATGGGGTGTTGAGTCCACTTCGTTGAGCAAGGAGTAGCTCTTGTCTATTACATATTTGGCTTATGGAACGGTATCTGTGCTAATTTCAATCTCTGGTTTTATGCAGCAACCCAACTCACCCGTCCCCTTAAGCAAGCATAAGTTGGTTTTCTACATTTGACACCCTGTTCTGTTTTGTAATTCAGTTCTTGTGTAGCCAAGTTTACATTCCGTGTATTAGTGATATCTTATGATGTTTCTTTTTCTGTGTGACTAATTTCAATTAGAATCATCGTACCTGAATCCACTCATTATGCTGCTACGGGCCTGATGACATAGATTTCATTGCTGAGTGATATTGCATTGTACATAAGTACCACAACTTCTTTATCCATTTTTCGCTTTCTGTGATATTGAACTTGTTCGGTAAACGAGGTTCTTGTAAACAGAGCCGTCCCATACTTTGGGGTGGCTGTGTCTTTTTGATTTTAATTTCCCTAAGCTATAGGACCATAAGTGGAAGTGCCCTAGGCTCTGTTGCTTTGTTTTTTGGATGTTTCAGGAAACACCATACACTTCTCCAGAGTGGCTGCTGGCAATTTACATCCCGCCCATCAGCATAACAAGGCTCCCAGTTCTCCATGGCCTGTCCTGCCTTTCTGGATTTTACACTTTTTTCAGATGGCCCTTTTGACTGGGGGCAGTGAGACTTCATTGTAGTGCAGATTTCCTTTGCAAGCTTGCTTGGTTGGCCAAAAAGGGCGTATGCGTTTTTTCCTGAATATATTCAGGAAAAAACGCATACGCCCTTTTTGGCCAAGTGCATCATTGTGGACGTTCTGCCTCTTTTCCTATGCTTTACATGCAATTCCAGTCTACCTCCTGAAATCGGTTTCCTGCAATTCTGCCCCGCTTTCAACTCCTCTTGGCAGCCTTACTTCAATATATTTTTGGAAGATAGCTGTCATTTATAACTCTGCAGGTTTGTGAATTACAGTGCCCCTGAGCTCCTTTCTTCAACTCGCTTTCTTGTGAGCTGGCCACAACACCGCAGGATTGCTTCAGGCCCTAGTTTGGTTCCGGCATGGCATGCTGAGCCTTTGGTTAATTCCTCTTCCTGGTGGGAAATGAGAGTTAAATTTGCCCGTCCGGACACCTCCACCTAGTCTCTCATTGGTTCTCCCAATTCCTGTTCATTTTCCACAGAAATTGCAAACTGGGCCAAACAGGAGGTTAAAGGCACTGACTCTCCAAGTGGGGAGAGTGTTAGTAAAGGGTCTGGAATGTTGCAACCGAGTACCAGGGGACGAAAACTGAGACACATTTGAACACGTTTCCTGATCACACGGTGGATCATACTCTGGGTTCCACATGCATGTTTTAGCTGAAGGAAGAATCCCTTAAACATGGAGAGTTGAGACCCATGGAATGGGTACCATGCAATATGACTTCAAAGGGTCTGCATTTGCTCACCGAACCTCAGCAATCCTATCACTGCTGCGTTTATGCCACTGTACACACGCTTGATTCTCTTTCGGAGACATATAAATCCATAGGTTTTAAGATTCTTACTAGTCAGGTAGATTCTTAGGCGTTTAATATGGAGTGTTGAGTCCACTTCATTGAGCAAGGAGTAGCTCTTGTCTATTACATATTTGGCTTATGGAACGGTATCTGTGCTCATTTCAATCTCTGGTTTTATGCAGCACCCCAACTCACCCGTCCCCTTAAGCAAGCATAAGTTGGTTTTCTACATTTGACACCCTGTTCTGTTTTGTAATTCAGTTCTTGTGTAGCCAAGTTTACATTCCATGTATTAATGATATCTTATGATGTTTCATTTTCTGTGTGACTAATTTCACTTAGAATCATCGTACCTGAATCCACTCATTATGCTGCTATGGGCCTGATGACATAGATTTCATTGCTGAGTGATATTGCATTGTACGTAAGTACCACAATTTCTTTATCCATTTTTCGCTCTCTGTGATATTCAACTTGTACCATAAACGAGGTTCTTGTAAACAGAGCCGTCCCAAACTTTGGGGTGGCTGTGTCTTTTTGATTTTAATTTCCCTAAGCTATAGGACCATAAGTGGAAGTGCCCTAGGCTCTGTTGCTTTGTTTTTTGGATGTTTCAGGAAACACCATACACTTCTCCAGAGTGGCTGCTGGCAATTTACATCCCGCCCATCAGCATAACAAGGCTCCCAGTTCTCAATGGCCTGTCCTGCCTTTCTGGATTTTACACTTTTTTCAGATGGCCCTTTTGACCGGGATGCAGTGAGACTTCATTGTAGTGCAGATTTCCTTTGCAAGCTTGCTTGGTTGGCCAAAAAGGGCGTATGCGTTTTTTCCTGAATATATTCAGGAAAAAACGCATACGCCCTTTTTGGCCAAGTGCATCATTGTGGACGTTCTGCCTCTTTTCCTATGCTTTACATGCAATTCCAGTGTACCTCCAGAAATCGGTTTCCTGCAATTCTGCCCCGCTTTCAACTCCTCTTGGCAGCCTTACTTCAATATATTTTTGGAAGATAGCTGTCATTTATAACTCTGCAGGTTTGTGAATTACAGTGCCCCTGAGCTCCTTTCTTCAACTCGCTTTCTTGTGAGCTGGCCGCAACACCGCAGGATTGCTTCAGGCCCTAGTATGGTTCCGGCACGGCATGCTGAGCCTTTGGTTAATTCCTCTTCCTGGTGGGAAATGAGAGTTAAATTTGCCCGTCCGGATACCTCCACCTAGTCTCTCATTGGTTCTCCCTATTCCTGTTCATTTTCCACAGAAATTGCAAACTGGGCCAAACAGGAGGTTAAAGGCACTGACTCTCCAAGTGGGGAGAGTGTTAGTAAAGCGTCTGGAATGTTCCACCCGAGTACCAGGGAACGAAAACTGAGACACATTTGAACACGTTTCCCGATCACACGGTGGATCATACTCTGGGTTCCACATGCATGTTTTAGCTGAAGGAAGAATCCCTTAAACCTGGAGAGTTGAGAACCATGGAATGGGTACCATGCAATATGACTTCAAAGGGTCTGCATTTGCTCACCGAACCTCAGCAATCCTATCACTGCTGCGTTTATGCCGCTGTACACACGCATGATTCTCTTTCGGAGACATATAAATCCATAGGTTTTAAGATTCTTACTAGTCAGGTATATTCTTAGGCGTTTAATATGGGGTGTTGAGTCCACTTCGTTGAGCAAGGAGTAGCTCTTGTCTATTACATATTTGGCTTATGGAACGGTATCTGTGCTCATTTCAATCTCTGGTTTTATGCAGCACCCCAACTCACCCGTCCCCTTAAGCAAGCATAAGTTGGTTTTCTACATTTGACACCCTGTTCTGTTTTGTAATTCAGTTCTTGTGTAGCCAAGTTTACATTCCGTGTATTAGTGATATCTTATGATGTTTCTTTTTCTGTGTGACTAATTTCACTTAGAATCATCGTACCTGAATCCACTCATTATGCTGCTACGGGCCTGATGACATAGATTTCATTGCTGAGTGATATTGCATTGTACGTAAGTACCACAATTTCTTTATCCATTTTTCGCTTTCTGTGATATTCAACTTGTACCGTAAACTAGGTTCTTGTAAACAGAGCCGTCCCAAACTTTGGGGTGGCTGTGTCTTTTTGATTTTAATTTCCCTAAGCTATAGGACCATAAGTGGAAGTGCCCTAGGCTCTGTTGCTTTGTTTTTTGGATGTTTCAGGAAACACCATACACTTCTCCAGAGTGGCTGCTGGCAATTTACATCCCGCCCATCAGCATAACTAGGCTCCCAGTTCTCCATGGCCTGTCCTGCCTTTCTGGATTTTACACTTTTTTCAGATGGCCCTTTTGACCGGGGGGCAGTGAGACTTCATTGTAGTGCAGATTTCATTTGCAAGCTTGCTTGGTTGGCCAAAAAGGGCGTAAGCGTTTTTTCTTGAATATATTCAGGAAAAAACGCATACGCCCTTTTTGGCCAAGTGCATCATTGTGGACGTTCTGCCTCTTTTCCTATGCTTTACATGCAATTCCAGTCTACCTCCTGAAATCGGTTTCCTGCAATTCTGCCCTGCTTTCAACTCCTCTTGGCATCCTAATTCAATATATTTTTGGAAGATAGCTGTCATTTATAACTCTGCAGGTTTGTGAATTACAGTGCCCCTGAGCTCCTTTCTTCAACTCGCTTTCTTGTGAGCTGGCCGCAACACCGCAGGATTGCTTCAGGCCCTAGTTTGGTTCCGGCACGGCATGCTGAGCCTTTGGTTAATTCCTCTTCCTGGTGGGAAATGAGAGTTAAATTGGCCCGTCCGGACACCTCCACCTAATCTCTCATTGGTTCTCCCTATTCCTGTTCATCTTCCGCAGAAATTGCTAACTGGGCCAAACAGGAGGTTAAAGGCACTGACTCTCCAAGTGGGGAGAGTGTTAGTAAAGCGTCTGGAATGTTGCACCCGAGTACCAGGGGACCAAAACTGAGACACATTTGAACACGTTTTCCGACCACATGGTGGATCATACTCTGGGTTCCACATGCATGTTTTAGCTGAAGGAAGAATCCCTTAAACATGGAGAGTTGAGACCCATGGAATGGGTACCATGCAATATGACTTCAAAGGGTCTGCATTTGCTCACCGAACCTCACCAATCCTATCACTGCTGCGTTTATGCTGCTGTACACACGCTTGATTCTCTTTCGGAGACATATAAATCCATAGGTTTTAAGATTCTTACTAGTCAGGCAGATTCTTACAAGTCAGGTATATTCTTAGGCGTTTAATATGGGGTGTTGAGTCCACTTCGTTGAGCAAGGAGTAGCTCTTGTCTATTACATATTTGGCTTATGGAACGGTATCTGTGCTCATTTCAATCTCTGGTTTTATGCAGCACCCCAACTCACCCGTCCCCTTAAGCAAGCATAAGTTGGTTTTCTACATTTGACACCCTGTTCTGTTTTGTAATTCAGTTCTTGTGTAGCCAAGTTTACATTCCGTGTATTAGTGATATCTTATGATGTTTCTTTTTCTGTGTGACTAATTTCACTTAGAATCATCGTACCTGAATCCACTCATTATGCTACTACGGGCTTGATGACATAGATTTCATTGCTGAGTGATATTGCATTGTACCTAAGTACCACAATTTCTTTATCCATTTTTCGCTTTCTGTGATATTCAACTTGTACCGTAAACGAGGTTCTTGTAAACAGAGCCGTCCCAAACTTTGGGGTGGCTGTGTCTTTTTCATTTTAATTTCCCTAAGCTATAGGACCATAAGTGGAAGTGCCCTAGGCTCTGTTGCTTTGTTTTTTGGATGTTTCAGGAAACACCATACACTTCTCCAGAGTGGCTGCTGGCAATTTACATCCCGCCCATCAGCATAACTAGGCTCCCAGTTCTCCATGGCCTGTCCTGCCTTTCTGGATTTTACACTTTTTTCAGATGGCCCTTTTGACCGGGGAGCAGTGAGACTTCATTGTAGTGCAGATTTCCTTTGCAAGCTTGCTTGGTTGGCCAAAAAGGGCGTATGCGTTTTTTCCTGAATATATTCAGGAAAAAACGCATACGCCCTTTTTGGCCAAGTGCATCATTGTGGACGTTCTGCCTCTTTTCCTATGCTTTACATGCAATTCCAGTGTACCTCCAGAAATCGGTTTCCTGCAATTCTGCCCCCCTTTCAACTCCTGTTGGCAGCCTTACTTCAATATATTTTTGGAAGATAGCTGTCATTTATAACTCTGCAGGTTTGTGAATTACAGTGCCCCTGAGCTCCTTTCTTCAACTCGCTTTCTTGTGAGCTGGCCGCAACACCGCAGGATTGCTTCAGGCCCTAGTTTGGTTCCGGCACGGCATGCTGAGCCTTTGGTTAATTCCTCTTCCTGGTGGGAAATGAGAGTTAAATTTGCCCGTCCGGATACCTCCACCTAGTCTCTCATTGGTTCTCCCTATTCCTGTTCATTTTCCACAGAAATTGCAAACTGGGCCAAACAGGAGGTTAAAGGCACTGACTCTCCAAGTGGGGAGAGTGTTAGTAAAGCGTCTGGAATCTTGCACCCGAGTACCAGGGAACGAAAACTGAGACACATTTGAACACGTTTCCCGATCACACGGTGGATCATACTCTGGGTTCCACATGCATGTTTTAGCTGAAGGAAGAATCCCTTAAACCTGGAGAGTTGAGAACCATGGAATGGGTACCATGCAATATGACTTCAAAGGGTCTGCATTTGCTCACCGAACCTCAGCAATCCTATCACTGCTGCGTTTATGCCGCTGTACACACGCTTGATTCTCTTTCGGAGACATATAAATCCATAGGTTTTAAGATTCTTACTAGTCAGGTATATTCTTAGGCGTTTAATATGGGGTGTTGAGTCCACTTCGTTGAGCAAGGAGTAGCTCTTGTCTATTACATATTTGGCTTATGGAACGGTATCTGTGCTCATTTCAATCTCTGGTTTTATGCAGCACCCCAACTCACCCGTCCCCTTAAGCAAGCATAAGTTGGTTTTCTACATTTGAAACCCTGTTCTGTTTTGTAATTCAGTTCTTGTGTAGCCAAGTTTACATTCCGTGTATTAGTGATATCTTATGATGTTTCTTTTTCTGTGTGACTAATTTCACTTAGAATCATCGTACCTGAATCCACTCATTATGCTGCTACGGGCCTGATGACATAGATTTCATTGCTGAGTGATATTGCATTGTACGTAAGTACCACAATTTCTTTATCCATTTTTCGCTTTCTGTGATATTCAACTTGTACCGTAAACTAGGTTCTTGTAAACAGAGCCGTCCCAAACTTTGGGGTGGCTGTGTCTTTTTGATTTTAATTTCCCTAAGCTATAGGACCATAAGTGGAAGTGCCCTAGGCTCTGTTGCTTTGTTTTTTGGATGTTTCAGGAAACACCATACACTTCTCCAGAGTGGCTGCTGGCAATTTACATCCCGCCCATCAGCATAACTAGGCTCCCAGTTCTCCATGGCCTGTCCTGCCTTTCTGGATTTTACACTTTTTTCAGATGGCCCTTTTGACCGGGGGGCAGTGAGACTTCATTGTATTGCAGATTTCATTTGCAAGCTTGCTTGGTTGGCCAAAAAGGGCGTAAGCGTTGTTTCTTGAATATATTCAGGAAAAAACGCATACGCCCTTTTTGGCCAAGTGCATCATTGTGGACGTTCTGCCTCTTTTCCTATGCTTTACATGCAATTCCAGTCTACCTCCTGAAATCGGTTTCCTGCAATTCTGCCCTGCTTTCAACTCCTCTTGGCATCCTAATTCAATATATTTTTGGAAGATAGCTGTCATTTATAACTCTGCAGGTTTGTGAATTACAGTGCCCCTGAGCTCCTTTCTTCAACTCGCTTCCTTGTGAGCTGGCCGCAACACCGCAGGATTGCTTCAGGCCCTAGTTTGGTTCCGGCACGGCATGCTGAGCCTTTGGTTAATTCCTCTTCCTGGTGGGAAATGAGAGTTAAATTGGCCCGTCCGGACACCTCCACCTAATCTCTCATTGGTTCTCCCTATTCCTGTTCATCTTCCGCAGAAATTGCTAACTGGGCCAAACAGGAGGTTAAAGGCACTGACTCTCCAAGTGGGGAGAGTGTTAGTAAAGCCTCTGGAATGTTGCACCCGAGTACCAGGGGACGAAAACTGAGACACATTTGAACACGTTTTCCGACCACATGGTGGATCATACTCTGTGTTCCACATGCATGTTTTAGCTGAAGGAAGAATCCCTTAAACATGGAGAGTTGAGACCCATGGAATGGGTACCATGCAATATGACTTCAAAGGGTCTGCATTTGCTCACCGAACCTCACCAATCCTATCACTGCTGCGTTTATGCCGCTGTACACACGCTTGATTCTCTTTCGGAGACATATAAATCCATAGGTTTTAAGATTCTTACTAGTCAGGTAGATTCTTACAAGTCAGGTATATTCTTAGGCGTTTAATATGGGGTGTTGAGTCCACTTCGTTGAGCAAGGAGTAGCTCTTGTCTATTACATATTTGGCTTATGGAACGGTATCTGTGCTCATTTCAATCTCTGGTTTGATGCAGCACCCCAACTCACCCGTCCCCTTAAGCAAGCATAAGTTGGTTTTCTACATTTGACACCCTGTTCTGTTTTGTAATTCAGTTCTTGTGTAGCCAAGTTTACATTCCGTGTATTAGTGATATCTTATGATGTTTCTTTTTCTGTGTGACTAATTTCACTTAGAATCATCGTACCTGAATCCACTCATTATGCTGCTACGGGCCTGTTGACATAGATTTCATTGCTGAGTGATATTGCATTGTACGTAAGTACCACAATTTCTTTATCCATTTTTCGCTTTCTGTGATATTGAACTTGTACCGTAAACGAGGTTCTTGTAAACAGAGCCGTCCCAAACTTTGGGGTGGCTGTGTCTTTTTGATTTTAATTTCCCTAAGCTATAGGACAATAAGTGGAAGTGCCCTAGGCTCTGTTGCTTTGTTTTTTGGATGTTTCAGGAAACACCATACACTTCTCCAGAGTGGCTGCTGGCAATTAACATCCCGCCCATCAGCATAAGTAGGCTCCCAGTTCTGCATGGCCTGTCCTGCCTTTCTGGATTTTACACTTTTTTCAGATGGCCCTTTTGACCGGGGAGCAGTGAGACTTCATTGTAGTGCAGATTTCCTTTGCAAGCTTGCTTGGTTGGCCAAAAAGGGCGTATGCGTTTTTTCTTGAATATATTCAGGAAAAAACGCATACGCCCTTTTTGGCCAAGTGCATCATTGTGGACGTTCTGCCTCTTTTCCTATGCTTTACATGCAATTCCAGTCTACCTCCAGAAATCGGTTTCCTGCAATTCTGCCCCGCTTTCAACTCCTCTTGGCAGCCTTACTTCAATATATTTTTGGAAGATAGCTGTCATTTATAACTCTGCAGGTTTGTGAATTACAGTGCCCCTGAGCTCCTTTCTTCAACTCGCTTTCTTGTGAGCTGGCCGCAACACCGCAGGATTGCTTCAGGCCCTAGTTTGGTTCCGGCACGGCATGCTGAGCCTTTGGTTAATTCCTCTTCCTGGTGGGAAATGAGAGTTAAATTGGCCCGTCCGGACACCTCCACCTAATCTCTCATTGGTTCTCCCTATTCCTGTTCATCTTCCGCAGAAATTGCTAACTGGGCCAAACAGGAGGTTAAAGGCACTGACTCTCCAAGTGGGGAGAGTGTTAGTAAAGCGTCTGGAATGTTGCACCCGAGTACCAGGGGACCAAAACTGAGACACATTTGAACACGTTTTCCGACCACATGGTGGATCATACTCTGGGTTCCACATGCATGTTTTAGCTGAAGGAAGAATCCATTAAACCTGGAGACTTGAGACCCATGGAATGGGTACCATGCAATATGACTTCAAAGGGTCTGCATTTGCTCACCGAACCTCAGCAATCCTATCACTGCTGCGTTTATGCCACTGTACACACGCTTGATTCTCTTTCGGAGAGATATAAATCCATAGGTTTTAAGATTCTTACTAGTCAGGTATATTCTTAGGCGTTTAATATGGAGTGTTGAGTCCACTTCGTTGAGCAAGGAGTAGCTCTTGTCTATTACATATTTGGCTTATGGAACGGTATCTGTGCTAATTTCAATCTCTGGTTTTATGCAGCAACCCAACTCACCCGTCCCCTTAAGCAAGCATAAGTTGGTTTTCTACATTTGACACCCTGTTCTGTTTTGTAATTCAGTTCTTGTGTAGCCAAGTTTACATTCCGTGTATTAGTGATAACTTATGATGTTTCTTTTTCTGTGTGACTAATTTCACTTAGAATCATCGTACCTGAATCCACTCATTATGCTGCTACGGGCCTGTTGACATAGATTTCATTGCTGAGTGATATTGCATTGTACGTAAGTACCACAATTTCTTTATCCATTTTTCGCTTTCTGTGATATTGAACTTGTACCGTAAATGAGGTTCTTGTAAACAGAGCCGTCCCAAACTTTGGGATGCCTGTGTCTTTTTGATTTTAATTTCCCTAAGCTATAGGACCATAAGTGGAAGTGCCCTAGGCTCTGTTGCTTTGTTTTTTGGATGTTTCAGGAAACACCATACACTTCTCCAGAGTGGCTGCTGGCAATTCACATCCCGCCCATCAGCATAACTAGGCTCCCAGTTCTCCATGGCCTGTCCTGCCTTTCTGGATTTTACACTTTTTTCAGATGGCCCTTTTGACCGGGGAGCAGTGAGACTTCATTGTAGTGCAGATTTCCTTTGCAAGCTTGCTTGGTTGGCCAAAAAGGGCGTATGCGTTTTTTCCTGAATATATTCAGGAAAAAACGCATACGCCCTTTTTGGCCAAGTGCATCATTGTGGACGTTCTGCCTCTTTTCCTATGCTTTACATGCAATTCCAGTCTACCTCCTGAAATCGGTTTCCTGCAATTCTGCCCCCCTTTCAACTCCTCTTGGCAGCCTTACTTCAATATATTTTGGGAAGATAGCTGTCCTTTATAACTCTGCAGGTTTGTGAATTACAGTGCCCCTGAGCTCCTTTCTTCAACTCGCTTTCTTGTGAGCTGGCCGCAACACCGCAGGATTGCTTCTGGTCCTAGTGTGGTTCCGGCATGGCACGCTGAGCCTTTGGTTAATTCCTCTTCCTGGTTGGAAATGAGAGTTAAATTTGCCCGTCCGGACACCTCCACCTAGTCTCTCATTGGTTCTCCCTATTCCTGTTCATTTTCCACAGAAATTGCAAACTGGGCCAAACAGGAGGTTAAAGGCACTGACTCTCCAAGTGGGGAGAGTGTTAGTAAAGCGTCTGGAATGTTGCACCCGAGTACCAGGGGACGAAAACTGAGACACATTTGAACACGTTTTCCGACCACATGGTGGATCATACTCTGGGTTCCACATGAATGTTTTAGCTGAAGGAAGAATCCCTTAAACATGGAGAGTTGAGACCCATGGAATGGGTACCATGCAATATGACTTCAAAGGGTCTGCATTTGCTCACCGAACCTCACCAATCCTATCACTGCTGCGTTTATGCCGCTGTACACACACTTGATTCTCTTTCGGAGACATATAAATCCATAGGTTTTACGATTCTTACTAGTAAGGTAGATTCTTACTAGTCAGGTATATTCTTAGGCGTTTAATATGGGGTGTTGAGTCCACTTCGTTGAGCAAGGAGTAGCTCTTGTCTATTACATATTTGGCTTATGGAACTGTATCTGTGCTCATTTCAATCTCTGGTTTTATGCAGCACCCCAACTCACCCGTCCCCTTAAGCAAGCATAAGTTGGTTTTCTACATTTGACACCCTGTTCTGTTTTGTAATTCAGTTCTTGTGTAGCCAAGTTTACATTCCGTGTATTAGTGATATCTTATGATGTTTCTTTTTCTGTGTGACTAATTTCACTTAGAATCATCGTACCTGAATCCACTCATTATGCTGCTACGGGCCTGATGACATAGATTTCATTGCTGAGTGATATTGCATTGTACGTAAGTACCACAACTTCTTTATCCATTTTTCACTTTCTGCGATATTGAACTTGTACCGTAAACGAGGTTCTTGTAAACAGAGCTGTCCCAAACTTTGGGGTGGCTGTGTCTTTTTGATTTTAATTTCCCTAAGCTATAGGACCATAAGTGGAATTGCCCTAGGCTCTGTTGCTTTGTTTTTTAGATGTTTCAGGAAACACCATACACCTCTCCTGAGTGGCTCTTGGCAATTTACATCCCGCCCATCAGCATAACAAGGCTCCCAGTTCTCCATGGCCTGTCCTGCCTTTCTGGATTTTACACTTTTTTCAGATGGCCCTTTTGACCGGGGGGAAGTGAGACTTCATTGTAGTGCAGATTTCCTTTGCAAGCTTGCTTGGTTGGCCAAAAAGGGCGTATGCGTTTTTTCCTGAATATATTCAGGAAAAAACGCATACGCCCTTTTTGGCCAAGTGCATCATTGTGGACGTTCTGCCTCTTTTCCTATGCTTTAAATGCAATTCCAGTCTACCTCCTGAAATCGGTTTCCTGCAATTCTGCCCCGCTTTCAAGTCCTCTTGGCAGCCTTACTTCAGTATATTTTTGGACGATAGCTGTCATTTATAACTCTGCAGGTTTGTGAATTACAGTGCCCCTGAGCTCCTTTCTTCAACTCGCTTTCTTGTGAGCTGGCCGCAACACCGCAGGATTGCTTCAGGCCCTAATCTGGTTCCGGCACGGCACGCTGAGCCTTTGGTTAATTCCTCTTCCTGGTGGGAAATGAGAGTTAAATTTGCCCGTCCAGACACCTCCAGCTAGTCTCTCATTGGTTCTCCCTATTCCTGTTCATCTTCCGCAGAAATTGCAAACTGGGCCAAACAGGAGGTTAAAGGCACTGACTCTCCAAGTCGGGAGAGTGTTAGTAAAGCGTCTGGAATGTTGCACCCGAGTACCAGGGGACGAGAACTGAGACATATTGGAACACGTCTCCCGATCACACGGTTGATCATACTCTGGGTTCCACGTGCATGTTTTAGCTGAAGGAAGAATCCCTTAAACCTGGAGAGTTGAGACCCGTGGAATGGGTACCATGCAATATGACTTCAAAGGGTCTTCATTTGCTCACCGAACCTCTCCAATCCTATCACTGCTGCGTTTATGCCCCTGTACACACGCTTGATTTTCTTTCAGACACATAGCAATCCATAGGTTTTAAGATACTTACTAGTCAGGTACATTCTTAGGCGTTTAATATGGGGTGTTGAGTCCATTTCGTTGAGCAAGGAGTAGTTCTTGTCTATTCCATATTTGGCTTAAGGAACTTTATCTGTGCTCATTTCAATCTCTGGTTTGATGCAGCACCCCAACTCACCTTTCCCCTTAAGCAAGCATAAGTTGGTTTTCTAAATTTGAGACCCTGTTCTGTTTTGTAATCCAGTTCCTGTGTAGCCAAGTTTACATCCCGTGTATTAGTGATATCTTATGATGTTTCTTTTTCTGTGTGACTTATTTCAGTTAGAATCATCATACCTGAATCCACTCATTATGCTGCTACGGGCCTGATGACATAGATTTCATTGCTGAGTGATATTGCATTGTACGTAAGTACCACAACTTCTTTATCCATTTTTCACTTTCTGCGATATTGAACTTGTACCGTAAATGAGGTTCTTGTAAACAGAGCCGTCCCAAACTTTGGGGTGGCTGTGTCTTTTTGATTTTAATTTCCCTAAGCTATAGGACCATAAGTGGAAGTGCCCTAGGCTCTGTTGCTTTGTTTTTTAGATGTTTCAGGAAACACCATACACCTCTCCCGAGTGGCTCTTGGCAATTTACATCCCGCCCATCAGCATAACAAGGCTCCCAGTTCTCCATGGCCTGTCCTGCCTTTCTGGATTTTACACTTTATTCAGATGGCCCTTTTGACCGGGGGGAAGTGAGACTTCATTGTAGTGCAGATTTCCTTTGCAAGCTTGCTTGGTTGGCCAAAAAGGGCGTATGCGTTTTTTCCTGAATATATTCAGGAAAAAACGCATACGCCCTTTTTGTCCAAGTGCATCATTGTGGACGTTCTGCCTCTTTTCCTATGCTTTACATGCAATTCCAGTCTACCTCCTGAAATCGGTTTCCTGCAATTCTGCCCTGCTTTCAACTCCTCTTGGCATCCTAATTCAATATATTTTTGGAAGATAGCTGTCATTTATAACTCTGCAGGTTTGTGAATTACAGTGCCCCTGAGCTCCTTTCTTCAACTCGCTTTCTTGTGAGCTGGCCGCAACACCGCAGGATTGCTTCAGGCCCTAGTTTGGTTCCGGCACGGCATGCTGAGCCTTTGGTTAATTCCTCTTCCTGGTGGGAAATGAGAGTTAAATTGGCCCGTCCGGACACCTCCACCTAATCTCTCATTGGTTCTCCCTATTCCTGTTCATCTTCCGCAGAAATTGCTAACTGGGCCAAACAGGAGGTTAAAGGCACTGACTCTCCAAGTGGGGAGAGTGTTAGTAAAGCGTCTGGAATGTTGCACCCGAGTACCAGGGGACGAAAACTGAGACACATTTGAACACGTTTTCCGACCACATGGTGGATCATACTCTGGGTTTCACATGCATGTTTTAGCTGAAGGAAGAATCCCTTAAACATGGAGAGTTGAGACCCATGGAATGGGTACCATGCAATATGACTTCAAAGGGTCTGCATTTGCTCACAGAACCTCACCATTCCTATCACTGCTGCGTTTATGCCGCTGTACACACACTTGATTCTCTTTCGGAGACATATAAATCCATAGGTTTTAAGATTCTTACTAGTAAGGTAGATTCTTACTAGTCAGGTATATTCTTAGGCGTTTAATATGGGGTGTTGAGTCCACTTCGTTGAGCAAGGAGTAGCTCTTGTCTATTACATATTTGGCTTATGGAACGGTATCTGTGCTCATTTCAATCTCTGGTTTTATGCAGCACCCCAACTCACCCGTCCCCTTAAGCAAGCATAAGTTGGTTTTCTACATTTGACACCCTGTTCTGTTTTGTAATTCAGTTCTTGTGTAGCCAAGTTTACATTCCGTGTATTAGTGATATCTTATGATGTTTCTTTTTCTGTGTGACTAATTTCACTTAGAATCATCGTACCTAAATCCACTCATTATGCTGCTACGGGCCTGATGACATAGATTTCATTGCTGAGTGATATTGCATTGTACGTAAGTACCACAACTTCTTTATCCATTTTTCACTTTCTGCGATATTGAACTTGTACCGTAAACGAGGTTCTTGTAAACAGAGCCGTCCCAAACTTTGGGGTGGCTGTGTCTTTTTGATTTTAATTTCCCTAAGCTATAGGACCATAAGTGGAAGTGCCCTAGGCTCTGTTGCTTTGTTTTTTAGATGTTTCAGGAAACACCATACACCTCTCCCGAGTGGCTGTTGGCAATTTACATCCCGCCCATCAGCATAACAAGGCTCCCAGTTCTCCATGGCCTGTCCTGCCTTTCTGGATTTTACACTTTTTTCAGATGGCCCTTTTGACCGGGGGGGAAGTGAGACTTCATTGTAGTGCAGATTTCCTTTGCAAGCTTGCTTGGTTGGCCAAAAAGGGCGTATGCGTTTTTTCCTGAATATATTCAGGAAAAAACCCATACGCCCTTTTTGGCCAAGTGCATCATTGTGGACGTTCTGCCTCTTTTCCTATGCTTTAAATGCAATTCCAGTCTACCTCCTGAAATCGGTTTCCTGCAATTCTGCCCCGCTTTCAAGTCCTCTTGGCAGCCTTACTTCAGTATATTTTTGGACGATAGCTGTCATTTATAACTCTGCAGGTTTGTGAATTACAGTGCCCCTGAGCTCCTTTCTTCAACTCGCTTTCTTGTGAGCTGGCCGCAACACCGCAGGATTGCTTCAGGCCCTAATCTGGTTCCGGCACGGCACGCTGAGCCTTTGGTTAATTCCTGTTCCTGGTGGGAAATGAGAGTTTAATTTGCCCGTCCAGACACCTCCAGCTAGTCTCTCATTGGTTCTCCCTATTCCTGTTCATCTTCCGCAGAAATTGCAAACTGGGCCAAACAGGAGGTTAAAGGCACTGACTCTCCAAGTCGGGAGAGTGTTAGTAAAGCGTCTGGAATGTTGCACCCAAGTACCAGGGGACGAGAACTGAGACATATTGGAACACGTCTCCCGATCACACGGTTGATCATACTCTGGGTTCCACGTGCATGTTTTAGCTGAAGGAAGAATCCCTTAAACCTGGAGAGTTGAGACCCGTGGAATGGGTACCATGCAATATGACTTCAAAGGGTCTTCATTTGCTCACCGAACCTCTCCAATCCTATCACTGCTGCGTTTATGCCCCTGTACACACGCTTGATTTTCTTTCAGACACATAGCAATCCATAGGTTTTAAGATACTTACTAGTCAGGTACATTCTTAGGCGTTTAATATGGGGTGTTGAGTCCATTTCGTTGAGCAAGGAGTAGTTCTTGTCTATTCCATATTTGGCTTAAGGAACTTTATCTGTGCTCATTTCAATCTCTGGTTTGATGCAGCACCCCAACTCACCTTTCCCCTTAAGCAAGCATAAGTTGGTTTTCTAAATTTGAGACCCTGTTCTGTTTTGTAATCCAGTTCCTGTGTAGCCAAGTTTACATCCCGTGTATTAGTGATATCTTATGATGTTTCTTTTTCTGTGTGACTTATTTCAGTTAGAATCATCATACCTGAATCCACTCATTATGCTGCTACGGGCCTGATGACATAGATTTCATTGCTGAGTGATATTGCATTGTACGTAAGTACCACAACTTCTTTATCCATTTTTCACTTTCTGCGATATTGAACTTGTACCGTAAATGAGGTTCTTGTAAACAGAGCCGTCCCAAACTTTGGGGTGGCTGTGTCTTTTTGATTTTAATTTCCCTAAGCTATAGGACCATAAGTGGAAGTGCCCTAGGCTCTGTTGCTTTGTTTTTTAGATGTTTCAGGAAACACCATACACCTCTCCCGAGTGGCTCTTGGCAATTTCCATCCCGCCCATCAGCATAACAAGGCTCCCAGTTCTCCATGGCCTGTCCTGCCTTTCTGGATTTTACACTTTTTTCAGATGGCCCTTTTGACCTGGGGGAAGTGAGACTTCATTGTAGTGCAGATTTCCTTTGCAAGCTTGCTTGGTTGGCCAAAAAGGGCGTATGCGTTTTTTCCTGAATATATTCAGGAAAAAACGCATACGCCCTTTTTGTCCAAGTGCATCATTGTGGACGTTCTGCCTCTTTTCCTATGCTTTACATGCAATTCCAGTCTACCTCCTGAAATCGGTTTCCTGCAATTCTGCCCTGCTTTCAACTCCTTTTGGCATCCTAATTCAATATATTTTTGGAAGATAGCTGTCATTTATAACTCTGCAGGTTTGTGAATTACAGTGCCCCTGAGCTCCTTTCTTCAACTCGCTTTCTTGTGAGCTGGCCGCAACACCGCAGGATTGCTTCAGGCCCTAGTTTGGTTCCGGCACGGCATGCTGAGCCTTTGGTTAATTCCTCTTCCTGGTGGGAAATGAGAGTTAAATTGGCACGTCCGGACACCTCCACCTAATCTCTCATTGGTTCTCCCTATTCCTGTTCATCTTCCGCAGAAATTGCTAACTGGGCCAAACAGGAGGTTAAAGGCACTGACTCTCCAAGTGGGGAGAGTGTTAGTAAAGCGTCTGGAATGTTGCACCCGAGTACCAGGGGACGAAAACTGAGACACATTTGAACACGTTTTCCGACCACATGGTGGATCATACTCTGGGTTCCACATGCATGTTTTAGCTGAAGGAAGAATCCCTTAAACATGGAGAGTTGAGACCCATGGAATGGGTACCATGCAATATGACTTCAAAGGGTCTGCATTTGCTCACCGAACCTCACCATTCCTATCACTGCTGCGTTTATGCCGCTGTACACACACTTGATTCTCTTTCGGAGACATATAAATCCATAGGTTTTAAGATTCTTACTAGTAAGGTAGATTCTTACTAGTCAGGTATATTCTTAGGCGTTTAATATGGGGTGTTGAGTCCACTTCGTTGAGCAAGGAGTAGCTCTTGTCTATTACATATTTGGCTTATGGAACGGTATCTGTGCTCATTTCAATCTCTGGTTTTATGCAGCACCCCAACTCACCCGTCCCCTTAAGCAAGCATAAGTTGGTTTTCTACATTTGACACCCTGTTCTGTTTTGTAATTCAGTTCTTGTGTAGCCAAGTTTACATTCCGTGTATTAGTGATATCTTATGATGTTTCTTTTTCTGTGTGACTAATTTCACTTAGAATCATCGTACCTGAATCCACTCATTATGCTGCTACGGGCCTGATGACATAGATTTCATTGCTGAGTGATATTGCATTGTACGTAAGTACCACAACTTCTTTATCCATTTTTCACTTTCTGCGATATTGAACTTGTACCGTAAACGAGGTTCTTGTAAACAGAGCCGTCCCAAACTTTGGGGTGGCTGTGTCTTTTTGATTTTAATTTCCCTAAGCTATAGGACAATAAGTGGAAGTGCCCTAGGCTCTGTTGCTTTGTTTTTTGGATGTTTCAGGAAACACCATACACTTCTCCAGAGTGGCTGCTGGCAATTTACATCCCGCCCATCAGCATAACAAGGCTCCCAGTTCTCCATGGCCTGTCCTGCCTTTCTGGATTTTACACTTTTTTCAGATGGCCCTTTTGACCGGGGGGAAGTGAGACTTCATTGTAGTGCAGATTTCCTTTGCAAGCTTGCTTGGTTGGCCAAAAAGGGCGTATGCGTTTTTTCCTGAATATATTCAGGAAAAAACGCATACGCCCTTTTTGGCCAAGTGCATCATTGTGGACGTTCTGCCTCTTTTCCTATGCTTTAAATGCAATTCCAGTCTACCTCCTGAAATCGGTTTCCTGCAATTCTGCCCCGCTTTCAAGTCCTCTTGGCAGCCTTACTTCAGTATATTTTTGGACGATAGCTGTCATTTATAACTCTGCAGGTTTGTGAATTACAGTGCCCCTGAGCTCCTTTCTTCAACTCGCTTTCTTGTGAGCTGGCCGCAACACCGCAGGATTGCTTCAGGCCCTAATCTGGTTCCGGCACGGCACGCTGAGCCTTTGGTTAATTCCTCTTCCTGGTGGGAAATGAGAGTTTAATTTGCCCGTCCAGACACCTCCAGCTAGTCTCTCATTGGTTCTCCCTATTCCTGTTCATCTTCCGCAGAAATTGCAAACTGGGCCAAACAGGAGGTTAAAGGCACTGACTCTCCAAGTCGGGAGAGTGTTAGTAAAGCGTCTGGAATGTTGCACCCGAGTACCAGGGGACGAGAACTGAGACATATTGGAACACGTCTCCCGATCACACGGTTGATCATACTCTGGGTTCCACGTGCATGTTTTAGCTGAAGGAAGAATCCCTTAAACCTGGAGAGTTGAGACCCGTGGAATGGGTACCATGCAATATGACTTCAAAGGGTCTTCATTTGCTCACCGAACCTCTCCAATCCTATCACTGCTGCGTTTATGCCCCTGTACACACGCTTGATTTTCTTTCAGACACATAGCAATCCATAGGTTTTAAGATACTTACTAGTCAGGTACATTCTTAGGCGTTTAATATGGGGTGTTGAGTCCATTTCGTTGAGCAAGGAGTAGTTCTTGTCTATTCCATATTTGGCTTAAGGAACTTTATCTGTGCTCATTTCAATCTCTGGTTTGATGCAGCACCCCAACTCACCTTTCCCCTTAAGCAAGCATAAGTTGGTTTTCTACATTTGACACCCTGTTCTGTTTTGTAATCCAGTTCCTGTGTAGCCAAGTTTACATCCCGTGTATTAGTGATATCTTATGATGTTTCTTTTTCTGTGTGACTTATTTCAGTTAGAATCATCATACCTGAATCCACTCATTATGCTGCTACGGGCCTGATGACATAGATTTCATTGCTGAGTGATATTGCATTGTACGTAAGTACCACAACTTCTTTATCCATTTTTCACTTTCTGCGATATTGAACTTGTACCGTAAATGAGCTTCTTGTAAACAGAGCCGTCCCAAACTTTGGGGTGGCTGTGTCTTTTTGATTTTAATTTCCCTAAGCTATAGGACCATAAGTGGAAGTGCCCTAGGCTCTGTTGCTTTGTTTTTTAGATGTTTCAGGAAACACCATACACCTCTCCCGAGTGGCTGTTGGCAATTTACATCCCGCCCATCAGCATAACAAGGCTCCCAGTTCTCCATGGCCTGTCCTGCCTTTCTGGATTTTACACTTTTTTCAGATGGCCCTTTTGACCGGGGGGGAAGTGAGACTTCATTGTAGTGCAGATTTCCTTTGCAAGCTTGCTTGGTTGGCCAAAAAGGGCGTATGCGTTTTTTCCTGAATATATTCAGGAAAAAACGCATACGCCCTTTTTGTCCAAGTGCATCATTGTGGACGTTCTGCCTCTTTTCCTATGCTTTAAATGCAATTCCAGTCTACCTCCTGAAATCGGTTTCCTGCAATTCTGCCCCGCTTTCAAGTCCTCTTGGCAGCCTTACTTCAGTATATTTTTGGACGATAGCTATCATTTATAACTCTGCAGGTTTGTGAATTACAGTGCCACTGAGCTCCTTTCTTCAACTCGCTTTCTTGTGAGCTGGCCGCAACACCGCAGGATTGCTTCAGGCCCTAATCTGGTTCCGGCACGGCACGCTGAGCCTTTGGTTAATTCCTCTTCCTGGTGGGAAATGAGAGTTAAATTTGCCCGTCCAGACACCTCCACCTAGTCTCTCATTGGTTCTCCCTATTCCTGTTCACCTTCCTCAGAAATTGCAAATGGGCCAAACAGGAGGTTAAAGGCACTGACTCTCCAAGTCGGGAGAGTGTTAGTAAAGCGTGTGGAATGTTGCACCCGAGTACCAGGGGACGAGAACTGAGACATATTGGAACACGTCTCCCGATCACACGGTTGATCATACTCTGGGTTCCACGTGCATGTTTTACCTGAAGGCAGAATCCCTTAAACCTGGAGAGTTGAGACCCGTGGAATGGGTACCATGCAATATGACTTCAAAGGGTCTTCATTTGCTCACCGAACGTCTCCAATCCTATCACTGCTGCGTTTATGCCCCTGTACACACGCTTGATTTTCTTTCAGACACATAGCAATCCATAGGTTTTAAGATACTTACTAGTCAGGTACATTCTTAGGCGTTTAATATGGGGTGTTGAGTCCATTTCGTTGAGCAAGGAGTAGTTCTTGTCTATTCCATATTTGGCTTAAGGAACTTTATCTGTGCTCATTTCAATCTCTGGTTTTATGCAGCACCCCAACTCACCTTTCCCCTTAAGCAAGCATAAGTTGGTTTTCTACATTTGACACCCTGTTCTGTTTTGTAATCCAGTTCCTGTGTAGCCAAGTTTACATTCCGTGTATTAGTGATATCTTATGATGTTTCTTTTTCTGTGTGACTTATTTCAGTTAGAATCATCATACCTGAATCCACTCATTATGCTGCTACGGGCCTGATGACATAGATTTCATTGCTGAGTGATATTGCATTGTACGTAAGTACCACAACTTCTTTATCCATTTTTCACTTTCTGCGATATTGAACTTGTACCGTAAACGAGGTTCTTGTAAACAGAGCTGTCCCAAACTTTGGGGTGGCTGTGTCTTTTTGATTTTAATTTCCCTAAGCTATAGGACCATAAGTGGAAGTGCCCTAGGCTCTGTTGCTTTGTTTTTTAGATGTTTCAGGAAACACCATACACCTCTCCCGAGTGGCTGTTGGCAATTTACATCCCGCCCATCAGCATAACAAGGCTCCCAGTTCTCCATGGCCTGTCCTGCCTTTCTGGATTTTACACTTTTTTCAGATGGCCCTTTTGACCGGGGGGAAGTGAGACTTCATTGTAGTGCAGATTTCCTTTGCAAGCTTGCTTGGTTGGCCAAAAAGGGCGTATGCGTTTTTTCCTGAATATATTCAGGAAAAAACGCATACGCCCTTTTTGTCCAAGTGCATCATTGTGGACGTTCTGCCTCTTTTCCTATGCTTTAAATGCAAATCCAGTCTACCTCCTGAAATCGGTTTCCTGCAATTCTGCCCCGCTTTCAAGTCCTCTTGGCAGCCTTACTTCAGTATATTTTTGGACGATAGCTGTCTTTTATAACTCTGCAGGTTTGTGAATTACAGTGCCCCTGAGCTCCTTTCTTCAACTCGCTTTCTTGTGAGCTGGCCGCAACACCGCAGGATTGCTTCAGGCCCTAATCTGGTTCCGGCACGGCACGCTGAGTCTTTGGTTAATTCCTCTTCCTGGTGGGAAATGAGAGTTAAATTTGCCCGTCCAGACACCTCCAGCTAGTCTCTCATTGGTTCTCCCTATTCCTGTTCATCTTCCGCAGAAATTGCAAACTGGGCCAAACAGGAGGTTAAAGGCACTGACTCTCCAAGTCGGGAGAGTGTTAGTAAAGCGTCTGGAATGTTGCACCCGAGTACCAGGGTACGAGAACTGAGACATATTGGAACACGTCTCCCGATCACACGGTTGATCATACTCTGGGTTACACGTGCATGTTTTAGCTGAAGGAAGAATCCCTTAAACCTGGAGAGTTGAGACCCGTGGAATGGGTACCATGCAATATGACTTCAAAGGGTCTTCGTTTGCTCACCGAACCTCTCCAATCCTATCACTGCTGCGTTTATGCCCCTGTACACACGCTTGATTTTCTTTCAGAGACATAGCAATCCATAGGTTTTAAGATACCTACTAGTCAGGTACATTCTTAGGCGTTTAATATGGGGTGTTGTGTCCATTTCGTTGAGCAAGGAGTAGTTCTTGTCTATTCCATATTTGGCTTAAGGAACTTTATCTGTGCTCATTTCAATCTCTGGTTTGATGCAGCACCCCAACTCACCTTTCGCCTTAAGCAAGCATAAGTTGGTTTTCTACATTTGACACCCTGTTCTGTTTTGTAATCCAGTTCCTGTGTAGCCAAGTTTACATTCCGTGTATTAGTGATATCTTATGATGTTTCTTTTTCTGTGTGACTTATTTCAGTTAGAATCATCATACCTGAATCCACTAATTATGCTGCTACGGGCCTGATGACATAGATTTCATTGCTGAGTGATATTGCATTGTACGTAAGTACCACAACTTCTTTATCCATTTTTCACTTTCTGCGATATTGAACTTGTACCGTAAACGAGGTTCTTGTAAACAGAGCTGTCCCAAACTTTGGGGTGGCTGTGTCTTTTTGATTTTAATTTCCCTAAGCTATAGGACCATAAGTGGAAGTGCCCTAGGCTCTGTTGCTTTGTTTTTTAGATGTTTCAGGAAACACCATACACCTCTCAAGAGTGGCTCTTGGCAATTTACATCCCGCCCATCAGCATAACAAGGCTCCCAGTTCTCCATGGCCTGTCCTGCCTTTCTGGATTTTACACTTTTTTCAGATGGCCCTTTTGACCGGGGGGCAGTGAGACTTCATTGTAGTGCAGATTTCCTTTGCAAGCTTGCTTGGTTGGCCAAAAAGGGCGTATGCGTTTTTTCCTGAATATATTCAGGAAAAAACGCATACGCCCTTTTTGGCCAAGTGCATCATTGTGGACGTTCTGCCTCTTTTCCTATGCTTTAAATGCAAATCCAGTCTACCTCCTGAAATCGGTTTCCTGCAATTCTGCCCCGCTTTCAAGTCCTCTTGGCAGCCTTACTTCAGTATATTTTTGGACGATAGCTGTCTTTTATAACTCTGCAGGTTTGTGAATTACAGTGCCCCTGAGCTCCTTTCTTCAACTCGCTTTCTTGTGAGCTGGCCGCAACACCGCAGGATTGTTTCAGGCCCTAATCTGGTTCCGGCACGGCACGCTGAGTCTTTGGTTAATTCCTCTTCCTGGTGGGAAATGAGAGTTAAATTTGCCCGTCCAGACACCTCCAGCTAGTCTCTCATTGGTTCTCCCTATTCCTGTTCATCTTCCGCAGAAATTGCAAACTGG
Organism: Leucopleurus acutus; assembly: GCF_964270905.1. Taxonomy (NCBI): domain Eukaryota; kingdom Metazoa; phylum Chordata; class Mammalia; order Artiodactyla; family Delphinidae; genus Leucopleurus; species Leucopleurus acutus. The sequence continues at coordinate 343,652 of NW_028139129.1, read as the reverse complement.
GCCAAACAGGAGGTTAAAGGCACTGACTCTCCAAGTCGGGAGAGTGTTAGTAAAGCGTCTGGAATGTTGCACCCGAGTACCAGGGGACGAGAACTGAGACATATTGGAACACGTCTCCCGATCACACGGTTGATCATACTCTGGGTTACACGTGCATGTTTTAGCTGAAGGAAGAATCCCTTAAACCTGGAGAGTTGAGACCCGTGGAATGGGTACCATGCAATATGACTTCAAAGGGTCTTCGTTTGCTCACCGAACCTCTCCAATCCTATCACTGCTGCGTTTATGCCCCTGTACACACGCTTGATTTTCTTTTAGAGACATAGCAATCCATAGGTTTTAAGATACCTACTAGTCAGGTACATTCTTAGGCGTTTAATATGGGGTGTTGTGTCCATTTCGTTGAGCAAGGAGTAGTTCTTGTCTATTCCATATTTGGCTTAAGGAACTTTATCTGTGCTCATTTCAATCTCTGGTTTGATGCAGCACCCCAACTCACCTTTCGCCTTAAGCAAGCATAAGTTGGTTTTCTACATTTGACACCCTGTTCTGTTTTGTAATCCAGTTCCTGTGTAGCCAAGTTTACATTCCGTGTATTAGTGATATCTTATGATGTTTCTTTTTCTGTGTGACTTATTTCAGTTAGAATCATCATACCTGAATCCACTAATTATGCTGCTACGGGCCTGATGACATAGATTTCATTGCTGAGTGATATTGCATTGTACGTAAGTACCACAACTTCTTTATCCATTTTTCACTTTCTGCGATATTGAACTTGTACCGTAAACGAGGTTCTTGTAAACAGAGCTGTCCCAAACTTTGGGGTGGCTGTGTCTTTTTGATTTTAATTTCCCTAAGCTATAGGACCATAAGTGGAAGTGCCCTAGGCTCTGTTGCTTTGTTTTTTAGATGTTTCAGGAAACACCATACACCTCTCCCGAGTGGCTCTTGGCAATTTACATCCCGCCCATCAGCATAACAAGGCTCCCAGTTCTCCATGGCCTGTCCTGCCTTTCTGGATTTTACACTTTTTTCAGATGGCCCTTTTGACCGGGGGGCAGTGAGACTTCATTGTAGTGCAGATTTCCTTTGCAAGCTTGCTTGGTTGGCCAAAAAGGGCGTATGCGTTTTTTCCTGAATATATTCAGGAAAAAACGCATACGCCCTTTTTGGCCAAGCGCATCATTGTGGACGTTCTGCCTCTTTTCCTATGCTTTAAATGCAATTCCAGTCTACCTCCTGAAATCGGTTTCCTGCAATTCTGCCCCGCTTTCAAGTCCTCTTGGCAGCCTTACTTCAGTATATTTTTGGACGATAGCTGTCATTTATAACTCTGCAGGTTTGTGAATTACAGTGCCCCTGAGCTCCTTTCTTCAACTCGCTTTCTTGTGAGCTGGCCGCAACACCGCAGGATTGCTTCAGGCCCTAATCTGGTTCCGGCACGGCACGCTGATCCTTTGGTTAATTCCTCTTCCTGGTGGGAAATGAGAGTTTAATTTGCCCGTCCAGACACCTCCACCTAGTCTCTCATTGGTTCTCCCTATTCCTGTTCACCTTCCTCAGAAATTGCAAATGGGCCAAACAGGAGGTTAAAGGCACTGACTCTCCAAGTCGGGAGAGTGTTAGTAAAGCGTGTGGAATGTTGCACCCGAGTACCAGGGGACGAGAACTGAGACATATTGGAACACGTCTCCCAATCACACGGTTGATCATACTCTGGGTTCCACGTGCATGTTTTACCTGAAGGCAGAATCCCTTAAACCTGGAGAGTTGAGACCCGTGGAATGGGTACCATGCAATATGACTTCAAAGGGTCTTCATTTGCTCACCGAACGTCTCCAATCCTATCACTGCTGCGTTTATGCCCCTGTACACACGCTTGATTTTCTTTCAGACACATAGCAATCCATAGGTTTTAAGATACTTACTAGTCAGGTACATTCTTAGGCGTTTAATATGGGGTGTTGAGTCCATTTCGTTGAGCAAGGAGTAGTTCTTGTCTATTCCATATTTGGCTTAAGGAACTTTATCTGTGCTCATTTCAATCTCTGGTTTGATGCAGCACCCCAACTCACCTTTCCCCTTAAGCAAGCATAAGTTGGTTTTCTAAATTTGAGACCCTGTTCTGTTTTGTAATCCAGTTCCTGTGTAGCCAAGTTTACATTCCGTGTATTAGTGATATCTTATGATGTTTCTTTTTCTGTGTGATTTATTTCAGTTAGAATCATCATACGTGAATCCACTCATTATGCTGCTACGGGCCTGATGACATAGATTTCATTGCTGAGTGATATTGCATTGTACGTAAGTACCACAACTTCTTTATCCATTTTTCACTTTCTGCGATATTGAACTTGTACCATAAACGAGGTTCTTGTAAACAGAGCCGTCCCAAACTTTGGGGTGGCTGTGTCTTTTTGATTTTAATTTCCCTAAGCTATAGGACCATAAGTGGAAGTGCCCTAGGCTCTGTTGCTTTGTTTTTTGGATGTTTCAGGAAACACCATACACCTCTCCCGAGTGGCTGTTGGCAATTTACATCCCGCCCATCAGCATAACTAGGCTCCCAGTTCTCCATGGCCTGTCCTGCCTTTCTGGATTTTACACTTTTTTCAGATGGCCCTTTTGACCGGGGGGAAGTGAGACTTCATTGTAGTGCAGATTTCCTTTGCAAGCTTGCTTGGTTGGCCAAAAAGGGCGTATGCGTTTTTCCCTGAATATATTCAGGAAAAAACACATACGCCCTTTTTGGCCAAGTGTATCATTGTGGACGTTCTGCCTCTTTTCCTATGCTTTACATGCAATTCCAGTCTACCTCCTGAAATCGGTTTCCTGCAATTCTGCCCCGCTTTCAACTCCTCTTGGCAGCCTTACTTCAATATGTTTTTGGAAGATAGCTGTCATTTATAACTCTGCAGGTTTGTGAATTACAGTGCCCCTGAGCTCCTTTCTTCAACTCGCTTTCTTGTGAGCTGGCCGCAACACCGCAGGATTGCTTCAGGCCGTAGTTTGGTTCCAGCACGGCATGCTGAGCGTTTGGTTAATTCCTCTTCCTGGTGGGAAATGAGAGTTAAATTTGCCCGTCCGGACACCACCACCTAGTCTCTCATTGGTTCTCCCTATTCCTGTTCATTTTCCACAGAAATTGCAAACTGGGCCAAACAGGAGGTTAAAGGCACTGACTCTCCAAGTGGGGAGAGTGTTAGTAAAGTGTCTGGAATGTTGCACCCGAGTACCAGGGGACGAAAACTGAGACACATTTGAACACGTTTCCCGATCACACGGTGGATCATACTCTGGGTTCCACATGCATGTTTTAGCTGAAGGAAGAATCCATTAAACCTGGAGAGTTGAGACCCATGGAATGGGTACCATGCAATATGACTTCAAAGGGTCTGCATTTGCTCACCGAACCTCAGCAATCCTATCACTGCTGCGTTTATGCCGCTGTACACACGCTTGATTCTCTTTCGGAGACATATAAATCCATAGGTTTTAAGATTCTTACTAGTCAGGTACATTCTTAGGCGTTTAATATGGAGTGTTGAGTCCACTTCATTGAGCAAGGAGTAGCTCTTGTCTATTACATATTTGGCTTATGGAACGGTATCTGTGCTCATTTCAAACTCTGGTTTTATGCAGCACCCCAACTCACCCGTCCCCTTAAGCAAGCATAAGTTGGTTTTCTACATTTGACACCCTGTTCTGTTTTGTAATTCAGTTCTTGTGTAGCCAAGTTTACATTCCGTGTATTAGTGATATCTTATGATGTTTCTTTTTCTGTGTGACTAATTTCACTTAGAATCATCGTACCTGAATCCACTCATTATGCTGCTACGGGCCTGTTGACATAGATTTCATTGCTGAGTGATATTGCATTGTACGTAAGTACCACAATTTCTTTATCCATTTTTCGTTTTCTGTGATATTCAACTTGTACCGTAAAGGAGGTTCTTGTAAACAGAGCCGTCCCAAACTTTGGGGTGGCTGTGTCTTTTTGATTTTAATTTCCCTAAGCTATAGGACAATAAGTGGAAGTGCCCTAGGCTCTGTTGCTTTGTTTTTTGGATGTTTCAGGAAACACCATACACTTCTCCAGAGTGGCTGCTGGCAATTTACATCCCGCCCATCAGCATAACAAGGCTCCCAGTTCTCCATGGCCTGTCCTGCCTTTCTGGATTTTACACTTTTTTCAGATGGCCCTTTTGACCGGGGGGAAGAGAGACTTCATTGTAGTGCAGATTTCCTTTGCAAGCTTGCTTGGTTGGCCAAAAAGGGCGTATGCGTTTTTTCCTGAATATATTCAGGAAAAAACGCATACGCCCTTTTTGGCCAAGTGCATCATTGTGGACGTTCTGCCTCTTTTCCTATGCTTTAAATGCAATTCCAGTCTACCTCCTGAAATCGGTTTCCTGCAATTCTGCCCCACTTTCAAGTCCTCTTGGCAGCCTTACTTCAGTATATTTTTGGACGATAGCTGTCATTTATAACTCTGCAGGTTTGTGAATTACAGTGCCCCTGAGCTCCTTTCTTCAACTCGCTTTCTTGTGAGCTGGCTGCAACACCGCAGGATTGCTTCAGGCCCTAATCTGGTTCTGGCACGGCACGCTGAGCCTTTGGTTAATTCCTCTTCCTGGTGGGAAATGAGAGTTAAATTTGCCCGTCCAGACACCTCCAGCTAGTCTCTCATTGGTTCTCCCTATTCCTGTTCATCTTCTGCAGAAATTGCAAACTGGGCCAAACAGGAGGTTAAAGGCACTGACTCTCCAAGTCGGGAGAGTGTTAGTAAAGCGTCTGGAATGTTGCACCCGAGTACCAGGGGACGAGAACTGAGACATATTGGAACACGTCTCCCGATCACACGGTTGATCATACTCTGGGTTCCACGTGCATGTTTTAGCTGAAGGAAGAATCCCTTAAACCTGGAGAGTTGAGACCCGTGGAATGGGTACCATGCAATATGACTTCAAAGGGTCTTCATTTGCTCACCGAACCTCTCCAATCCTATCACTGCTGCGTTTATGCCCCTGTACACACGCTTGATTTTCTTTCAGAGACATAGCAATCCATAGGTTTTAAGATACTTACTAGTCAGGTACATTCTTAGGCGTTTAATATGGGGTGTTGAGTCCATTTCGTTGAGCAAGGAGTAGTTCTTGTCTATTCTATATTTGGCTTAAGGAACTTTATATGTGTTCATTTAAATCTCTGGTTTTATGCAGCACCCCAACTCACCTTTCCCCTTAAGCAAGCATAAGTTGGTTTTCTAAATTTGAGACCCTGTTCTGTTTTGTAATCCAGTTCCTGTGTAGCCAAGTTTACATCCCGTGTATTAGTGATATCTTATGATGTTTCTTTTTCTGTGTGACTTATTTCAGTTAGAATCATCATACCTGAATCCACTCATTATGCTGCTACGGGCCTGATGACATAGATTTCATTGCTGAGTGATATTGCATTCTACGTAAGTACCAGAACTTCTTTATCCATTTTTCACTTTCTGCGATATTGAACTTGTACCGTAAACGAGGTTCTTGTAAACAGAGCCGTCCCAAACTTTGGGGTGGCTGTTTCTTTTTGATTTTAATTTCCCTAAACTATAGGACCATAAATGGAAGTGCGCTAGGCTCTGTTGCTTTGTTTTTTAGATGTTTCAGGAAACACCATACACCTCTCCCAAGTGGCTGTTGGCAATTTACATCCCGCCCATCAGCATAACAAGGCTCCCAGTTCTCCATGGCCTGTCCTGCCTTTCTGGATTTTACACTTTTTTCAGATGGCCCTTTTGACCGGGGGGAAGTGAGACTTCATTGTAGTGCAGATTTCCTTTGCAAGCTTGCTTGGTTGGCCAAAAAGGGCGTATCCGTTTTTTCCTGAATATATTCAGGAAAAAACGCATACGCCCTTTTTGGCCAAGTGCATCATTGTGGACGTTCTGCCTCTTTTCCTATGCTTTAAATGCAAATCCAGTCTACCTCCTGAAATCGGTTTCCTGCAATTCTGCCCCGCTTTCAAGTCCTCTTGGCAGCCTTACTTCAGTATATTTTTGGACGATAGCTGTCATTTATAACTCTGCAGGTTTGTGAATTACAGTGCCCCTGAGCTCCTTTCTTCAACTCGCTTTCTTGTGAGCTGGCCGCAACACCGCAGGATTGCTTCAGGCCCTAATCTGGTTCCGGCACGGCACGCTGAGTCTTTGGTTAATTCCTCTTCCTGGTGGGAAATGAGAGTTAAATTTGCCCGTCCAGACACCTCCAGCTAGTCTCTCATTGGTTCTCCCTATTCCTGTTCATCTTCCGCAGAAATTGCAAACTGGGCCAAACAGGAGGTTAAAGGCACTGACTCTCCAAGTCGGGAGAGTGTTAGTAAAGCGTCTGGAATGTTGCACCCGAGTACCAGGGGACGAGAACTGAGACATATTGGAACACGTCTCCCGATCACACGGTTGATCATACTCTGGGTTACACGTGCATGTTTTACCTGAAGGCAGAATCCCTTAAACCTGGAGAGTTGAGACCCGTGGAATGGGTACCATGCAATATGACTTCAAAGGGTCTTCATTTGCTCACCGAACGTCTCCAATCCTATCACTGCTGCGTTTATGCCCCTGTACACATGCTTGATTTTCTTTCAGACACATAGCAATTCATAGGTTTTAAGATACTTACTAGTCAGGTACATTCTTAGGCGTTTAATATGGGGTGTTGAGTCCATTTCGTTGAGCAAGGAGTAGTTCTTGTCTATTCCATATTTGGCTTAAGGAACTTTATCTGTGCTCATTTCAATCTCTGGTTTGATGCAGCACCCCAACTCACCTTCCCCCTTAAGCAAGCATAAGTTGGTTTTCTAAATTTGAGACCCTGTTCTGTTTTGTAATCCAGTTCCTGTGTAGCCAAGTTTACATCCCGTGTATTAGTGATATCTTATGATGTTTCTTTTTCTGTGTGACTTATTTCAGTTAGAATCATCATACCTGAATCCACTCATTATGCTGCTACGGGCCTGATGACATAGATTTCATTGCTGAGTGATATTGCATTGTACGTAAGTACCACAACATCTTTATCCATTTTTCACTTTCTGCGATATTGAACTTGTACCGTAAACGAGGTTCTTGTAAACAGAGCCGTCCCAAACTTTGGGGTGGCTGTGTCTTTTTGATTTTAATTTCCCTAAGCTATAGGACCATAAGTGGAAGTGCCCTAGGCTCTGTTGCTTTGTTTTTTGGATGTTTCAGGAAACACCATACACCTCTCCCGAGTGGCTGTTGGCAATTTACATCCCGCCCATCAGCATAACTAGGCTCCCAGTTCTCCATGGCCTGTCCTGCCTTTCTGGATTTTACACTTTTTTCAGATGGCCCTTTTGACCGGGGGGAAGTGAGACTTCATTGTAGTGCAGATTTCCTTTGCAAGCTTGCTTGGTTGGCCAAAAAGGGCGTATGCGTTTTTTCCTGAATATATTCAGGAAAAAACGCATACGCCCTTTTTGGCCAAGTGTATCATTGTGGACGTTCTGCCTCTTTTCCTATGCTTTACATGCAATTCCAGTCTACCTCCTGAAATCGGTTTCCTGCAATTCTGCCCCGCTTTCAACTCCTCTTGGCAGCCTTACTTCAATATGTTTTTGGATGATAGCTGTCATTTATAACTCTGCAGGTTTGTGAATTACAGTGCCCCTGAGCTCCTTTCTTCAACTCGCTTTCTTGTGAGCTGGCCGCAACACCACAGGATTGCTTCCGGCCGTAGTTTGGTTCCAGCACGGCATGCTGAGCCTTTGGTTAATTCCTCTTCCTGGTGGGAAATGAGAGTTAAATTTGCCCGTCCGGACACCTCCACCTAGTCTCTCATTGGTTCTCCCTATTCCTGTTCATTTTCCACAGAAATTGCAAACTGGGCCAAACAGGAGGTTAAAGGCACTGACTCTCCAAGTGGGGAGAGTGTTAGTAAAGCGTCTGGAATGTTGCACCCGAGTACCAGGGGACGAAAACTGAGACACATTTGAACACGTTTCCCGATCACACGGTGGATCATACTCTGGGTTCCACATGCATGTTTTAGCTGAAGGAAGAATCCATTAAACCTGGAGAGTTGAGACCCATGGAATGGGTACCATGCAATATGACTTCAAAGGGTCTGCATTTGCTCACCGAACCTCAGCAATCCTATCACTGCTGCGTTTATGCCGCTGTACACACGCTTGATTCTCTTTCGGAGACATATAAATCCATAGGTTTTAAGATTCTTACTAGTCAGGTACATTCTTAGGCGTTTAATATGGAGTGTTGAGTCCACTTCATTGAGCAAGGAGTAGCTCTTGTCTATTACATATTTGGCTTATGGAACGGTATCTGTGCTCATTTCAATCTCTGGTTTTATGCAGCACCCCAACTCACCCGTCCCCTTAAGCAAGCATAAGTTGGTTTTCTACATTTGACACCCTGTTCTGTTTTGTAATTCAGTTCTTGTGTAGCCAAGTTTACATTCCGTGTATTAGTGATATCTTATGATGTTTCTTTTTCTGTGTGACTAATTTCACTTAGAATCATCGTACCTGAATCCACTCATTATGCTGCTACGGGCCTGTTGACATAGATTTCATTGCTGAGTGATATTGCATTGTACGTAAGTACCACAATTTCTTTATCCATTTTTCGCTTTCTGTGATATTGAACTTGTACCGTAAACGAGGTTCTTGTAAACAGAGCCGTCCCAAACTTTGGGGTGGCTGTGTCTTTTTGATTTTAATTTCCCTAAGCTATAGGACCATAAGTGGAAGTGCCCTAGGCTCTGTTGCTTTGTTTTTTGGATGTTTCAGGAAACACCATACACTTCTCCAGAGTGGCTGCTGGCAATTTACATCCCGCCCATCAGCATAACTAGGCTCCCAGTTCTCCATGGCCTGTCCTGCCTTTCTGGATTTTACACTTTTTTCAGATGGCCCTTTTGACCGGGGGGCAGTGAGACTTCATTGTAGTGCAGATTTCCTTTGCAAGCTTGCTTGGTTGGCCAAAAAGGGCGTATGCGTTTTTTCCTGAATATATTCAGGAAAAAACGCATACGCCCTTTTTGGCCAAGTGCATCATTGTGGACGTTCTGCCTCTTTTCCTATGCTTTACATGCAATTCCAGTCTACCTCCTGAAATCGGTTTCCTGCAATTCTGCCCCGCTTTCAACTCCTCTTGGCAGCCTTACTTCAATATGTTTTTGGAAGATAGCTGTCATTTATAACTCTGCAGGTTTGTGAATTACAGTGCCCCTGAGCTCCTTTCTTCAACTCGCTTTCTTGTGAGCTGGCCGCAACACCACAGGATTGCTTCCGGCCGTAGTTTGGTTCCAGCACGGCAGGCTGAGCCTTTGGTTAATTCCTCTTCCTGGTGGGAAATGAGAGTTAAATTTGCCCGTCCGGACACCTCCACCTAGTCTCTCATTGGTTCTCCCTATTCCTGTTCATTTTCCACAGAAATTGCAAACTGGGCCAAACAGGAGGTTAAAGGCACTGACTCTCCAAGTGGGGAGAGTGTTAGTAAAGCGTCTGGAATGTTGCACCCGAGTACCAGGGGACGAAAACTGAGACACATTTGAACACGTTTCCCGATCACACGGTGGATCATACTCTGGGTTCCACATGCATGTTTTAGCTGAAGGAAGAATCCATTAAACCTGGAGAGTTGAGACCCATGGAATGGGTACCATGCAATATGACTTCAAAGGGTCTGCATTTGCTCACCGAACCTCAGCAATCCTATCACTGCTGCGTTTATGCCGCTGTACACACGCTTGATTCTCTTTCGGAGACATATAAATCCATAGGTTTTAAGATTCTTACTAGTCAGGTAGATTCTTACTAGTCAGGTATATTCTTAGGCGTTTAATATGGGGTGTTGAGTCCACTTCGTTGAGCAAGGAGTAGCTCTTGTCTATTACATATTTGGCTTATGGAACGGTATCTGTGCTAATTTCAATCTCTGGTTTTATGCAGCACCCCAACTCACCCGTCCCCTTAAGCAAGCATAAGTTGGTTTTCTACATTTGACACCCTGTTCTGTTTTGTAATTCAGTTCTTGTGTAGCCAAGTTTACATTCCGTGTATTAGTGATATCTTATGATGTTTCTTTTTCTGTGTGACTAATTTCACTTAGAATCATCGTACCTGAATCCACTCATTATGCTGCTATGGGCCTGATGACATAGATTTCATTGCTGAGTGATATTGCATTGTACGTAAGTACCACAACTTCTTTATCCATTTTTCGCTTTCTGTGATATTGAACTTGTTCGGTAAACGAGGTTCTTGTAAACAGAGCCGTCCCAAACTTTGGGGTGGCTGTGTCTTTTTGATTTTAATTTCCCTAAGCTATAGGACCATAAGTGGAAGTGCCCTAGGCTCTGTTGCTTTGTTTTTTGGATGTTTCAGGAAACACCATACACTTCTCCAGAGTGGCTGCTGGCAGTTTACATCCCGCCCATCAGCATAACAAGGCTCCCAGTTCTCCATGGCCTGTCCTGCCTTTCTGGATTTTACACTTTTTTCAGATGGCCCTTTTGACCGGGGGGCAGTGAGACTTCATTGTAGTGCAGATTTCCTTTGCAAGCTTGCTTGGTTGGCCAAAAAGGGCGTATGCGTTTTTTCCTGAATATATTCAGGAAAAAACGCATACGCCCTTTTTGGCCAAGTGCATCATTGTGGACGTTCTGCCTCTTTTCCTATGCTTTACATGCAATTCCAGTGTACCTCCAGAAATCGGTTTCCTGCAATTCTGCCCCGCTTTCAACTCCTCTTGGCAGCCTTACTTCAATATATTTTTGGAAGATAGCTGTCATTTATAACTCTGCAGGTTTGTGAATTACAGTGCCCCTGAGCTCCTTTCTTCAACTCGCTTTCTTGTGAGCTGGCCGCAACACCGCAGGATTGCTTCAGGCCCTAGTTTGGTTCCGGCACGGCATGCTGAGCCTTTGGTTAATTCCTCTTCCTGGTGGGAAATGAGAGTTAAATTTGCCCGTCCGGACACCACCACCTAGTCTCTCATTGGTTCTCCCTATTCCTGTACATTTTCCACAGATATTGCAACCTGGGCCAAACAAGAGGTTAAAGGCACTGACTCTCCAAGTGGGGAGAGTGTTAGTAAAGCGTCTGGAATGTTGCACCCGAGTACCAGGGGACGAAAACTGAGACACATTTGAACACGTTTCCCGATCACACGGTGGATCATACTCTGGGTTCCACATGCATGTTTTAGCTGAAGGAAGAATCCATTAAACCTGGAGAGTTGAGACCCATGGAATGGGTACCATGCAATATGACTTCAAAGGGTCTGCATTTGCTCACCGAACCTCAGCAATCCTATCACTGCTGCGTTTATGCCGCTGTACACACGCTTGATTCTCTTTCGGAGACATATAAATCCATAGGTTTTAAGATTCTTACTAGTCAGGTAGATTCTTACTAGTCAGGTATATTCTTAGGCGTTTAATATGGGGTGTTGAGTCCACTTCGTTGAGCAAGGAGTAGCTCTTGTCTATTACATATTTGGCTTATGGAACGGTATCTGTGCTAATTTCAATCTCTGGATTTATGCAGCACCCCAACTCACCCGTCCCCTTAAGCAAGCATAAGTTGGTTTTCTACATTTGACACCCTGTTCTGTTTTGTAATTCAGTTCTTGTGTAGCCAAGTTTACATTCCGTGTATTAGTGATATCTTATGATGTTTCTTTTTCTGTGTGACTAATTTCACTTAGAATCATCGTACCTGAATCCACTCATTATGCTGCTACGGGCCTGTTGACATAGATTTCATTGCTGAGTGATATTGCATTGTACGTAAGTACCACAATTTCTTTATCCATTTTTCGCTTTCTGTGATATTGAACTTGTACCGTAAACGAGGTTCTTGTAAACAGAGCCGTCCCAAACTTTGGGGTGGCTGTGTCTTTTTGATTTTAATTTCCCTAAGCTATAGGACAATAAGTGGAAGAGCCCTAGGCTCTGTTGCTTTGTTTTTTGGATGTTTCAGGAAACACCATACACTTCTCCAGAGTGGCTGCTGGCAATTTACATCCCGCCCATCAGCATAACTAGGCTCCCAGTTCTCCATGGCCTGTCCTGCCTTTCTGGATTTTACACTTTTTTCAGATGGCCCTTTTGACCGGGGTGCAGTGAGACTTCATTGTAGTGCAGATTTCATTTGCAAGCTTGCTTGGTTGGCCAAAAAGGGCGTATGCGTTTTTTCCTGAATATATTCAGGAAAAAACGCATACGCCCTTTTTGGCCAAGTGCATCATTGTGGACGTTCTGCCTCTTTTCCTATGCTTTAAATGCAATTCCAGTCTACCTCCTGAAATCGGTTTCCTGCAATTCTGCCCCCCTTTCAACTCCTCTTGGCAGTCTTACTTCAATATATTTTTGGAAGATAGCTGTCCTTTATAACTCTGCAGGTTTGTGAATTACAGTGCCCCTGAGCTCCTTTCTTCAACTCGCTTTCTTGTGAGCTGGCCGCAACACCGCAGGATTGCTTCTGGTCCTAGTGTGGTTCCGGCATGGCACGCTGAGCCTTTGGTTAATTCCTCTTCCTGGTTGGAAATGAGAGTTAAATTTGCCCGTCTGGACACCTCCACCTAGTCTCTCATTGGTTCTCCCTATTCCTGTTCATTTTCCACAGAAATTGCAAACTGGGCCAAACAGGAGGTTAAAGGCACTGACTCTCCAAGTGGGGAGAGTGTTAGTAAAGCGTCTGGAATGTTGCACCTGAGTACCAGGAATCGAAAATTGAGACACATTTGAGCACGTTTTCCGATCACACGGTGGATCATACTCTGGGTTCCACATGCATGTTTTAGCTGAAGGAAGAATCCCTTAAACAGGGAGAGTTGAGACCCATGGAATGGGTACCATGCAATATGACTTCAAAGGGTCTGCATTTGCTCACCGAACCTCAGCAATCCTATCACTGCTGCGTTTATGCCACTGTACACACGCTTGATTCTCTTTCGGAGACATATAAATCCATAGGTTTTAAGATTCTTACTAGTCAGGTAGATTCTTACTAGTCAGGTATATTCTTAGGCGTTTAATATGGGGTGTTGAGTCCACTTCGTTGAGCAAGGAGTAGCTCTTGTCTATTACATATTTGGCTTATGGAACGGTATCTGTGCTCATTTCAGTCTGGTTTTATGCAGCACCCCAACTCACCCGTCCCCTTAAGCAAGCATAAGTTGGTTTTCTACATTTGACACCCTGTTCTGTTTTGTAATTCAGTTCTTGTGTAGCCAAGTTTACATTCCGTGTATTAGTGATATCTTATGATGTTTCTTTTTCTGTGTGACTAATTTCACTTAGAATCATCGTACCTGAATCCACTCATTATGCTGCTACGGGCCTGATGACATAGATTTCATTGCTGAGTGATATTGCATTGTACGTAAGTACCACAATTTCTTTATCCATTTTTCGCTTTCTGTGATATTGAACTTGTACCGTAAACGAGGTTCTTGTAAACAGAGCCGTCCCAAACTTTGGGGTGGCTGTGTCTTTTTGATTTTAATTTCCCTAAGCTATAGGACCATAAGTGGAAGTGCCCTAGGCTCTGTTGCTTTGTTTTTTGGATGTTTCAGGAAACACCATACACTTCTCCAGAGTGGCTGCTGGCAATTTACATCCCGCCCATCAGCATAACTAGGCTCCCAGTTCTCCATGGCCTGTCCTGCCTTTCTGGATTTTACACTTTTTTCAGATGGCCCTTTTGACCGGGGGGCAGTGAGACTTCATTGTAGTGCAGATTTCCTTTGCAAGCTTGCTTGGTTGGCCAAAAAGGGCGTATGCGTTTTTTCCTGAATATATTCAGGAAAAAACGCATACGCCCTTTTTGTCCAAGTGCATCATTGTGGACGTTCTGCCTCTTTTCCTATGCTTTACATGCAATTCCAGTCTACCTCCTGAAATCGGTTTCCTGCAATTCTGCCCCGCTTTCAACTCCTCTTGGCATCCTAATTCAATATATTTTTGGAAGATAGCTGTCATTTATAACTCTGCAGGTTTGTGAATTACAGTGCCCCTGAGCTCCTTTCTTCAACTCGCTTTCTTGTGAGCTGGCCGCAACACCGCAGGATTGCTTCAGGCCCTAGTTTGGTTCCGGCACGGCATGCTGAGCCTTTGGTTAATTCCTCTTCCTGGTGGGAAATGAGAGTTAAATTGGCCCGTCCGGACACCTCCACCTAATCTCTCATTGGTTCTCCCTATTCCTGTTCATCTTCCGCAGAAATTGCTAACTGGGCCAAACAGGAGGTTAAAGGCACTGACTCTCCAAGTGGGGAGAGTGTTAGTAAAGCGTCTGGAATGTTGCACCCGAGTACCAGGGGACGAAAACTGAGACACATTTGAACACGTTTTCCGACCACATGGTGGATCATACTCTGGGTTCCACATGCATGTTTTAGCTGAAGGAAGAATCCCTTAAACAGGGAGAGTTGAGACCCATGGAATGGGTACCATGCAATATGACTTCAAAGGGTCTGCATTTGCTCACCGAACCTCACCAATCCTATCACTGCTGCATTTATGCCGCTGTACACACGCTTGATTCTCTTTCGGAGACATATAAATCCATAGGTTTTAAGATTCTTACTAGTCAGGTATATTCTTAGGCGTTTAATATGGAGTGTTGAGTCCACATCGTTGAGCAAGGAGTAGCTCTTGTCTATTACATATTTGGCTTATGGAACGGTATCTGTGCTAATTTCAATCTCTGGTTTTATGCAGCACCCCAACTCACCCGTCCCCTTAAGCAAGCATAAGTTGGTTTTCTACATTTGACACCCTGTTCTGTTTTGTAATTCAGTTCTTGTGTAGCCAAGTTTACATTCCGTGTATTAGTGATATCTTATGATGTTTCTTTTTCTGTGTGACTAATTTCACTTAGAATCATCGTACCTGAATCCACTCATTATGCTGCTACGGGCCTGTTGACATAGATTTCATTGCTGAGTGATATTGCATTGTACGTAAGTACCACAATTTCTTTATCCATTTTTCGCTTTCTGTGATATTGAACTTGTACCGTAAACGAGGTTCTTGTAAACAGAGCCGTCCCAAACTTTGGGGTGGCTGTGTCTTTTTGATTTTAATTTCCCTAAGCTATAGGACAATAAGTGGAAGTGCCCTAGGCTCTGTTGCTTTGTTTTTTGGATGTTTCAGGAAACACCATACACTTCTCCAGAGTGGCTGCTGGCAATTTACATCCCGCCCATCAGCATAACTAGGCTCCCAGTTCTCCATGGCCTGTCCTGCCTTTCTGGATTTTACACTTTTTTCAGATGGCCCTTTTGACCGGGGGGCAGTGAGACTTCATTGTAGTGCAGATTTCCTTTGCAAGCTTGCTTGGTTGGCCAAAAAGGGCGTATGCGTTTTTTCCTCAGGAAAAAACGCATACGCCCTTTTTGGCCAAGTGCATCATTGTGGACGTTCTGCCTCTTTTCCTATGCTTTACATGCAATTCCAGTCTACCTCCTGAAATCGGTTTCCTGCAATTCTGCCCCCCTTTCAACTCCTCTTGGCAGCCTTACTTCAATATATTTTTGGAAGATAGCTGTCCTTTATAACTCTGCAGGTTTGTGAATTACAGTGCCCCTGAGCTCCTTTCTTCAACTCGCTTTCTTGTGAGCTGGCCGCAACACCGCAGGATTGCTTCTGGTCCTAGTGTGGTTCCGGCAAGGCACGCTGAGCCTTTGGTTAATTCCTCTTCCTGGTGGGAAATGAGAGTTAAATTGGCCCGTCTGGACACCTCCACCTAATCTCTCATTGGTTCTCCCTATTCCTGTTCATCTTCCGCAGAAATTGCTAACTGGGCCAAACAGGAGGTTAAAGGCACTGACTCTCCAAGTGGGGAGAGTGTTAGTAAAGCGTCTGGAATGTTGCACCCGAGTACCAGGGGACGAAAACTGAGACACATTTGAACACGTTTTCCGACCACATGGTGGATCATACTCTGGGTTCCACATGCATGTTTTAGCTGAAGGAAGAATCCCTTAAACATGGAGAGTTGAGACCCATGGAATGGGTACCATGCAATATGACTTCAAAGGGTCTGCATTTGCTCACCGAACCTCACCAATCCTATCACTGCTGCGTTTATGCCGCTGTACACACACTTGATTCTCTTTCGGAGACATATAAATCCATAGGTTTTAAGATTCTTACTAGTCAGGTAGATTCTTACTAGTCAGGTATATTCTTAGGCGTTTAATATGGGGTGTTGAGTCCACTTCGTTGAGCAAGGAGTAGCTCTTGTCTATTACATATTTGGCTTATGGAACTGTATCTCTGCTCATTTCAATCTCTGGTTTTATGCAGCACCCCAACTCACCCGTCCCCTTAAGCAAGCATAAGTTGGTTTTCTACATTTGACACCCTGTTCTGTTTTGTAATTCAGTTCTTGTGTAGCCAAGTTTACATTCCGTGTATTAGTGATATCTTATGATGTTTCTTTTTCTGTGTGACTAATTTCACTTAGAATCATCGTACCTGAATCCACTCATTATGCTGCTACGGGCCTGATGACATAGATTTCATTGCTGAGTGATATTGCATTGTACGTAAGTACCACAACTTCTTTATCCATTTTTCGCTTTCTGTGATATTGAACTTGTACCGTAAACGAGGTTCTTGTAAACAGAGCCGTCCCAAACTTTGGGGTGGCTGTGTCTTTTTGATTTTAATTTCCCTAAGCTATAGGACCATAAGTGGAAGTGCCCTAGGCTCTGTTGCTTTGTTTTTTGGATGTTTCAGGAAACACCATACACTTCTCCAGAGTGGCTGCTGGCAATTTATATCCCGCCCATCAGCATAACTAGGCTCCCAGTTCTCCATGGCCTGTCCTGCCTTTCTGGATTTTACACTTTTTTCAGATGGCCCTTTTGACCGGGGGGCAGTGAGACTTCATTGTAGTGCAGATTTCCTTTGCAAGCTTGCTTGGTTGGCCAAAAAGGGCGTATGCGTTTTTTCCTGAATATATTCAGGAAAAAACGCATACGCCCTTTTTGGCCAAGTGCATCATTGTGGACGTTCTGCCTCTTTTCCTATGCTTTACATGCAATTCCAGTCTACCTCCTGAAATCGGTTTCCTGCAATTCTGCCCTGCTTTCAACTCCTCTTGGCATCCTAATTCAATATATTTTTGGAAGATAGCTGTCATTTATAACTCTGCAGGTTTGTGAATTACAGTGCCCCTGAGCTCCTTTCTTCAACTCGCTTTCTTGTGAGCTGGCCGCAACACCGCAGGATTGCTTCAGGCCCTAGTTTGGTTCCGGCACGGCATGCTGAGCCTTTGGTTAATTCCTCTTCCTGGTGGGAAATGAGAGTTAAATTGGCCCGTCCGGACACCTCTACCTAATCTCTCATTGGTTCTCCCTATTCCTGTTCATCTTCCGCAGAAATTGCTAACTGGGCCAAACAGGAGGTTAAAGGCACTGACTCTCCAAGTGGGGAGAGTGTTAGTAAAGCGTCTGGAATGTTGCACCCGAGTACCAGGAGACGAAAACTGAGACACATTTGAACACGTTTTCCGACCACATGGTGGATCATACTCTGGGTTCCACATGCATGTTTTAGCTGAAGGAAGAATCCCTTAAACAGGGAGAGTTGAGACCGATGGAAAGGGTACCATGCAATATGACTTCAAAGGGTCTGCATTTGCTCACCGAACCTCACCAATCCTATCACTGCTGCGTTTATGCCGCTGTACACACGCTTGATTCTCTTTCGGAGACATATAAATCCATAGGTTTTAAGATTCTTACTAGTCAGGTATATTCTTAGGCGTTTAATATGGAGTGTTGAGTCCACATCGTTGAGCAAGGAGTAGCTCTTGTCTATTACATATTTGGCTTATGGAACGGTATCTGTGCTCATTTCAATCTCTGGTTTTATGCAGCACCCCAACTCACCCGTCCCCTTAAGCAAGCATAAGTTGGTTTTCTACATTTGACACCCTGTTCTGTTTTGTAATTCAGTTCTTGTGTAGCCAAGTTTACATTCCGTGTATTAGTGATATCTTATGATGTTTCTTTTTCTGTGTGACTAATTTCACTTAGAATCATCGTACCTGAATCCACTCATTATGCTGCTACGGGCCTGATGACATAGATTTCATTGCTGAGTGATATTGCATTGTACGTAAGTACCACAGTTTCTTTATCCATTTTTCGCTTTCTGTGATATTGAACTTGTACCGTAAACGAGGTTCTTGTAAACAGAGCCGTCCCAAACTTTGGGGTGGCTGTGTCTTTTTGATTTTAATTTCCCTAAGCTATAGGACCATAAGTGGAAGTGCCCTAGGCTCTGTTGCTTTGTTTTTTGGATGTTTCAGGAAACACCATACACTTCTCCAGAGTGGCTGCTGGCAATTTACATCCCGCCCATCAGCATAACTAGGCTCCCAATTCTCCATGGCCTGTCCTGCCTTTCTGGATTTTACACTTTTTTCAGATGGCCCTTTTGACCGGGGGGCAGTGAGACTTCATTGTAGTGCAGATTTCCTTTGCAAGCTTGCTTGGTTGTCCAAAAAGGGCGTATGCGTTTTTTCCTGAATATATTCAGGAAAAAACGCATACGCCCTTTTTGGCCAAGTGCATCATTGTGGGCGTTCTGCCTCTTTTCCTATGCTTTACATGCAATTCCAGTCTACCTCCTGAAATCGGTTTCCTGCAATTCTGCCCTGCTTTCAACTCCTCTTGGCATCCTAATTCAATATATTTTTGGAAGATAGCTGTCATTTATAACTCTGCAGGTTTGTGAATTACAGTGCCCCTGAGCTCCTTTCTTCAACTCGCTTTCTTGTGAGCTGGCCGCAACACCGCAGGATTGCTTCAGGCCCTAGTTTGGTTCCGGCACGGCATGCTGAGCCTTTGGTTAATTCCTCTTCCTGGTGGGAAATGAGAGTTAAATTGGCCCGTCCGGACACCTCCACCTAATCTCTCATTGGTTCTCCCTATTCCTGTTCATCTTCCGCAGAAATTGCTAACTGGGCCAAACAGGAGGTTAAAGGCACTGACTCTCCAAGTGGGGAGAGTGTTAGTAAAGCGTCTGGAATGTTGCACCCGAGTACCAGGGGACGAAAACTGAGACACATTTGAACACGTTTTCCGACCACATGGTGGATCATACTCTGGGTTCCACATGCATGTTTTAGCTGAAGGAAGAATCCCTTAAACATGGAGAGTTGAGACCCATGGAATGGGTACCATGCAATATGACTTCAAAGGGTCTGCATTTGCTCACCGAACCTCACCAATCCTATCACTGCTGCGTTTATGCCGCTGTACACACACTTGATTCTCTTTCGGAGACATATAAATCCATAGGTTTTAAGATTCTTACTAGTAAGGTAGATTCTTACTAGTCAGGTATATTCTTAGGCGTTTAATATGGGGTGTTGAGTCCACTTCGTTGAGCAAGGAGTAGCTCTTGTCTATTACATATTTGGCTTATGGAACGGTATCTGTGCTCATTTCAATCTCTGGTTTTATGCAGCACCCCAACTCACCCGTCCCCTTAAGCAAGCATAAGTTGGTTTTCTACATTTGACACCCTGTTCTGTTTTGTAATTCAGTTCTTGTGTAGCCAAGTTTACATTCCGTGTATTAGTGATATCTTATGATGTTTCTTTTTCTGTGTGACTAATTTCACTTAGAATCATCGTACCTGAATCCACTCATTATGCTGCTACGGGCCTGATGACATAGATTTCATTGCTGAGTGATATTGCATTGTACGTAAGTACCACAACTTCTTTATCCATTTTTCGCTTTCTGTGATATTGAACTTGTACCGTAAACGAGGTTCTTGTAAACAGAGCCGTCCCAAACTTTGGGGTGGCTGTGTCTTTTTGATTTTAATTTCCCTAAGCTATAGGACCATAAGTCGAAGTGCCCTAGGCTCTGTTGCTTTGTTTTTTGGATGTTTCAGGAAACACCATACACTTCTCCAGAGTGGCTGCTGGCAATTTACATCCCGCCCATCAGCATAACAAGGCTCCCAGTTCTAAATGGCCTGTCCTGCCTTTCTGGATTTTACACTTTTTTCAGATGGCCCTTTTGACCGGGGGGCAGTGAGACTTCATTGTAGTGCAGATTTCCTTTGCAAGCTCGCTTGGTTGGCCAAAAAGGGCGTATGCGTTTTTCCCTGAATATATTCAGGAAAAAACACATACGCCCTTTTTGGCCAAGTGTCTCATTGTGGACGTTCTGCCTCTTTTCCTATGCTTTACATGCAATTCCAGTCTACCTCCTGAAATCGGTTTCCTGCAATTCTGCCCCGCTTTCAACTCCTCTTGGCAGCCTTACTTCAATATATTTTTGGAAGATAGCTGTCATTTATAACTCTGCAGGTTTGTGAATTACAGTGCCCCTGAGCTCCTTTCTTCAACTCGCTTTCTTGTGAGCTGGCCGCAACACCGCAGGATTGCTTCAGGCCCTAGTTTGGTTCCGGCACGGCATGCTGAGCCTTTGGTTAATTCCTCTTCCTGGTGGGAAATGAGAGTTTAATTTGCCCGTCCAGACACCTCCAGCTAGTCTCTCATTGGTTCTCCCTATTCCTGTTCATCTTCCGCAGAAATTGCTAACTGGGCCAAACAGGAGGTTAAAGGCACTGACTCTCCAAGTGGGGATAGTGTTAGTAAAGTGTCTGGAATGTTGTACCCGAGTACCAGGGGACGAAAACTGAAACACATTTGAACACGTTTCCCGATCACACGGTGGATCATACTCTGGGTTCCACATGCATGTTTTAGCTGAAGGAAGAATCCATTAAACCTGGAGAGTTGAGACCCATGGAATGGGTACCATGCAATATGACTTCAAAGGGTCTGCATTTGCTCACCGAACCTCACCAATCCTATCACTGCTGCGTTTATGCCGCTGTACACACGCTTGATTCTCTTTCGGAGACATATAAATCCATAGGTTTTAAGATTCTTACTAGTCAGGTATATTCTTAGGCGTTTAATATGGAGTGTTGAGTCCACATCGTTGAGCAAGGAGTAGCTCTTGTCTATTACATATTTGGCTTATGGAATGGTATCTGTGCTCATTTCAATCTCTGGTTTCATGCAGCACCCCAACTCACCCGTCCCCTTAAGCAAGCATAAGTTGGTTTTCTACATTTGACACCCTGTTCTGTTTTGTAATTCAGTTCTTGTGTAGCCAAGTTTACATTCCGTGTATTAGTGATATCTTATGATGTTTCTTTTTCTGTGTGACTAATTTCACTTAGAATCATCGTACCTGAATCCACTCATTATGCTGCTACGGGCCTGATGACATAGATTTCATTGCTGAGTGATATTGCATTGTACGTAAGTACCACAATTTCTTTATCCATTTTTCGCTTTCTGTGATATTGAACTTGTACCGTAAACGAGGTTCTTGTAAACAGAGCCGTCCCAAACTTTGGGGTGGCTGTGTCTTTTTGATTTTAATTTCCCTAAGCTATAGGACAATAAGTGGAAGTGCCCTAGGCTCTGTTGCTTTGTTTTTTGGATGTTTCAGGAAACACCATACACTTCTCCAGAGTGGCTGCTGGCAATTTACATCCCGCCCATCAGCATAACTAGGCTCCCAGTTCTCCATGGCCTGTCCTGCCTTTCTGGATTTTACACTTTTTTCAGATGGCCCTTTTGACCGGGGGGCAGTGAGACTTCATTGTAGTGCAGATTTCCTTTGCAAGCTTGCTTGGTTGGCCAAAAAGGGCGTATGCGTTTTTTCCTGAATATATTCAGGAAAAAACGCATACGCCCTTTTTGGCCAAGTGCATCATTGTGGACGTTCTGCCTCTTTTCCTATGCTTTACATGCAATTCCAGTCTACCTCCTGAAATCGGTTTCCTGCAATTCTGTCCCCCTTTCAACTCCTCTTGGCAGCCTTACTTCAATATATTTTTGGAAGATAGCTGTCCTTTATAACTCTGCAGGTTTGTGAATTACAGTGCCCCTGAGCTCCTTTCTTCAACTCGCTTTCTTGTGAGCTGGCCGCAACACCGCAGGATTGCTTCTGGTCCTAGTGTGGTTCCGGCAAGGCACGCTGAGCCTTTGGTTAATTCCTCTTCCTGGTTGGAAATGAGAGTTAAATTTGCCCGTCTGGACACCTCCACCTCGTCTCTCATTGGTTCTCCCTATTCCTGTTCATTTTCCACAGAAATTGCAAACTGGGCCAAACAGGAGGTTAAAGGCACTGACTCTCCAAGTGGGGAGAGTGTTAGTAAAGCGTCTGGAATGTTGCACCCGAGTACCAGGAAACGAAAATTGAGACACATTTGAACACGTTTTCCGATCACACGGTGGATCATACTCTGGGTTCCACATGCATGTTTTAACTGAAGGAAGAATCCCTTAAACAGGGAGAGTTGAGACCCATGGAATGGGTACCATGCAATATGACTTCAAAGGGTCTGCATTTGCTCACCGAACCTCAGCAATCCTATCACTGCTGCGTTTATGCCGCTGTACACACGCTTGATTCTCTTTCGGAGACATATAAATCCATAGGTTTTAAGATTCTTACTAGTAAGGTAGATTCTTACTAGTCAGGTATATTCTTAGGCGTTTAATATGGGGTGTTGAGTCCACTTCGTTGAGCAAGGAGTAGCTCTTGTCTATTACATATTTGGCTTATGGAACGGTATCTGTGCTCATTTCAATCTCTGGTTTTATGCAGCACCCCAACTCACCCGTCCCCTTAAGCAAGCATAAGTTGGTTTTCTACATTTGACACCCTGTTCTGTTTTGTAATTCAGTTCTTGTGTAGCCAAGTTTACATTCCGTGTATTAGTGATATCTTATGATGTTTCTTTTTCTGTGTGACTAATTTCACTTAGAATCATCGTACCTGAATCCACTCATTATGCTGCTACGGGCCTGATGACATAGATTTCATTGCTGAGTGATATTGCATTGTACGTAAGTACCACAATTTCTTTATCCATTTTTCGCTTTCTGTGATATTGAACTTGTACCGTAAACGAGGTTCTTGTAAACAGAGCCGTCCCAAACTTTGGGGTGGCTGTGTCTTTTTGATTTTAATTTCCCTAAGCTATAGGACCATAAGTGGAAGTGCCCTAGGCTCTGTTGCTTTGTTTTTTGGATGTTTCAGGAAACACCATACACTTCTCCAGAGTGGCTGCTGGCAATTTACATCCCGCCCATCAGCATAACTAGGCTCCCAGTTCTAAATGGCCTGTCCTGCCTTTCTGGATTTTACACTTTTTTCAGATGGCCCTTTTGACCGGGGGGCAGTGAGACTTCATTGTAGTGCAGATTTCCTTTGCAAGCTCGCTTGGTTGGCCAAAAAGGGCGTATGCGTTTTTCCCTGAATATATTCAGGAAAAAACACATACGCCCTTTTTGGCCAAGTGTCTCATTGTGGACGTTCTGCCTCTTTTCCTATGCTTTACATGCAATTCCAGTCTACCTCCTGAAATCGGTTTCCTGCAATTCTGCCCCGCTTTCAACTCCTCTTGGCAGCCTTACTTCAATATATTTTTGGAAGATAGCTGTCATTTATAACTCTGCAGGTTTGTGAATTACAGTGCCCCTGAGCTCCTTTCTTCAACTCGCTTTCTTGTGAGCTGGCCGCAACACCGCAGGATTGCTTCAGGCCCTAGTTTGGTTCCGGCACGGCATGCTGAGCCTTTGGTTAATTCCTCTTCCTGGTGGGAAATGAGAGTTTAATTTGCCCGTCCAGACACCTCCAGCTAGTCTCTCATTGGTTCTCCCTATTCCTGTTCATCTTCCGCAGAAATTGCTAACTGGGCCAAACAGGAGGTTAAAGGCACTGACTCTCCAAGTGGGGATAGTGTTAGTAAAGTGTCTGGAATGTTGTACCCGAGTACCAGGGGACGAAAACTGAAACACATTTGAACACGTTTCCCGATCACACGGTGGATCATACTCTGGGTTCCACATGCATGTTTTAGCTGAAGGAAGAATCCATTAAACCTGGAGAGTTGAGACCCATGGAATGGGTACCATGCAATATGACTTCAAAGGGTCTGCATTTGCTCACCGAACCTCACCAATCCTATCACTGCTGCGTTTATGCCGCTGTACACACGCTTGATTCTCTTTCGGAGACATATAAATCCATAGGTTTTAAGATTCTTACTAGTCAGGTATATTCTTAGGCGTTTAATATGGAGTGTTGAGTCCACATCGTTGAGCAAGGAGTAGCTCTTGTCTATTACATATTTGGCTTATGGAATGGTATCTGTGCTCATTTCAATCTCTGGTTTTATGCAGCACCCCAACTCACCCGTCCCCTTAAGCAAGCATAAGTTGGTTTTCTACATTTGACACCCTGTTCTGTTTTGTAATTCAGTTCTTGTGTAGCCAAGTTTACATTCCGTGTATTAGTGATATCTTATGATGTTTCTTTTTCTGTGTGACTAATTTCACTTAGAATCATCGTACCTGAATCCACTCATTATGCTGCTACGGGCCTGATGACATAGATTTCATTGCTGAGTGATATTGCATTGTACGTAAGTACCACAATTTCTTTATCCATTTTTCGCTTTCTGTGATATTGAACTTGTACCGTAAACGAGGTTCTTGTAAACAGAGCCGTCCCAAACTTTGGGGTGGCTGTGTCTTTTTGATTTTAATTTCCCTAAGCTATAGGACAATAAGTGGAAGTGCCCTAGGCTCTGTTGCTTTGTTTTTTGGATGTTTCAGGAAACACCATACACTTCTCCAGAGTGGCTGCTGGCAATTTACATCCCGCCCATCAGCATAACTAGGCTCCCAGTTCTCCATGGCCTGTCCTGCCTTTCTGGATTTTACACTTTTTTCAGATGGCCCTTTTGACCGGGGGGCAGTGAGACTTCATTGTAGTGCAGATTTCCTTTGCAAGCTTGCTTGGTTGGCCAAAAAGGGCGTATGCGTTTTCAGGAAAAAACGCATACGCCCTTTTTGGCCAAGTGCATCATTGTGGACGTTCTGCCTCTTTTCCTATGCTTTACATGCAATTCCAGTCTACCTCCTGAAATCGGTTTCCTGCAATTCTGTCCCCCTTTCAACTCCTCTTGGCAGCCTTACTTCAATATATTTTTGGAAGATAGCTGTCCTTTATAACTCTGCAGGTTTGTGAATTACAGTGCCCCTGAGCTCCTTTCTTCAACTCGCTTTCT
Source organism: Leucopleurus acutus (assembly GCF_964270905.1). Classification (NCBI taxonomy): domain Eukaryota; kingdom Metazoa; phylum Chordata; class Mammalia; order Artiodactyla; family Delphinidae; genus Leucopleurus; species Leucopleurus acutus. The sequence continues at coordinate 318,477 of NW_028139129.1, read as the reverse complement.
TGTGAGCTGGCCGCAACACCGCAGGATTGCTTCTGGTCCTAGTGTGGTTCCGGCAAGGCACGCTGAGCCTTTGGTTAATTCCTCTTCCTGGTTGGAAATGAGAGTTAAATTTGCCCGTCTGGACACCTCCACCTCGTCTCTCATTGGTTCTCCCTATTCCTGTTCATTTTCCACAGAAATTGCAAACTGGGCCAAACAGGAGGTTAAAGGCACTGACTCTCCAAGTGGGGAGAGTGTTAGTAAAGCGTCTGGAATGTTGCACCCGAGTACCAGGAAACGAAAATTGAGACACATTTGAACACGTTTTCCGATCACACGGTGGATCATACTCTGGGTTCCACATGCATGTTTTAGCTGAAGGAAGAATCCCTTAAACAGGGAGAGTTGAGACCCATGGAATGGGTACCATGCAATATGACTTCAAAGGGTCTGCATTTGCTCACCGAACCTCAGCAATCCTATCACTGCTGCGTTTATGCCGCTGTACACACGCTTGATTCTCTTTCGGAGACATATAAATCCATAGGTTTTAAGATTCTTACTAGTCAGGTAGATTCTTACTAGTCAGGTATATTCTTAGGCGTTTAATATGGGGTGTTGAGTCCACTTCGTTGAGCAAGGAGTAGCTCTTGTCTATTACATATTTGGCTTATGGAATGGTATCTGTGCTCATTTCAATCTCTGGTTTTATGCAGCACCCCAACTCACCCGTCCCCTTAAGCAAGCATAAGTTGGTTTTCTACATTTGACACCCTGTTCTGTTTTGTAATTCAGTTCTTGTGTAGCCAAGTTTACATTCTATGTATTAGTGATATCTTATGATGTTTCTTTTTCTGTGTGACTAATTTCACTTAGAATCATCGTACCTGAATCCACTCATTATGCTGCTACGGGCCTGATGACATAGATTTCATTGCTGAGTGATATTGCATTGTACGTAAGTACCACAACTTCTTTATCCATTTTTCGCTTTCTGTGATATTGAACTTGTACCGTAAACGAGGTTCTTGTAAACAGAGCCGTCCCAAACTTTGGGGTGGCTGTGTCTTTTTGATTTTAATTTCCCTAAGCTATAGGACCATAAGTGGAAGTGCCCTAGGCTCTGTTGCTTTGTTTTTTGGATGTTTCAGGAAACACCATACACTTCTCCAGAGTGGCTGCTGGCAATTTACATCCCGCCCATCAGCATAACTAGGCTCCCAGTTCTCCATGGCCTGTCCTGCCTTTCTGGATTTTACACTTTTTTCAGATGGCCCTTTTGACCGGGGGGCAGTGAGACTTCATTGTAGTGCAGATTTCCTTTGCAAGCTTGCTTGGTTGGCCAAAAAGGGCGTATGCGTTTTTTCCTGAATATATTCAGGAAAAAACGCATACGCCCTTTTTGGCCAAGTGCATCATTGTGGACGTTCTGCCTCTTTTCCTATGCTTTACATGCAATTCCAGTCTACCTCCTGAAATCGGTTTCCTGCAATTCTGCCCTGCTTTCAACTCCTCTTGGCATCCTAATTCAATATATTTTTGGAAGATAGCTGTCATTTATAACTCTGCAGGTTTGTGAATTACAGTGCCCCTGAGCTCCTTTCTTCAACTCGCTTTCTTGTGAGCTGGCCGCAACACCGCAGGATTGCTTCAGGCCCTAGTTTGGTTCCGGCACGGCATGCTGAGCCTTTGGTTAATTCCTCTTCCTGGTGGGAAATGAGAGTTAAATTGGCCCGTCCGGACACCTCCACCTAATCTCTCATTGGTTCTCCCTATTCCTGTTCATCTTCCGCAGAAATTGCTAACTGGGCCAAACAGGAGGTTAAAGGCACTGACTCTCCAAGTGGGGAGAGTGTTAGTAAAGCGTCTGGAATGTTGCACCCGAGTACCAGGGGACGAAAACTGAGACACATTTGAACACGTTTTCCGACCACATGGTGGATCATACTCTGGGTTCCACATGCATGTTTTAGCTGAAGGAAGAATCCCTTAAACATGGAGAGTTGAGACCCATGGAATGGGTACCATGCAATATGACTTCAAAGGGTCTGCATTTGCTCACCGAACCTCACCAATCCTATCACTGCTGCGTTTATGCCGCTGTACACACACTTGATTCTCTTTCGGAGACATATAAATCCATAGGTTTTAAGATTCTTACTAGTAAGGTAGATTCTTACTAGTCAGGTATATTCTTAGGCGTTTAATATGGGGTGTTGAGTCCACTTCGTTGAGCAAGGAGTAGCTCTTGTCTATTACATATTTGGCTTATGGAACGGTATCTGTGCTCATTTCAATCTCTGGTTTTATGCAGCACCCCAACTCACCCGTCCCCTTAAGCAAGCATAAGTTGGTTTTCTACATTTGACACCCTGTTCTGTTTTGTAATTCAGTTCTTGTGTAGCCAAGTTTACATTCCGTGTATTAGTGATATCTTATGATGTTTCTTTTTCTGTGTGACTAATTTCACTTAGAATCATCGTACCTGAATCCACTCATTATGCTGCTACGGGCCTGATGACATAGATTTCATTGCTGAGTGATATTGCATTGTACGTAAGTACCACAATTTCTTTATCCATTTTTCGCTTTCTGTGATATTGAACTTGTACCGTAAACGAGGTTCTTGTAAACAGAGCCGTCCCAAACTTTGGGGTGGCTGTGTCTTTTTGATTTTAATTTCCCTAAGCTATAGGACCATAAGTGGAAGTGCCCTAGGCTCTGTTGCTTTGTTTTTTGGATGTTTCAGGAAACACCATACACTTCTCCAGAGTGGCTGCTGGCAATTTACATCCCGCCCATCAGCATAACTAGGCTCCCAGTTCTCCATGGCCTGTCCTGCCTTTCTGGATTTTACACTTTTTTCAGATGGCCCTTTTGACCGGGGGGCAGTGAGACTTCATTGTAGTGCAGATTTCCTTTGCAAGCTTGCTTGGTTGTCCAAAAAGGGCGTATGCGTTTTTTCCTGAATATATTCAGGAAAAAACGCATACGCCCTTTTTGGCCAAGTGCATCATTGTGGGCGTTCTGCCTCTTTTCCTATGCTTTACATGCAATTCCAGTCTACCTCCTGAAATCGGTTTCCTGCAATTCTGCCCTGCTTTCAACTCCTCTTGGCATCCTAATTCAATATATTTTTGGAAGATAGCTGTCATTTATAACTCTGCAGGTTTGTGAATTACAGTGCCCCTGAGCTCCTTTCTTCAACTCGCTTTCTTGTGAGCTGGCCGCAACACCGCAGGATTGCTTCAGGCCCTAGTTTGGTTCCGGCACGGCATGCTGAGCCTTTGGTTAATTCCTCTTCCTGGTGGGAAATGAGAGTTAAATTGGCCCGTCCGGACACCTCCACCTAATCTCTCATTGGTTCTCCCTATTCCTGTTCATCTTCCGCAGAAATTGCTAACTGGGCCAAACAGGAGGTTAAAGGCACTGACTCTCCAAGTGGGGAGAGTGTTAGTAAAGCGTCTGGAATGTTGCACCCGAGTACCAGGGGACGAAAACTGAGACACATTTGAACACGTTTTCCGACCACATGGTGGATCATACTCTGGGTTCCACATGCATGTTTTAGCTGAAGGAAGAATCCCTTAAAAATGGAGAGTTGAGACCCATGGAATGGGTACCATGCAATATGTCTTCAAAGGGTCTGTATTTGCTCACCGAACCTCACCAATCCTATCACTGCTGCGTTTATGCCGCTGTACACACACTTGATTCTCTTTCGGAGACATATAAATCCATAGGTTTTAAGATTCTTACTAGTCAGGTAGATTCTTACTAGTCAGGTATATTCTTAGGCGTTTAATATGGGGTGTTGAGTCCACTTCGTTGAGCAAGGAGTAGCTCTTGTCTATTACATATTTGGCTTATGGAACGGTATCTGTGCTAATTTCAATCTCTGGTTTGATGCAGCACCCCAACTCACCCGTCCCCTTAAGCAAGCATAAGTTGGTTTTCTACATTTGACACCCTGTTCTGTTTTGTAATTCAGTTCTTGTGTAGCCAAGTTTACATTCCGTGTATTAGTGATATCTTATGATGTTTCTTTTTCTGTGTGACTAATTTCACTTAGAATCATCGTACCTGAATCCACTCATTATGCTGCTACGGGCCTGATGACATAGATTTCATTGCTGAGTGATATTGCATTGTACGTAAGTACCACAATTTCTTTATCCATTTTTCGCTTTCTGTGATATTGAACTTGTACTGTAAACGAGGTTCTTGTAAACAGAGCCGTCCCAAACTTTGGGGTGGCTGTGTCTTTTTGATTTTAATTTCCCTAAGCTATAGGACCATAAGTGGAAGTGCCCTAGGCTCTGTTGCTTTGTTTTTTGGATGTTTCAGGAAACACCATACACTTCTCCAGAGTGGCTGCTGGCAATTTACATCCCGCCCATCAGCATAACAAGGCTCCCAGTTCTCCATGGCCTGTCCTGCCTTTCTGGATTTTACACTTTTTTCAGATGGCCCTTTTGACCGGGGGGCAGTGAGACTTCATTGTAGTGCAGATTTCCTTTGCAAGCTTGCTTGGTTGGCCAAAAAGGGCGTATGCGTTTTTTCCTGAATATATTCAGGAAAAAACGCATACGCCCTTTTTGGTCAAGTGCATCATTGTGAACGTTCTGCCTCTTTTCCTATGCTTTACATGCAATTCCAGTCTACCTCCTGAAATCGGTTTCCTGCAATTCTGCCCTGCTTTCAACTCCTCTTGGCATCCTAATTCAATATATTTTTGGAAGATAGCTGTCATTTATAACTCTGCAGGTTTGTGAATTACAGTGCCCCTGAGCTCCTTTCTTCAACTCGCTTTCTTGTGAGCTGGCCGCAACACCGCAGGATTGCTTCTGGTCCTAGTGTGGTTCCGGCATGGCACGCTGAGCCTTTGGTTAATTCCTCTTCCTGGTGGGAAATGAGAGTTAAATTTGCCCGTCCAGACACCTCCACCTAATCTCTCATTGGTTCTCCCTATTCCTGTTCATTTTCCACAGAAATTGCAAATTGGGCCATACAGGAGGTTAAAGGCACTGACTCTCCAAGTGGGGAGAGTGTTAGTAAAGCGTCTGGAATGTTGCACCCGAGTACCAGGGGACGAAAACTGAGACACATTTGAACACGTTTCCCGATCACACGGTGGATCATACTCTGGGTTCCACATGCATGTTTTAGCTGAAGGAAGAATCCCTTAAACCTGGAGAGTTGAGACCCATGGAATGGGTACCATGCAATATGACTTCAAAGGGTCTGCATTTGCTCACCGAACCTCACCAATCCTATCACTGCTGCGTTTATGCCGCTGTACACACGCTTGATTCTCTTTCGGAGACATATAAATCTATAGGTTTTAAGATTCTTACTAGTCAGGTAGATTCTTACTAGTCAGGTATATTCCTAGGCGTTTAATATAGGGTGTTGAGTCCACTTCGTTGAGCAAGGGGTACCTTTTGTCTATTATATTTTTGGCTTATGGAACGGTATCTGTGTCAATTTTAATCTCTGGTTTCATGCAGCACCCCATATCGGCTTTCCCCTTAAGCAAGCATAGGTTGGTTTTCTACATTTTTGACCCTGTTCTGTTTTGTAATTCAGTTCCTGTGTAGCCAAGTTTACATTCCGTGTAGTAGTGATATCTTATGATGTTTCTTTTTCTGTGTGACTAATTTCACTTAGAATCATCGTACCTGAATCCACTCATTATGCTGCTCCGGGCCTGATGACATAGATTTCATTGCTGAGTGATATTGCATTGTACGTAAGTACCACAACTTCTTTATCCATTTTTCGCTTTTTGCGATATTTAACTTGTACCGTAAACGAGGTTCTTGTAAACAGAGCCATCCCAAACTTTGGGGTGGCTGTGTCTTTTTGATTTTAATTTCCCTAAGCTATAGGACCATAAGTGGAAGTGCCCTAGGCTCTGTTGCTTAGTTTTTTGGATGTTTCAGGAAACACCATACACTTCTCCAGAGTGGCTGTTGGCCATTTTCATCTCGCCCATCAGCATAACAAGGCTTCCAGTTCTCCATGGCCTGTCCTGCCTTTCTGGATTTTACACTTTTTTCAGAAGGCCCTTTGACCGGGGGGCAGTGAGACTTCATTGTAGTGCAGATTTCCTTTGCGAGCTTGCTTGGTTGGCCAGAAAGGGCGTATGCGTTTCTTCCTGAATATATTCAGGAAAGAACGCATACGCCCTTTTTGGCCAAGTGCATCATTGTCGACGTTCTGAGTCTTTTCCTATGTTTTCAGTGCAATTCCAGTCTACCTCCTGAAATCGGTTTCCTGCAGTTCTGCCTTGCTCTCAGTTCCTCTTCATAGCCTTACCTCAATATACGTTTGGAAAATAGTTGGCCTTTATAACTCTGCAGGTTTTTCAATTGCAGTGGCCCTTAGCTCCATTTTTCAGCTCTTATTTTTGTGATCTTGCCTCATATCCACAGGATTTCTTCAGGCCCTATTCTTCTTCTGGGGCGCCTTGCTCTGCCTTTGGTTAATTCTTCTTCCTGATGTGAAATTAGAGTGACATGTGCCCATTGAAACCGCTACAGCTATTTTCTCACTGGTTCCCCCTATTCCCATTCATCCTCCGCACTAACTGCAGACTGTGCGATACCGGAACTTAAAGGCATTGACTCTCCATGTGGAGATGTTGTTAGTAAAGTGGCTGGAATGTTGATCCGGAGCCCCAGGAGAGGAAAATGAGGTGCATTTTAGAAACCTTTCCCGATCATATGGTATACCATCTGCTGGATTTCCCATGCATGGTTTAGCTGTAGGAAGATTCCCTTCAACTTGGAGTGTTGGGACCCTTGGAATAAGTAGCATGAAGTATTGCATTAAACTTTCGGCAGTTGCTCACCAAAGCTCTCCAATCCTTTCAGCCCCAAGTGTCCAGCCTTATGTCTTATCCAGCTGTGGGTTTATATGTGGTCATTCCAGGTTGCATCACAGCCCCTGAGCGAATTTTGTAAGAATTTTTCTCTCTTTCATTGTTTCTGCGTTTTGGTTTTAAAATTTATTTCTATAATGGGGTTTAGCTCATTTTCACTGCTGTGTTTGTGCCGCTCTGCGCACACTTGATTCCCTTATGGAGATATATCAATACATGGGTTTTAAGATTCTTATTACTCAGATATATTTCTCTGTGGTGTATAGGGTGTGTTGAGGCCAGTTCATTGAGCAAGGTGTAGATCTTGTCTGATACCTATTTGGTTTATTGAACGGTATCTGTGCTAATTTCAAACTCTGGTTTTATGCATCACCCCACCTCTCCTTTCCCCTTAAGCTGACATAAGTGTGTTTTCTAAATGTGAGACACTGTTCTGTTTTGTCATTCATTTTTTGTGCAGCCATATTTATCCTCCCTCTATAAGTGATATCTTATGATATGTTTCTTTTTCTGTTTGACTTATTTCAAGTAGTATTATCGGACCTCAATCCACTCTTTATCCTTCTACTAGCCTTATTACATTGATTTCATGGTGAAGAGATATTCCATTGTACATAAGTACCACATTTTCTTTATCCATTGTTCTCTTTCCTGGGATATTTAAGGTGTACTGAAGTTGAGGTTCTTGTAAACAGAGTAGCCCTAAACTGTGGTGTGCTTGTGTCTTGTTGATTTTTAGACTTCCCTAGATATACTCCCGTGATTGGAAGTGCCCTATGCTCTGTCGCTCTGTTTTTTAGATGATTTAGGAACCACCATACACTTCTCCAGAGTGGCTCTCGGCAGTTCACACACTGTCCATCAGCGTATAAAGGCTCCCTGTTCTCCATGGCCTGTCCTGCATTTCTGGTTTTTACAATTTTTTCGGATGGCCCTTTTGACCGGTGGGAAATGAGACTTCTTTGTTGTGCACATTTGCATTGCTTGCTTGCTTGGTTGCCCATAAAGTGCGTATGCGTTTTTTCCTGGATATATTCAGGAAATAACACATACTCCCTTTTGGGCCAACTGCATCATTGTCGAAATTCTGCCGCTTTTCATGTGCTTTAAAGGCGAGTCCAATCTATCTCTTGAAATCTGTTTCTTGCAATTCTGTCTTGCATTCAGATCCTCTTCTTTGCCTTACCTCAACATATTTTTGGACGTTAGTTTTCATTTATAACTCTGCAGGTTTGTGAATTGCAGTGACCCTGAGCTCCATTTTTTAAGTTGCTCTTTTGTGAGCTGGCCTCAAAACTGCAGGATTGCTTCAGGCCCTATTTTGGCTCCGGCGAGGCGAGATGAGCCTTTTTTTAATTCTTATTCTTAATGGGAAATTAGAGTGACATGTGCCCGTCCAAACCCCTACAACTATTCTCTCATTGTTTCCCCCTGTTCCCGTTCATCCTCCTCACAATTTGCAAAATGTGTGAAACAGAAGTTTAAATGTGCTGATTCTCTAAGTGGGGAGATTCTAAGTAACGTGGCTGGAATGATGAACAGGAGCACCAGGAGAGGATAAATGAGGTGCATTTTAGACACATCTCCCGATCACATGGTGTACAGTCCTCTGGGTTTTCCATGCATGTTTTAGCTGTAGGAAGATTCCTTGAACCTGCAGATTTGGGACCCATTGAATGGGTACCAGGTAGTATTACTTTAAAGGGTGTGCATTTCCTCACCCAACCCCACATTTCTCTTAGTGCGAACAGTTTCCAGCCTTATGTCTCATCCTGCTGTGGGTCTAGATGTGTTCAATCCATGTTGCATCACCGTCCCTGAGGAAAAGTTGTAAGAGGTTTTCTCTGTCTCTCTGTCGTTTATTTTTTTCAATTTATTACTATGTTGTTTACAGCTGATTTTCAAAGCTCTGTTTCTTGCTGCTGTACATCTACTTGATTCACGTACAGAGAGACATCAATAATTTCTTTTTCAGATTCTTACCAGTCATAGATATTCTTTTCCGGTGACTTGAGTGTGCTGAGTGCAGTTCTTTTAGTTACCGTGTAGGCCTTGTTGATTATCAGTTTGGTATTTGGAATGGTATCTTTGCTAATTTCAACCTCCTGGATGATGCCTCACCCCTCCCCACCTTTCCCGTTTAGCAGCCTTACACGTGTTTTCTACATATTTATGTCACTTAGAATGATCATACGTAACTCCTCCGGAGTTGTTACAACTGGCCATATTTCATTGATTTCCAGGCTGAGTAATATTCCACTCTACATAAGTACCACATCTCTATCCATTTTTTCCCTCCAGAGACATTTAAGTTATATCCTAGTCGAGGATCTTTTAAACAGAGAGGCAGTAAACATTGGGGTGCCTGTGTCCTCTCGATTTTTGTTTTTCCCAAGATATACGCCCATGAGTGCAAGTGCCCTATGCTCTGTAGCTCATTTTTTAGATGCTTTAGTAAACACAATACAGTTCTCCAGAATGGCCGTTGGCAATATACATTTCCACTATAAGCCTCACAGGGCTCCCTCCTCTCCTTGCCCTGTCCTGCATTTCTGGCGTTTACACTTTATGAGGATGGCTCTTCTGACTGATGCGAAGTGATATCTTTTGTAGTATTGATTTCCAGTGCCCACCTGTTTGGTTGGCTAAAAAAGTGTATGCCCTTTTCTTGAATATATACAGAAAAAAACGCATACAGCCTTTTTGGCCAACTGCAATGTCGGCAATGTTCAGCCCCTTTTCTTGTGCTTAATGGCGAGTCCTTTCTACCTCCTCAAATCCCTTTCCTGCCATTCTCCCTTGCTTGCCAATCCTTTTCTCTGACTTTCCTCAAGACATTTTTCAGTGATAGATATTTTCAACTCTGCAGTTTCGTGAATTTTACTGCCCCTGAGTTCCATTGTTCAACTTGTGTTTATGGGAACTGGCCACAAAGCAGTGGGATTTCCTCAAGCCCTATACTGTTTCCATGGGCAACCCTAGCCTTTGGTCAATTCATCTTCCTGATTGGAAATTAGAGTGACATGTGCCTGTCTGAACACCTAGGACTTGTCTCTCATTGTTCCTCATCCTTCCGCTTCATCCTCTGGACAAATTCCAAACTGTACGCAACAGGATGTTGACAGTGTTGACATCTCCAAGTGGGGAGACTGTTAGTAAAGACGCTGGAGGGGTGAACCCGAGCACCAGGAGATGAGGAGATGAGATGCCTTTTCCAAACTCTTCCCGATCAGACGGTATACCATCCTCTGGATGTGACAGACATGTTTTAGCAGTAGGAAGAGTCCCATTCATGTAAGGAGAACACCAGGGCTTTTTCAAAATCAGTGTCTCCCCGAAACCCAAACTGGGGAGTTTTTTAAGCTACGGCTACACATATGTTCATTAAGGGCCTTGGGAAGTAGGCAGAGTCCAAACTTTAGATGACTGAAGTCTTCAGGGTCAGAAGCACTCACCACCGGCTTCCCTTAGGTTACACTTTAACTGTCATTGATAGATGATGTCAATAAAAATATCTATTCTTTTTCCGATTATTTCCCCTTATAGGTTATTGCACAATATTGAGTGTAGTTCCCTGTGCTATACAGTAGTTCCTTGTTGATGATCTATTTTATACATAGCAGTGTGTATGTGTTAATTCCAAACTGTTAATTTATCCCTCCTCCCACCTTTCCCCTTTGGTAATAATAAATTATAAGATTTTATACTTCTCAGAAATGGGGGAGCTGAAAGAGAGGTATCATTTTCAATGGAAAAGCATTTAAAACAAGATTGAAGCTTTAACCAAGATTATTAGATGTACATCCTTGGAAAGAAATCACTTCATTTCTCTAATATTGACCTGACAAATAGGACAAACCTTCTCACTGAACTTGCTTATAATAAAGTGATGGAAATATCAAATGGAAGTGTTAGAAACATCTTATTTTACCCGAGCCTTATAAACTGTTCTATGTTAACTACAGTTTGGCTCACACATCTGTTCATTGAAGTTACAATAGTCTCAATTTCTGTTACTGATCCTCCAGAGTGGACCCCAACAAGGGTCCCCCTGCCCAGTGTCATTGGGGCCAACAGATCGAGACTGAGTTTGGTTCCCAAGCAAAGGAAACTTTATATTTTCATCAGAGAATGGAGAGGTGAGAGCATGCACTACCCCGTGGGCTGTGGGCTGGGCTGCTGTGTAGAGATCCTGTCAGAGTCAGTGGGAGGGAGGGGGCGGAGCTCTCAAGGGCCGGGTTGGCTGCAGCTCAGGCTCTATATCTCGGAGTCTGCACTGGGCCCCAGGAGCTGAGGTGTCGACCCAGCCATTCTGCACCAGGAAATCTGGTCTGAAGTGCCGGGTGTGGAACCTCTGCATGCGGGACCCTAGGAGCACGTGAAATTAGACAAAGCACAAAGGATAAAAAAGGTCAGACTTGACTTTATTGCCCAGATTCTATTTTTATCTCCCAGGGATTTTTAATGGGCTTTGCTGGGGACAAACCCCTCCTCTGCCTTTTGTCCCGTTCCTCATTCTTGGAGTGCTGAGGGTGCAGACCCTTCTTCTGTAACTGCTGAGTGCTGAGTTGGGAGCCCTCATACCAGGGGACGAGGGTCAGAACTTCTCCCCAGCAGCCTCCAGGTGACGTTGATTGGCCCCAGGACCCCTGCCTCCCTGCTCGTCCGCCTGAGCACCAGCATTGGAAGTGTTATAGATTCTAATGACCTTTAAGGGTCCAGGAAAGAGATGTGCAGAGACGCTGTGGGGGCCGGATTCACCCCGCCCCACATTTGTTCGGCCACCTTAGGCTGACCGTTTCTGCCAGCCTAGATGCTCTGACCAGTAGTCTGCTCTTTCTTCAATTAGGCCCCTGAATTAACATAAAAACAGCACCAGGTGTCAGAGCCCTGCCCGCTCAACTCCCAGACAGTCCAGGGTCAGTGGTGATCAAGGACCATGATGGCCACTGAGTCAACAGCCTTTTGAAGTAAACAGGAGTCCAGCCGGTCTTATTGGCCACCATCATCACGGTGTCTGTAGGCTTTTCTATGGTGACAGTGTGATATACGGTTCCCCCGCCAAGATTATTAGCTCCCCTCCGGGTGCAGGAAGTCCTGCAAGCAGTAGTCTACTCCTTCGGGACACACTATTGTTGTTTTATGAGAGAAACTCCAGGTCAAGTGATGTTCACATGAGTCGTCATGGTGCCCTGTTGCCTCCGGTTATCTCTCTGGATGTTGGAGTTGGAGGGCCTCCTCACTCGAGGTCGGTGTGCCCACGGAGCGAACCCTGCAACTTCAGGGCATGGTTGGTGATTAGGATCACCACGTGGGGTCCTTTTCCCTTAGGAGGGAGGTGGCCTTTTGGGCTGCTGATTTCCAGGTTTTTAGATACCGCCAGTATCTTGGCCAGATGTGGCAGTGGGCCAAGCCCCTTGGTGACTGTAGTTTATCCTACCTGGATGGCATTCTTGCGTTGTTCCATTTCAAGTGGTCCCAGTTTTTGCACTAATTCTCCAATGGCGATTCACCTTTCACCAGGAATGGAAAGGTCAAAGGGTTTAGCTCAATTAGGGAGTTCCAGGGCAAGGGTCTGAATTGACTGCTCTTTCCATTCTTGAAAGGCCACTTCTGGATTCTGTTCAAAAGGATCATCATCTTTTCCTTTCAGTGTTTCATATAGAGGCCCAGCTAGTAGACTGTAGTTAGGGATCCAGAAGCAGCAAACCCTGGCCTCCCCAGGAACCCCTAAGCTGTCTTCTAGTTTTAGAAAGGGGTAAGGCTGCAAATGGTTTCTTCCCTTTCCTGGGATGGGCTTCTCTGACCTTGTGTGAGAATGAAGCCCAGGCAGGTCACCGCAGTCTGTGATATTTGAGCTTTTTCTTGGACAAATTCTATCCTTTATTGGCTTGGTAGTTCAGAGGCCTCCTTAGTAGGGCTGGCGATCAGAATGTCGTCTGCATATTGAAGGAGGGTTTCCTTTTCCAGAGGTAGAACTTTTCGGTCGTTAGCTAAGCTTTCCCCAAAGATGGTGTGGGAATTTTTGAACCCTTGGGGCAAGACGGCCCGGAAGTATTGTTTTAGTTGTATGTTGAGTCCTGCCACTCACAAGCCAAAATTTCTTGTGACTCTGGGACTAATGGAATACAAAAGAAGGCATCATTGAAGACTAATACAGAATACCATGTCCTGGTGGTTGGTAGAATGACCAGCAGGGTGTAGGAATCAGGAGCAACTGGAGGTATATCCTCGGTGGCTTCACTGACTGTCCTGACATCCTTTACCAGGTCCCCAGCAGCCCATGGGGCTCTCGTGGTCAGGCCAATCCCAGGATATGGAGCTCTCCTGGGCAGGTACCCCACCCCCAACCCAGCCCACGGGGCTCTCATGGTCAGGCCCCTCCCAGGATACAGAGCTACCCTTGCAGGTACCGTGGCAGGGCTGGGCACACAGGAACCGTGCACATAGCCCTCATTGAAGAGCACCCCCAGCTCACCTGTCGCTCAGAGCTGACACAGAGCACCTCAGAGCAGGACTTGAACTAACAAACAGCAGCTCCGACAGGTCTGTGACCCTGGGCATCACTCTGTGTGGCCTCCCTCCACCTGGTCTTCCAGAGACTTCCACTGCACCCAGGGCACCAGGCCTCTGTCTCCAACCACCACCCACCCCTCCTCTCCCTGACTCCTGGGTTCCTCTCATTAGGAGAGGGTTTTCTTGAAGTTGTCTCCCACTCATGGGCCAGATAAAATGATTAGAAAACAAGCCAAAGCTGCAGCCCCTTGTCTATCCTGACTCTCAGGAGCCCACACCTGTTCCTTGGACCTGGCCGGTTCAGCAAGTTCCATTTTCTGCAACTGTGAGCCCCTGAGGGGTGATGATTGGCTACCTGGGCAGCCTTACCATGCTGGCCAGCCCTCCCCAGGTGTGCCTGGGTTGAGATCAATATAAATACCACTCCAGGCAGCAAAAGCCCCTGCAGCTGTGCCTGACGCCATTTTCTCTGCCCTGTCAGCAGTCTCGGGGCTGGGCTGGTGGGAGGGAGTGAGAGGCCACGGCTTTGTGGGTGGCCCAGTGTGAGTGGGGCTCTGCTGGACTTTCTGCAGCAGATGCCAGGCTGCCACCTGCTAAAGAAGAGGATGTGTCACCCATACCTGCTGCTGGAATTTCTCCCTGGGCAGAGGTGAGGAAGGAAAAAAGCAGTGGGGGCAGGGACAGGACGGGTATCTCAGGCAGGGAAATGGAAATCTTCCAGAAGAGCACCCAGGGCCAGGACCATCCTGGCTGGCCTGCAGGCACCAAGTCAGCTGGCATGCTGTCACTCGTGTGGCTCCATGGCCCTTCCTCTAGGCTTTCAAGTCCTTGTATATATTCAGGTGTTTTACCTGGGAAGGGTGGGAACAGTTCAGCAGCAAGTGGCCTGGGGCTCAGCTCACGTTTACTCACAGATGCCTCGGCACGGTGCCCCAGCTTTGCAATGAGGACGCTTGTTGTGTGGGGGCTGCTGGCTGAATGGGAGACGATTCCCCACCACTGACCAACTTCAGAATTGTTTACAACTGGAGCAAGTGCCCTGATACGGTTTTCCTCTGAGTAACTGGTGGGTTCTGTTTTTTTTTTTCTCTTTTTCGTTTTTGGTTCAAGGTAGATTTTATTCCTCTTTTTTGTATTTACAGATATAAGCATGGAAATAATTTATTCATATAAATACATGTATGTGAAGGGAATAATTGTTTTTTCTGTTTTATTTTTTAAATTTTATTTCTTTTTAATTTTGAATTTTATTTTATATTTTTATACAGCAGGTTCTCATTGGTTATCTATTTTATACATATAAATGTTTACATGCCAATCCCAATCTCTCAACTCCTCCCACCACCACCCCTCCAAGAGCTTTCCCCCCTTGTTGTCCATACGATTGTTGTCTACATCTGTTGCTCTATTTATGCCTTGCAAAACGGTTAATCTGTACAGTTTTTCTAGGTTCCACATATATGCATGAATATACAAGATTTGTTTTTCTCTTTCTGACTTACTTCACTCTGTAGGACAGTCTCTAGATCCATCGACGTCTCTACAGATGACCCAATTTCATTCCTTTCATGGCTTAGTAATATTCCATTTTATATATGTACCACAGCTTTATGCATTCGTCTGTCTGTGGGCATTTAGGTTGCTTCCATTACCTCGATATTGTAAATAGTGATGCAATGAACATTGCGGTGAATGTCTCTTTTTGATTTATGGTTTTGTCTGAGTATATGTCCAGTCCTGGGATTGCTGTATCATATGGTAATTCTATTATTAGTTTCTTAAGAAACTCCATATTGTTCTCCATAGTGACTGTATCAATTTATATTCCCAACAATAGTGGAAGAGTGTTCCTTTTCTCCACACCCTTTCCAGCATTTGTTGTTTGTAGATTTTCAGATGATGCCCATTCTAACAGGTGTGAGGTGATACCTCATTGTTGAGTCCATTTCGTTGAGCAACGGGTAGGTCTTGTCTATTACATATTTGGCTTATGGAACGGTATCTGTGCTAATTTCAAACTCTGGTTTTATGCAGCACCCCAACTCACCTTTCCCCTTAAGCAAGCATAAGTTGGTTTTCTAAACTTGAGACCCTGTTCTGTTTTGTAATTCAGTTCATGTGTAGCCAAGTTTACATTCCGTGCATTAGTGATACCTTATGATGTTTCTTTTTCTGTGTGACTTATTTCACTTAGAATCATCATGCCTCAATCCACTCATTATGCTGGTACAGGCCTGGTGACACAGATTTCATTGCTGAGTGGTATTCTGTTGTACATAAGTACCGCAACTTCTTTATCAATTATTTGTTCTCTGGGATATTTAACTTGTACTGTAGAAGAGGCTCCTGTAAACAGAGCCGTTGTAAATTTTGGGGTGGCTGTGTCTTTTTGATTTTAATTTCCCTAAGCTATAGGACCATAAGTGGAAATGCCCTAGATTCTGTTGCTTTGTTTTTCAGATGTATCAGGAAACACCATACACTTCTCCAGAGTGGCTGTTGGCAATGTACATCCCGCCCATAAGCATAACAAGGCTCCTTTTTCCCCATGGCCTGTCTTGCCTTTCTGGATTTTACACTTTTCTCAGTGGCCCTTTAGACCGGGGGGAAGTGACACTTCATAGTAGTTCGGATTTCCATTGCAAGCTTGCTTGGTTTGCCAAAAAGGGCGTATGTGTTTTTTCCTGAATATATTCAGGAACAAACTCATATGCCCTTTGTTGCCAAGTGCATCATTGTTGATGTTCTGCCTCTTTTCCTATGCTTTAAATGCAAATCCAGTCTACCTCCTGAAATCGGTTTCCTGCAATTCTGCCCCGCTTTCAAGTCCTCTTCGCAGCCTTACTTCAATATATTTTTGGACGTTATCTGTCATTTATAACTCTGCAGGTTTGTGAATTACAGGGCCCCTGAGCTCCTTTCTTCAACTCGCTTTCTTGTGAGCTGGCCGCAAACCCGCAAGACTGCTTCAGGCCCTAATCTGCTTCTGGCAGGGCACGCTGAGCCTTTGGTTAATTCCTCTTCCTGGTGGGAAATGAGTGTTAAATATGCCCGTCCAGACACCTACCTCACTCTCAACCCCTTGGTGATGTGGGTCCTCTGGTTTGTGGCCACTTTTGCTGGGTTCCTCACCTTTCAATGATGTGACCCCACTAGTGTGAGGACACTCCTGCTTGGTTCTCATCCACGTGGTTATGTGGACCCCCTGGTGAGAGTCTGTTCCTGGCTTTGTTCCTCACCCACCTGTGAGGGAGACCCTCTGCTGATAGGTCACTCCTGCATGGCTGGCACACATTGCCTTGGTGAAGTCAGCCGTGTGGTGGCAGTTGGAGCGTGCTGGGAATCTCTTCCCCCGGTGATGAGGGCCCTCTTGCGTCAGGCCCTAACTGCTGGGCTCACCAACTTTTCTTAGGGAGCCCAGTGATGCTTTGGCACTCCTCTTAGGATCCCATCTCCATGGGGATGTGGGCCTTCTGCTCTGAGGTCCCAACGGCTGGGTTGTTCACATTTTCATGATGTGGGCTCTCTGGTGTTAGTTCACAGAAGCCTGGATCCCATAGCCTCTGTGCTCTTGGCTGCCTGCTGGGAGGTTCCAACTGCTGGATTCCTCACTTTTTTAATTTTTTGGGCCCTCTGTTGTGAGGATCCTCCTGCCTGCCTCACTCCCAGCCCCTTCGTGATGTGTGTCGTCTGGTTTGAGGCCACATGTGCTGGGTTCCTCACCTTTCGATGATGTGGGACCAATGGTCTTAGGAGACTCCTGCCTGGTTCACATCCCCTTGGTGATGTGGGCCCTCTGTTGAGAGTCTGATCCCGGCTGGGTTCCTCACCCATCTGTGAGGTAGGCCGTCTGATGTGAGGTCACTCTTGCCTGGCTTGCTCACCTCGCCTTGTGGACATGAGCCCTCTGGTGGCACTTGGAGCCTGCTGGGAGCCTCCTCTCCTCGGTGATGAGGGCCCTCTGGCATCAGGCCCTAACTGCTGGGCTCCCTACATTTTGTGATGTGCGCCCAGTGGTGCGAGGACACTCCAGCCAGGTTCACATCCCCATTGGGGTGTGGGCCTTCTGCTCTGAGGTCCCAAAGCCTGGGTTGCTCACAGTTTCATGATGTGGGCTCTCTGCTGTTAGTTCACTCCTGCCTGCATCCCATAGCTTCTGTGCTCTGGGCCGCCTGCTGGGAGGTTCCAACTGCTGGATTCCTCACCTTTCTTATTCTTTGGGCCCTCTGTTTTTAGGCTACTCCTGCCTGCCTCACTCCCATTCCCTTTGTGATATGTGTCCTCTGATTTGAGGCCACATGTGCTGGGTTCCGCACCTTTCGATGATGTGACCCCACTGGAGGGAAGACAGTCCTGACTGGTTCCCATCCCCTTGCTGATGTGGGCCCTCAGGTGAGAGTCTGATCCTGGCTGGGTTCCTCACCCTTCTGTGAGGTGGGCCCTCTGCTGTGAGGTCAATCATGCCTGTCTGGCACACGTCACCTTGGCGACGTGGGCCCTCTGGTGGCAGTTGGAGTGTGCTGGGATCCTCCTCCCCTCGGTGATGAGGGCCCTCTTGCCTTAGGCCATAACTGCTGGGCTCCCCACATTTTCTGATGTGCGCCAAGTGAGTGAGGAGACTCTTGCCAGGTTCCCATCCCCATGGCGATATGGGCCTTCTGCTCTGAGGTCAAAACGGCTGGCTTGCTCACAGTACCATGATGTGGGCCCTCTGCTGTGAGTGCACTCCGACAAGGATCCCTTATCATCGGTGCTCTGAGCCGCCTGCTGGGAGGTTCCAACTGCTGGATTCCTCAACTTTTTTATTCTATGTGCCCTCTGTTGTGAGGCTCCTCCTGCCTGCCTCACTGCCAGCCCCTTGGTGATGACTGTCCTATGGCTTGAGGCCACATGTGCTGCGTTCCTCACCTTTCGATGATGTGACCCCACTCGTGTGAGGACACTCCTGCCTGGTTCCCATCCCCTTGGTGAGGTGGGCCCTCTGGCGAGAGTCTAATCCTGGCTGGGTTCCTCAACGTTCTGTGAGGTAGGCCCTCTGCTGTGAGGTCACTCCTGCCTGGCTGGCACACGTCACCTTGGAGACGTGAGCCCTCTGGTGGCAGTTGGAGCGTGCAGGGCGCCTCCTCCTCTCGGTGATGACGGCCCTCTGGCGTCAGGCCCTAAATGGTGGGCTCCCCACATTTTCTGATGTGCGCCCAGTGGTGCGAGGACACTCCAGCCAGGTTCCCATTCCCATGGGGATGTGGTCCTTCTGCGCTGAGGTCTCAACTCCTGGGTTGCTCACAGTTTTGTGATGTGGGCCCTCTGCTGTGAGTTCACTGTGGCCTGGATCCCATAGCCTCGGTGTTCTGGGCCGCCTGCTGGAAGGTCTAAATGCTGGAATCCTCACGTTTTTTATATTATGTGCCCTGTGTTGTGAGGCTACTCCTGCCTGCCTCACTCCAAGGCCCTTGGTGATGTGGGTCCTCTGGTTTGAGGACACATGTGCTGGGTTCCTCACCTTAAGATGATGAGGCCCCACTGGTGTGAGGATAATCCTGACTGGGTCCCATCCCCTTTGTGATGTGGGCCCTCTGGTGAGAGTCTGATCCTGGCTGGGTTCCTCACCCATCTGTGAGGTGGGCCCTCTACTATCAGGTAACTCTTGCCTGGGTTGCTCACCTCGCCTTGTTGACATGAGCCCTCTGGTGGCAATTGGACCCTGCTGGGAGCCTCCTCAGCTCTGTGATGAGGGCCCTCTGATGTCAGGCCCTAACTGCTGGGCTCCCCAACTTTTCTTAGTGAGCCCAGTGTTGCTCAAGCACTCCTCTTAGGTTCCCATCCCCATGGGGATGTGGGCCTTCTGCTCTGAGGTTCCAACGGCTGGGTTGATCACAATTTCATGATGTGGGCTCTCTGGTGTTAGTTCACTGTGGCCTGGATCCCATAGCCTCTGTGGTCTTGGCTGCCTGCTGGGAGGTTCCAACTGCTCGATTCCTCAACTTTTGTATTCTATGGGTCCTGTGTTGTGATGCTCCTCCTGCCTGCCTCACTCGCAACCCCTTCGTGATGTGGGTCTTCTGGTTTGAGGCCACATGTGCTGGGTTAGGCAACTTTCAATGATGTGGCCCCACTGGTGTGAGGACACTCCTGCCTGGTTCCCATCCCCTTGGTGATGTGGGCCTTCTGGTGACAGTCTTATCCTGGCTGAGTTCCTCACTCTTCTGTGAGGTAGGCCCTCTGCTGTGAGGTCAATCCTGCCTGACTTGCACACATCACCTTGGCGACGTGGGCCCTCTGTTGGCACATGGAACCTGCTGGGAGCCTCCTGCCCTCGGTGATGATGGCCCTCTAGCATCAGGCTCTAACTGCTGGGCTCCCCACGTTTTCTGATGTGAGCCCAGTGATGCCAGGACACTCCTGTCAGGTTCCCATCCCCATGGGGATGTGGGCTTTCTGCTCTGAGGTCCCAATGCCTGGGTTGCTCACAGTTTCATGATGTGGGCTCTCTGGTGTTAGTTAACTCCTGCCTGCATCCCATAGCTTCTGTGCTCTCGGCCGCCTGCTGGGAGGTTCCAAATGCTGGATTCCTCACTTTTTTTATTCTTTGGGCCCTCTGTTTTTAGGCTACTCCTACCTGCCTCACTCCCATCCCCTTTGTGATGTATGTCCTCTGATATGAGGCCACATGTGCTGGGTTCCTCACCTTTCGATGATGTGGTCCCACTGGTGGGAGGACAGTCCTGACTGGTTCCCATCCCCTTGGTGTTGTGGGCCCTCTGGTGAGAGTCTCATCCTGCCTCGGTTCCTCACCCTTCTGTGAGATAGGCCCTCTGCTGTGAGGTCACTACTGCCTGGCTGGTGCATGCCACCTTGTAGACGTGGGCCCTCTGTTGGCAGTTGGAACCTGCTGGGAGTCTCCTCCCCTCAGTTATGAGGGCCCCCTGGCATCAGGCCCTAACTGCTGGGCTCCTAACATTTTCTGATATGTGCTAAGTGGTGCAAAGCCACTCCTGCCAGGTTCCCATCCCAATGGGGATGTGGGCCTTCTGTTCTGAGGTCCCAACAGCTGGGCTGCTCACAGGTTCATGATGTGGGCCCTCTGCTGTGAGTTCACTGCGGCCTGGATCCCATAGCCTCGGTGCTCTGGGCCACTTGCTGGGAGGTTCCAACTGCTGGATTCCTCAACTTTTATATTCTATGGACCCTGTGTTGTGAGGCCAGTCCTGCCAGCCTCATTCCGAACCCCTTGGTGATGTGGTTCCTCTGGTTTGAGGACACATGTGCTGGGATCCTCACCTTTCGATGATGTTGTCCCACTGGTGTGGGGACACTCCTGCCTGGTTCCCATCCCCTTGGTGATGTGGGCCCTCTGGTGAGAGTCTGATCCTGGCTGTGTTCCTCACCCTTCTGTGAGGTGGGCCCTCTGCTGTGAGGTCACTCCTGCCAGGCTGGCACACATCGCCTTGGCGACGTTGGCCCTCTGGTGGCAGCTGGAGCCTGCTGGGAGCCTCCTCCTCTCGGTGATGAGTGCCCTCTAGCGTCAGGCCCTAACTTCTGAGCACCCCACGTTTTCTGATGTGAGCCCAGTGATGCCAGGACACTCCTGTCATGTTCCCATCACCATGGGGATGTGGGCCTTCTGCTCTGAGGTCCCAATGTCTGGGTTGCTCACAGTTTCATGATGTGGGCTGTCTGGTGTTAGTTCACTCTGGCCTGGTTCCTCTAGCCTCTGTGCTCTGGGCCGCCTGCTGGGAGGTTCCAACTGCTGGATTCCTCACCTTTCTTATTTTTGGGCCCTCTGTTATGAGGCTCCTCCTGCCTGCCTCACTCCCAGCCCCTTGGTGATGGGTGTCCTATGGTTTGAAGCCACATGTTCTGGGTTCCTCACCTTTAGATGATGTGGCCCTACTCATGTGAGGACACTCCTGCCTGGTTCCAATCCATTTGGTGATGTGGGCCCTCTGGTGCGAGTCTGATCCTGACTGGGTTCGTCACACTTCTCTGAGGTGGACCCTCTGCTGTGAGGTCATTCGTGCCTGGTTGGCACACATCGCCTTGGCGACGTCAGCCCTCTGGTGGCAGTTGGAGCCTGCTGGGAGCCTCCTTCCCTTGGTGATGAGGGTCCTCTGGCGCCAGGCCCTAACTGCTGGTCGCCCAAAATTTTCTGATACGTTCTCAGTGGTGCGAGGACACTCCTACCAGAATTCCATCCCCATGGGGATGTGGGCCTCCTGCTCTGAGGTCCCAATGGCTGGGTTGCTCAGTTTCATGACATGGGCCCTCTTCTGTGAGTTCACTGTGGCCTGGATCCCATAGCCTCGGTGCTCTGGGCCGCCTGCTGGGAGGTCCCAACTGCTGGATTCCTCACTTTTTTATTCTATGTGCCCAGTGTTGTGAGGCTACTCCTGCCTGCCTCACTCCGAGGTCCTTGGTGATGTGGGTCCTCTGGTTTGAGGACACATGTGTTGAGTACCTCAGCTTTCGATGATGTGGCCCCACTGATGTGAAGACACTCCTGCCTGGTTCCCATCCCCTTGGTGATGTGGGCCCTCTGGTGAGAGTCTGATGTTGGCTGGGTTTCTCACCCTTCTGTGAGGTGGGACCTCTGCTGTGAGGTAACTCCTGCCTGGCATGCTAACGTTGCCTTGGCAATGTGAGCCCTCAGGTGGCAGTTGGAGCCTGCTGGGAATCTCCTCCCCTCAGTTATGAGAGCTCTGGATAAAACACATATGCCCTTTTTTGCCAAGTGCATTATTTTCCAAGTTCTGTCTCTTTTCCTATGCTTTAAGAGCTACTCCCGTGTACGTTTTGAAATCAATTTCCAGCAATTCTGCCCTGCATTCAAGTCCTCTTCGCAGCCTTACTTCAGCATAATTTTGGATGATAGCTGTCATTTATAACTCCGCAGGTTTCTGAATTACAGTGTCCCTGAGCTCCTTTCTTCAACTCGCTTTCTTGTGAGCTGGCCGCAACACCGCAGGATCTCCTCAGGCCCTAATTTAGTTCCAGCATGGCACGCGGAGCCTTTGGTTAATTCCTCTTCCTGGTGGGAAATGAGAGTTAAATTTGCCCGTCCGGACACCTCCACCTAGTCTCTCATTGGTTCTCCCTATTCCTGTTCATTTTCCACAGAAATTGCAAACTGGGCCAAACAGGAGGTTAAAGGCACTGACTCTCCAAGTGGGGAGAGTGTTAGTAAAGCGTCTGGAATGTTGCACCCGAGTACCAGGGGACGAAAACTGAGACACATTTGAACACGTTTTCCGATCACACGGTGGATCATACTCTGGGTTCCACATGCATGTTTTAGCTGAAGGAAGAATCCCTTAAACAGGGAGAGTTGAGACCCATGGAATGGGTACCATGCAATATGACTTCAAAGGGTCTGCATTTGCTCACCGAACCTCAGCAATCCTATCACTGCTGCGTTTATGCCGCTGTACACACGCTTGATTCTCTTTCGGAGACATATAAATCCATAGGTTTTAAGATTCTTACTAGTCAGGTAGATTCTTACTAGTCAGGAATATTCTTAGGCGTTTAATATGGGGTGTTGAGTCCACTTCGTTGAGCAAGGAGTAGCTCTTGTCTATTACATATTTGGCTTATGGAATGGTATCTGTGCTAATTTCAATCTCTGGTTTCATGCAGCACCCCAACTCACCCGTCCCCTTAAGCAAGCATAAGTTGTTTTTCTACATTTGACACCCTGTTCTGTTTTGTAATTCAGTTCTTGTGTAGCCAAGTTTACATTCCGTGTATTAGTGATATCTTATGATGTTTCTTTTTCTGTGTGACTAATTTCACTTAGAATCATCGTACCTGAATCCACTCATTATGCTGCTACGGGCCTGATGACATAGATTTCATTGCTGAGTGATATTGCATTGTACATAAGTACCACAACTTCTTTATCCATTTTTCGCTTTCTGTGATATTGAACTTGTTCGGTAAACGACGTTCTTGTAAACAGAGCCGTCCCAAACTTTGGGGTGGCTGTGTCTTTTTGATTTTAATTTCCCTAAGCTATAGGACCATAAGTGGAAGTGCCCTAGGCTCTGTTGCTTTGTTTTTTGGATGTTTCAGGAAACACCATACACTTCTCCAGAGTGGCTGCTGGCAATTTACATCCCGCCCATCAGCATAACAAGGCTCCCAGTTCTCCATGGCCTGTCCTGCCTTTCTGGATTTTACACTTTTTTCAGATGGCCCTTTTGACCGGGGGGCAGTGAGACTTCATTGTAGTGCAGATTTCCTTTGCAAGCTTGCTTGGTTGGCCAAAAAGGGCGTATGCGTTTTTTCCTGAATATATTCAGGGAAAAACGCATACGCCCTTTTTGGCCAAGTGCATCATTGTGGACGTTCTGCCTCTTTTCCTATGCTTTACATGCAATTCCAGTGTACCTCCAGAAATCGGTTTCCTGCAATTCTGCCCCGCTTTCAACTCCTCTTGGCAGCCTTACTTCAATATATTTTTGGAAGATAGCTGTCATTTATAACTCTGCAGGTTTGTGAATTACAGTGCCCCTGAGCTCCTTTCTTCAACTCGCTTTCTTGTGAGCTGGCCGCAACACCGCAGGATTGCTTCTGGACCTAGTGTGGTTCCGGCATGGCACGCTGAGCCTTTGGTTAATTCCTCTTCCTGGTGGGAAATGAGAGTTAATTTGCCCATCCGGACACCTCCACCTAGTCTCTCATTGGTTCTCCCTATTCCTGTTCATTTTCCACAGAAATTGCAAACTGGGCCAAACAGGAGGTTAAAGGCACTGACTCTCCAAGTGGGGAGAGTGTTAGTAAAGCGTCTGGAATGTTGCACCCGAGTACCAGGGAACGAAAACTGAGACACATTTGAACACGTTTCCCGATCACACGGTGGATCATACTCTGGGTGCCACATGCATGTTTTAGCTGAAGGAAGAATCCCTTAAACAGGGAGAGTTGAGACCCATGGAATGGGTACCATGCAATATGACGTCAAAGGGTCTGCATTTGCTCACTGAACCTCAGCAATCCTATCACTGCTGCGTTTATGCCGCTGTACACACGCTTGATTCTCTTTCGGAGACATATAAATCCATAGGTTTTAAGATTCTTACTAGTCAGGTATATTCTTAGGCGTTTAATATGGAGTGTTGAGTCCACTTCGTTGAGCAAGGAGTAGCTCTTGTCTATTACATATTTGGCTTATGGAACGGTATCTGTGCTCATTTCAATCTCTGGTTTTATGCAGCACCCCAACTCACCCGTCCCCTTAAGCAAGCATAACTTGGTTTTCTACATTTGACACCCTGTTCTGTTTTGTAATTCAGTTCTTGTGTAGCCAAGTTTACATTCCGTGTATTAGTGATATCTTATGATGTTTCTTTTTCTGTGTGACTAATTTCACTTAGAATCATCGTACCTGAATCCACTCATTATGCTGCTACGGGCCTGATGACATAGATTTCATTGCTGAGTGATATTGCATTGTACGTTAGTACCACAATTTCTTTATCCATTTTTCGCTTTCTGTGATATTGAACTTGTACCGTAAACGAGGTTCTTGTAAACAGAGCCGTCCCAAACTTTGGGGTGGCTGTGTCTTTTTGATTTTAATTTCCCTAAGCTATAGGACCATAAGTGGAAGTGCCCTAGGCTCTGTTGCTTTGTTTTTTCGATATTTCAGGAAACACCATACACTTCTCCAGAGTGGCTGCTGGCAATTTACATCCCGCCCATCAGCATAACTAGGCTCCCAGTTCTCCATGGCCTGTCCTGCCTTTCTGGATTTTACACTTTTTTCAGATGGCCCTTTTGACCGGGGGGCAGTGAGACTTCATTGTAGTGCAGATTTCCTTTGCAAGCTTGCTTGGTTGGCCAAAAAGGGCGTATGCGTTTTTTCTTGAATATATTCAGGAAAAAACGCATACGCCCTTTTTGGCCAAGTGCATCATTGTGGACGTTCTGCCTCTTTTCCTATGCTTTACATGCAATTCCAGTCTACCTCCTGAAATCGGTTTCCTGCAATTCTGCCCTGCTTTCAACTCCTCTTGGCATCCTAATTCAATATATTTTTGGAAGATAGCTGTCCTTTATAACTCTGCAGGTTTGTGAATTACAGTGCCCCTGAGCTCCTTTCTTCAACTCGCTTTCTTGTGAGCTGGCCGCAACACCGCAGGATTGCTTCAGGCCCTAGTTTGGTTCCGGCACGGCATGCTGAGCCTTTGGTTAATTCCTCTTCCTGGTGGGAAATGAGAGTTAAATTGGCACGTCCGGACACCTCCACCTAATCTCTCATTGGTTCTCCCTATTCCTGTTC
Source organism: Leucopleurus acutus (assembly GCF_964270905.1). Taxonomy (NCBI): domain Eukaryota; kingdom Metazoa; phylum Chordata; class Mammalia; order Artiodactyla; family Delphinidae; genus Leucopleurus; species Leucopleurus acutus. The sequence goes on along the minus strand of NW_028139129.1, from coordinate 292,816 downwards.
ATCTTCCGCAGAAATTGCTAACTGGGCCAAACAGGAGGTTAAAGGCACTGACTCTCCAAGTGGGGAGAGTGTTAGTAAAGCGTCTGGAATGTTGCACCCGAGTACCAGGGGACGAAAACTGAGACACATTTGAACACGTTTTGCGACCACATGGTGGATCATACTCTGGGTTCCACATGCATGTTTTAGCTGAAGGAAGAATCCCTTAAACATGGAGAGTTGAGACCCATGGAATGGGTACCATGCAATATGACTTCAAAGGGTCTGCATTTGCTCACCGAACCTCAGCAATCCTATCACTGCTGCGTTTATGCCGCTGTACACACGCTTGATTCTCTTTCGGAGACATATAAATCCATAGGTTTTAAGATTCTTACTAGTCAGGTAGATTCTTACTAGTCAGGTATATTCTTAGGCGTTTAATATGGGGTGTTGAGTCCACTTCGTTGAGCAAGGAGTAGCTCTTGTCTATTACATATTTGGCTTATGGAACGGTATCTGTGCTCATTTCAATCTCTGGTTTTATGCAGCACCCCAACTCACCCGTCCCCTTAAGCAAGCATAAGTTGGTTTTCTACATTTGACACCCTGTTCTGTTTTGTAATTCAGTTCTTGTGTAGCCAAGTTTACATTCCATGTATTAGTGATATCTTATGATGTTTCATTTTCTGTGTGACTAATTTCACTTAGAATCATCGTACCTGAATCCACTCATTATGCTGCTACGGGCCTGATGACATAGATTTCATTGCTGAGTGATATTGCATTGTACGTAAGTACCACAATTTCTTTATCCATTTTTCGCTTTCTGTGATATTGAACTTGTACCGTAAACGAGGTTCTTGTAAACAGAGCCGTCCCAAACTTTGGGGTGGCTGTGTCTTTTTGATTTTAATTTCCCTAAGCTATAGGACCATAAGTGGAAGTGCCCTAGGCTCTGTTGCTTTGTTTTTTGGATGTTTCAGGAAACACCATACACTTCTCCAGAGTGGCTGCTGGCAATTTACATCCCGCCCATCAGCATAACAAGGCTCCCAGTTCTCAATGGCCTGTCCTGCCTTTCTGGATTTTACACTTTTTTCAGATGGCCCTTTTGACCGGGGGGCAGTGAGACTTCATTGTAGTGCAGATTTCCTTTGCAAGCTTGCTTGGTTGGCCAAAAAGGGCGTATGCGTTTTTCCCTGAATATATTCAGGAAAAAACGCATACGCCCTTTTTGGCCAAGTGTATCATTGTGGACGTTCTGCCTCTTTTCCTATGCTTTACATGCAATTCCAGTCTACCTCCTGAAATCGGTTTCCTGCAATTCTGCCCCGCTTTCAACTCCTCTTGGCAGCCTTACTTCAATATATTTTTGGAAGATAGCTGTCATTTATAACTCTGCAGGTTTGTGAATTACACTGCCCCTGAGCTCCTTTCTTCAACTCGCTTTCTTGTGAGCTGGCCGCAACACCGCAGGATTGCTTCAGGCCCTAGTTTCGTTCCGGCACGGCATGCTGAGCCTTTGGTTAATTCCTCTTCCTGGTGGGAAATGAGAGTTAAATTTGCCCGTCCGGACACCTCCACCTAGTCTCTCATTGGTTCTCCCTATTCCTGTTCATTTTCCACAGAAATTGCAAACTGGGCCAAACAGGAGGTTAAAGGCACTGACTCTCCAAGTGGGGAGAGTGTTAGTAAAGCGTCTGGAATGTTGCACCCCAGTACCAGGGGACGAAAACTGAGACACATTTGAACACGTTTCCCGATCACACGGTGGATCATACTCTGGGTTCCACATGCATGTTTTAGCTGAAGGAAGAATCCCTTAAACCTGGAGAGTTGAGACCCATGGAATGGGTACCATGCAATATGACTTCAAAGGGTCTGCATTTGCTCACCGAACCTCAGCAATCCTATCACTGCTGCGTTTATGCCACTGTACACACGCTTGATTCTCTTTCGGAGACATATAAATCCATAGGTTTTAAGATTCTTACTAGTCAGGTATATTCTTAGGCGTTTAATATGGAGTGTTGAGTCCACTTCGTTGAGCAAGGAGTAGCTCTTGTCTATTACATATTTGGCTTATGGAACGGTATCTGTGCTAATTTCAATCTCTGGTTTTATGCAGCACCCCAACTCACCCGTCCCCTTAAGCAAGCATAAGTTGGTTTTCTACATTTGACACCCTGTTCTGTTTTGTAATTCAGTTCTTGTGTAGCCAAGTTTACATTCCGTGTATTAGTGATATCTTATGATGTTTCTTTTTCTGTGTGACTAATTTCACTTAGAATCATCGTACCTGAATCCACTCATTATGCTGCTACGGGCCTGTTGACATAGATTTCATTGCTGAGTGATATTGCATTGTACGTAAGTACCACAATTTCTTTATCCATTTTTCGCTTTCTGTGATATTGAACTTGTACCGTAAACGAGGTTCTTGTAAACAGAGCCGTCCCAAACTTTGGGGTGGCTGTGTCTTTTTGATTTTAATTTCCCTAAGCTATAGGACCATAAGTGGAAGTGCCCTAGGCTCTGTTGCTTTGTTTTTTGGATGTTTCAGGAAACACCATACACTTCTCCAGAGTGGCTGCTGGCAATTTACATCCCGCCCATCAGCATAACTAGGCTCCCAGTTCTCCATGGCCTGTCCTGCCTTTCTGGATTTTACACTTTTTTCAGATGGCCCTTTTGACCGGGGGGCAGTGAGACTTCATTGTAGTGCAGATTTCCTTTGCAAGCTTGCTTGGTTGGCCAAAAAGGGCGTATGCGTTTTTTCTTGAATATATTCAGGAAAAAACGCATACGCCCTTTTTGGCCAAGTGCATCATTGTGGACGTTCTGCCTCTTTTCCTATGCTTTACATGCAATTCCTGTCTACCTCCTGAAATCAGTTTCCTGCAATTCTGCCCTGCTTTCAACTCCTCTTGGCATCCTAATTCAATATATTTTTGGAAGATAGCTGTCATTTATAACTCTGCAGGTTTGTGAATTACAGTGCCCCTGAGCTCCTTTCTTCAACTCGCTTTCTTGTGAGCTGGCCGCAACACCGCAGGATTGCTTCAGGCCCTAGTTTGGTTCCGGCACGGCATGCTAAGCCTTTGGTTAATTCCTCTTCCTGGTGGGAAATGAGAGTTAAATTGGCCCGTCCGGACACCTCCACCTAATCTCTCATTGGTTCTCCCTATTCCTGTTCATCTTCCACAGAAATTGCTAACTGGGCCAAACAGGAGGTTAAAGGCACTGACTCTCCAAGTGGGGAGAGTGTTAGTAAAGCGTCTGGAATGTTGCACCCGAGTACCAGGGGACGAAAACTGAGACACATTTGAACACGTTTTGCGACCACATGGTGGATCATACTCTGGGTTCCACATGCATGTTTTAGCTGAAGGAAGAATCCCTTAAACATGGAGAGTTGAGACCCATGGAATGGGTACCATGCAATATGACTTCAAAGGGTCTGCATTTGCTCACCGAACCTCAGCAATCCTATCACTGCTGCGTTTATGCCGCTGTACACACGCTTGATTCTCTTTCGGAGACATATAAATCCATAGGTTTTAAGATTCTTACTAGTCAGGTAGATTCTTACTAGTCAGGTATATTCTTAGGCGTTTAATATGGGGTGTTGAGTCCACTTCGTTGAGCAAGGAGTAGCTCTTGTCTATTACATATTTGGCTTATGGAACGGTATCTGTGCTCATTTCAATCTCTGGTTTTATGCAGCACCCCAACTCACCCGTCCCCTTAAGCAAGCATAAGTTGGTTTTCTACATTTGACACCCTGTTCTGTTTTGTAATTCAGTTCTTGTGTAGCCAAGTTTACATTCCATGTATTAGTGATATCTTATGATGTTTCATTTTCTGTGTGACTAATTTCACTTAGAATCATCGTACCTGAATCCACTCATTATGCTGCTACGGGCCTGATGACATAGATTTCATTGCTGAGTGATATTGCATTGTACGTAAGTACCACAATTTCTTTATCCATTTTTCGCTTTCTGTGATATTGAACTTGTACCGTAAACGAGGTTCTTGTAAACAGAGCCGTCCCAAACTTTGGGGTGGCTGTGTCTTTTTGATTTTAATTTCCCTAAGCTATAGGACCATAAGTGGAAGTGCCCTAGGCTCTGTTGCTTTGTTTTTTGGATGTTTCAGGAAACACCATACACTTCTCCAGAGTGGCTGCTGGCAATTTACATCCCGCCCATCAGCATAACAAGGCTCCCAGTTCTCAATGGCCTGTCCTGCCTTTCTGGATTTTACACTTTTTTCAGATGGCCCTTTTGACCGGGGGGCAGTGAGACTTCATTGTAGTGCAGATTTCCTTTGCAAGCTTGCTTGGTTGGCCAAAAAGGGCGTATGCGTTTTTCCCTGAATATATTCAGGAAAAAACGCATACGCCCTTTTTGGCCAAGTGTATCATTGTGGACGTTCTGCCTCTTTTCCTATGCTTTACATGCAATTCCAGTCTACCTCCTGAAATCGGTTTCCTGCAATTCTGCCCCGCTTTCAACTCCTCTTGGCAGCCTTACTTCAATATATTTTTGGAAGATAGCTGTCATTTATAACTCTGCAGGTTTGTGAATTACAGTGCCCCTGAGCTCCTTTCTTCAACTCGTTTTCTTGTGAGCTGGCCGCAACACCGCAGGATTGCTTCAGGCCCTAATCTGGTTCCGGCACGGCACGCTGAGCCTTTGGTTAATTCCTCTTCCTGGTGGGAAATGAGAGTTAAATTTGCCCGTCCAGACACCTCCAGCTAGTCTCTCATTGGTTCTCCCTATTCCTGTTCATCTTCCGCAGAAATTGCAAACTGGGCCAAACAGGAGGTTAAAGGCACTGACTCTCCAAGTCGGGAGAGTGTTAGTAAAGCATCTGGAATGTTGCACCCGAGTACCAGGGGACGAGAACTGAGACATATTGGAACACGTCTCCCGATCACACGGTTGATCATACTCTGGGTTCCACGTGCATGTTTTACCTGAAGGCAGAATCCCTTAAACCTGGAGAGTTGAGACCCGTGGAATGGGTACCATGCAATATGACTTCAAAGGGTCTTCATTTGCTCACCGAACATCTCCAATCCTATCACTGCTGCGTTTATGCCCCTGTACACACGCTTGATTTTCTTTCAGCGACATAGCAATCCATAGGTTTTAAGATACTTACTAGTCAGGTACATTCTTAGGCGTTTAATATGGGGTGTTGAGTCCATTTCATTGAGCAAGGAGTAGTTCTTGTCTATTCCATATTTGGCTTAAGGAACTTTATCTGTGCTCATTTCAATCTCTGGTTTGATGCAGCACCCGAACTCACCTTTCCCCTTAAGCAAGCATAAGTTGGTTTTCTAAATTTGAGACCCTGTTCTGTTTTGTAATCAAGTTCCTGTGTAGCCAAGTTTACATCCCGTGTATTAGTGATATCTTATGATGTTTCTTTTTCTGTGTGACTTATTTCAGTTAGAATCATCATACCTGAATCCACTCATTATGCTGCTACAGGCCTGATGACATAGATTTCATTGCTGAGTGATATTGCATTGTACGTAAGTACCACAACTTCTTTATCCATTTTTCACTTTCTGCGATATTGAACTTGTACCGTAAACGAGGTTCTTGTAAACAGAGCTGTCCCAAACTTTGGGGTGGCTGTGTCTTTTTGATTTTAATTTCCCTAAGCTATAGGACCATAAGTGGAAGTGCCCTAGGCTCTGTTGCTTTGTTTTTTAGATGTTTCAGGAAACACCATACACCTCTCAAGAGTGGCTCTTGGCAATTTACATCCCGCCCATCAGCATAACAAGGCTCCCAGTTCTCCATGGCCTGTCCTGCCTTTCTGGATTTTACACTTTTTTCAGATGGCCCTTTTGACCGGGGGGAAGTGAGATTTCATTGTAGTGCAGATTTCCTTTGCAAGCTTGCTTGGTTGGCCAAAAAGGGCGTATGCGTTTTTTCCTGAATATATTCAGGAAAAAACGCATACGCCCTTTTTGGCCAAGTGCATCATTGTGGACGTTCTGCCTCTTTTCCTATGCTTTAAATGCAATTCCAGTCTACCTCCTGAAATCGGTTTCCTGCAATTCTGCCCCGCTTTCAAGTCCTCTTGGCAGCCTTACTTCAGTATATTTTTGGACGATAGCTGTCATTTATAACTCTGCAGGTTTGTGAATTACAGTGCCCCTGAGCTCCTTTCTTCAACTCGCTTTCTTGTGAGCTGGCCGCAACACCGCAGGATTGCTTCAGGCCCTAATCTGGTTCCGGCACGGCACGCTGAGCCTTTGGTTAATTCCTCTTCCTGGTGGGAAATGAGAGTTAAATTTGCCCGTCCAGACACCTCCAGCTAGTCTCTCATTGGTTCTCCCTATTCCTGTTCATCTTCCGCAGAAATTGCAAACTGGGCCAAACAGGAGGTTAAAGGCACTGACTCTCCAAGTCGGGAGAGTGTTAGTAAAGCGTCTGGAATGTTGCACCCGAGTACCAGGGGACGAGAACTGAGACATATTGGAACACGTCTCCCGATCACACGGTTGATCATACTCTGGGTTCCACGTGCATGTTTTAGCTGAAGGAAGAATCCCTTAAACCTGGAGAGTTGAGACCCGTGGAATGGGTACCATGCAATATGACTTCAAAGGGTCTTCATTTGCTCACCGAACCTCTCCAATCCTATGACTGCTGCGTTTATTCCCCTGTACACACGCTTGATTTTCTTTCAGAGACATAGCAATCCATAGGTTTTAAGATACTTACTAGTCAGGTACATTCTTAGGCGTTTAATATGGGGTGTTGAGTCCATTTCGTTGAGCAAGGAGTAGTTCTTGTCTATTCCATATTTGGCTTAAGGAACTTTATCTGTGCTCATTTCAATCTCTGGTTTGATGCAGCACCCCAACGCACCTTTCCCCTTAAGCAAGCATAAGTTGGTTTTCTAAATTTGAGACCCTGTTCTGTTTTGTAATCCAGTTCCTGTGTAGCCAAGTTTACATCCCGTGTATTAGTGATATCTTATGATGTTTCTTTCTCTGTGTGACTTATTTCAGTTAGAATCATCATACCTGAATCCACTCATTATGCTGCTACGGGCCTGATGACATAGATTTCATTGCTGAGTGATATTGCATTGTACGTAAGTACCACAACTTCTTTATCCATTTTTCACTTTCTGCGATATTGAACTTGTACCGTAAACGAGGTTCTTGTAAACAGAGCCGTCCCAAACTTTGGGGTGGCTGTGTCTTTTTGATTTTAATTTCCCTAAGCTATAGGACCATAAGTGGAAGTGCCCTAGGCTCTGTTGCTTTGTTTTTTAGATGTTTCAGGAAACACCATACACCTCTCCCGAGTGGCTGTTGGCAATTTACATCCCGCCCATCAGCATAACAAGGCTCCCAGTTCTCCATGGCCTGTCCTGCCTTTCTGGATTTTACACTTTTTTCAGATGGCCCTTTTGACCGGGGGGAAGTGAGACTTCATTGTAGTGCAGATTTCCTTTGCAAGCTTGCTTGGTTGGCCAAAAAGGGCGTATGCGTTTTTTCCTGAATATATTCAGGAAAAAACGCATACGCCCTTTTTGGCCAAGTGCATCATTGTGGACGTTCTGCCTCTTTTCCTATGCTTTAAATGCAATTCCAGTCTACCTCCTGAAATCGGTTTCCTGCAATTCTGCCCCGCTTTCAAGTCCTCTTGGCAGCCTTACTTCAGTATATTTTTGGACGATAGCTGTCATTTATAACTCTGCAGGTTTGTGAATTACAGTGCCCCTGAGCTCCTTTCTTCAACTCGCTTTCTTGTGAGCTGGCCGCAACACCGCAGGATTGCTTCAGGCCCTAATCTGGTTCCGGCACGGCACGCTGAGCCTTTGGTTAATTCCTCTTCCTGGTGGGAAATGAGAGTTAAATTTGCCCGTCCAGACACCTCCAGCTAGTCTCTCATTGGTTCTCCCTATTCCTGTTCATCTTCCGCAGAAATTGCAAATGGGCCAAAGAGGAGGTTAAAGGCACTGACTCTCCACGTCGGGAGAGTGTTAGTAAAGCGTCTGGAATGTTGCACCCGAGTACCAGGGGACGAGAACTGAGACATATTGGAACATGTCTCCCGACCACACGGTTGATCATACTCTGAGTTCCATGTGCATGTTTTACCTGAAGGCAGAATCCCTTAAACCTGGAGAGTTGAGTCCCATGGAATGGGTACCATGCAATATGACTTCAAAGGGTCTTCATTTGCTCACCGAACCTCTCCAATCCTATCACTGCTGCATTTATGCCCCTGTACACATGCTTGATTTTCTTTCAGACACATAGCAATCCATAGGTTTTAAGATACTTACTAGTCAGGTACATTCTTAGGCGTTTAATATGGGGTGTTGAGTCCATTTCGTTGAGCAAGGAGTAGTTCTTGTCTATTCCATATTTGGCTTAAGGAACTTTATCTGTGCTCATTTCAATCTCTGGTTTGATGCAGCACCCCAACTCACCTTTCCCCCTAAGCAAGCATAAGTTGGTTTTCTAAATTTGAGACCCTGTTCTGTTTTGTAATCCAGTTCCTGTGTAGCCAAGTTTACATCCCGTGTATTAGTGATATCTTATGATGTTTCTTTTTCTGTGTGACTTATTTCAGTTAGAATCATCATACCTGAATCCACTCATTATGCTGCTACGGGCCTGATGACATAGATTTCATTGCTGAGTGATATTGCATTGTACGTAAGTACCACAACTTCTTTATCCATTTTTCACTTTCTGCGATATTGAACTTGTACCGTAAACGAGGTTCTTGTAAACAGAGCCGTCCCAAACTTTGGGGTGGCTGTGTCTTTTTGATTTTAATTTCCCTAAGCTATAGGACCATAAGTGGAAGTGCCCTAGGCTCTGTTGCTTTGTTTTTTAGATGTTTCAGTAAACACCATACACCTCTCCCGAGTGGCTCTTGGCAATTTACATCCCGCCCATCAGCATAACAAGGCTCCCAGTTCTCCATGGCCTGTCCTGCCTTTCTGGATTTTACACTTTTTTCAGATGGCCCTTTTGACCAGGGGAAGTGAGACTTCATTGTAGTGCAGATTTCCTTTGCAAGCTTGCTTGGTTGGCCAAAAAGGGCGTATGCGTTTTTTCCTGAATATATTCAGGAAAAAACGCATACGCCCTTTTTGGCCAAGTGCATCATTGTGGACGTTCTGCCTCTTTTCCTATGCTTTAAATGCAATTCCAGTCTACCTCCTGAAATCGGTTTCCTGCAATTCTGCCCCGCTTTCAAGTCCTCTTGGCAGCCTTACTTCAGTATATTTTTGGACGATAGCTGTCATTTATAACTCTGCAGGTTTGTGAATTACAGTGCCCCTGAGCTCCTTTCTTCAACTCGCTTTCTTGTGAGCTGGCCGCAACACCGCAGGATTGCTTCAGGCCCTAATCTGATTCCGGCATGGCACGCTGAGCCTTTGGTTAATTCCTCTTCCTGGTGGGAAATGAGAGTTAAATTGGCCCGTCCAGACACCTCCAGCTAGTCTCTCATTGGTTCTCCCTATTCCTGTTCATCTTCCGCAGAAATTGCAAACTGGGCCAAACAGGAGGTTAAAGGCACTGACTCTCCAAGTCGGGAGAGTGTTAGTAAAGCGTCTGGAATGTTGCACCCGAGTACCAGGGGACGAGAACTGAGACATATTGGAACACGTCTCCCGATCACACGGTTGATCATACTCTGGGTTCCACGTGCATGTTTTACCTGAAGGCAGAATCCCTTAAACCTGGAGAGTTGAGACCCGTGGAATGGGTACCATGCAATATGACTTCAAAGGGTCTTCATTTGCTCACAGAACCTCTCCAATCCTATCACTGCTGCGTTTATGCCCCTGTACACACGCTTGATTTTCTTTCAGAGACATAGCAATCCATAGGTTTTAAGATACTTACTAGTCAGGTACATTCTTAGGCGTTTAATATGGGGTGTTGAGTCCATTTCGTTGAGCAAGGAGTAGTTCTTGTCTATTCCATATTTGGCTTAAGGAACTTTATCTGTGCTCATTTCAATCTCTGGTTTGATGCAGCACCCCAACTCACCTTTCCCCTTAAGCAAGCATAAGTTGGTTTTCTAAATTTGAGACCCTGTTCTGTTTTGTAATCCAGTTCCTGTGTAGCCAAGTTTACATCCCGTGTATTAGTGATATCTTATGATGTTTCTTTTTCTGTGTGACTTATTTCAGTTAGAATCATCATACCTGAATCCACTCATTATGCTGCTACGGGCCTGATGACATAGATTTCATTGCTGAGTGATATTGCATTGTACGTAAGTACCACAACTTCTTTATCCATTTTTCACTTTCTGCGATATTGAACTTGTACCATAAACGAGGTTCTTGTAAACAGAGCCGTCCCAAACTTTGGGGTGGCTGTGTCTTTTTGATTTTAATTTCCCTAAGCTATAGGACCATAAGTGGAAGTGCCCTAGGCTCTGTTGCTTTGTTTTTTAGATGTTTCAGGAAACACCATACACCTCTCCCGAGTGGCTGTTGGCAATTTACATCCCGCCCATCAACATAACAAGGCTCCCAGTTCTCCATGGCCTGTCCTGCCTTTCTGGATTTTACAATTTTTTCAGATGGCCCTTTTGACCGGGGGGAAGTGAGACTTCATTGTAGTGCAGATTTCCTTTGCAAGCTTGCTTGGTTGGCCAAAAAGGGCGTATGCGTTTTTTCCTGAATATATTCAGGAAAAAACGCATACGCCCTTTTTGGCCAAGTGCATCATTGTGGAAGTTCTGCCTCTTTTCCTATGCTTTAAATGCAATTCCAGTCTACCTCCTGAAATCGGTTTCCTGCAATTCTGCCCCGCTTTCAAGTCCTCTTGGCAGCCTTACTTCAGTATATTTTTGGGCGATAGTTGTCATTTATAACTCTGCAGGTTTGTGAATTACAGTGCCCCTGAGCTCCTTTCTTCAACTCGCTCTCTTGTGAGCTGGCCGCAACACCGCAGGATTGCTTCAGGCCCTAATCTGGTTCCGGCACGGCACGCTGAGCCTTTGGTTAATTCCTCTTCCTGGTGGGAAATAAGAGTTAAATTTGCCCGTCCAGACACCTCCAGCTAGTCTCTCATTGGTTCTCCCTATTCCTGTTCATTTTCCGCAGAAATTGCAAACTGGGCCAAACAGGAGGTTAAAGGCACTGACTCTCCAAGTCGGGAGAGTGTTAGTAAAGCGTCTGGAATGTTGCACCCGAGTACCAGGGGACGAGAACTGAGACATATTGGAACATGTCTCCCGATCACACGGGTGATCATACTCTGGGTTCCACGTGCATGTTTTACCTGAAGGCAGAATCCCTTAAACCTGGAGAGTAGAGACCCGTTGAATGGGTACCATGCAATATGACTTCAAAGGGTCTTCATTTGCTCACCGAACCTCTCCAATCCTATCACTGCTGCGTTTATGCCCCTGTACACACGCTTGATTTTCTTTGAGAGACATAGCAATTCATAGGTTTTAAGATACTTACTAGTCAGGTACATTCTTAGGCGTTTAATATGGGGTGTTGAGTCCATTTCGTTGAGCAAGGAGTAGTTCTTGTCTATTCCATATTTGGCTTAAGGAACTTTATCTGTGTTCATTTAAATCTCTGGTTTTATGCAGCACCCCAACTCACCTTTCCCCTTAAGCAAGCATAAGTTGGTTTTCTAAATTTGAGACCCTGTTCTGTTTTGTAATCCAGTTCCTGTGTAGCCAAGTTTACATTCCGTGTATTAGTGATATCTTATGATGTTTCTTTTTCTGTGTGACTTATTTCAGTTAGAATCATCATACCTGAATCCACTCATTATGCTGCTACGGGCCTGATGACATAGATTTCATTGCTGAGTGATATTGCATTGTACGTAAGTACCACAACTTCTTTATCCATTTTTCACTTTCTGCGATATTGAACTTGTACCGTAAACGAGGTTCTTGTAAACAGAGCCGTCCCAAACTTTGGGGTGGCTGTGTCTTTTTGATTTTAATTTCCCTAAGCTATAGGACCATAAGTGGAAGTGCCCTAGGCTCTGTTGCTTTGTTTTTTAGATGTTTCAGGAAACACCATACACCTCTCCGGAGTGGCTCTTGGCAATTTACATCCCGCCCATCAGCATAACAAGGCTCCCAGTTCTCCATGGCCTGTCCTGCCTTTCTGGATTTTACACTTTTTTCAGATGGCCCTTTTGACCAGGGGGAAGTGAGACTTCATTGTAGTGCAGATTTCCTTTGCAAGCTTGCTTGGTTGGCCAAAAAGGGCGTATGCGTTTTTCCCTGAATATATTCAGGAAAAAACGCATACGCCCTTTTTGGCCAAGTGCATCATTGTGGACGTTCTGCCTCTTTTCCTATGCTTTAAATGCAATTCCAGTCTACCTCCTGAAATCGGTTTCCTGCAATTCTGCCCCGCTTTCAAGTCCTCTTGGCAGCCTTACTTCAGTATATTTTTGGACGATAGCTGTCATTTATAACTCTGCAGGTTTGTGAATTACAGTGCCCCTGAGCTCCTTTCTTCAACTCGCTTTCTTGTGAGCTGGCCGCAACACCGCAGGATTGCTTCAGGCCCTAATCTGGTTCCGGCACGGCACGCTGAGCATTTGGTTAATTCCTCTTCCTGGTGGGAAATGAGAGTTAAATTTGCCCGTCCAGACACCTCCAGCTAGTCTCTCATTGGTTCTCCCTATTCCTGTTCATCTTCCGCAGAAATTGCAAACTGGGCCAAACAGGAGGTTAAAGGCACTGACTCTCCAAGTCGGGAGAGTGTTAGTAAAGCGTCTGGAATGTTGCACCCGAGTACCAGGGGACGAGAACTGAGACATATTGGAACACGTCTCCCGATCACACGGTTGATCATACTCTGGGTTCCACGTGCATGTTTTAGCTGAAGGAAGAATCCCTTAAACCTGGAGAGTTGAGACCCGTGGAATGGGTACCATGCAATATGACTTCAAAGGGTCTTCATTTGCTCACCGAACCTCTCCAATCCTATCACTGCTGCGTTTATGCCCCTGTACACACGCTTGATTTTCTTTCAGACACATAGCAATCCATAGGTTTTAAGATACTTACTAGTCAGGTACATTCTTAGGCGTTTAATATGGGGTGTTGAGTCCATTTCGTTGAGCAAGGAGTAGTTCTTGTCTATTCCATATTTTGCTTAAGGAACTTTATCTGTGCTCATTTCAATCTCTGGTTTGATGCAGCACCCCAACTCACCTTTCCCCTTAAGCAAGCATAAGTTGGTTTTCTAAATTTGAGACCCTGTTCTGTTTTGTAATCCAGTTCCTGTGTAGCCAAGTTTACATTCCGTGTATTAGTGATATCTTATGATGTTTCTTTTTCTGTGTGACTTATTTCAGTTAGAATCATCATACCTGAATCCACTCATTATGCTGCTACGGGCCTGATGACATAGATTTCATTGCTGAGTGATATTGCATTGTACGTAAGTACCACAACTTCTTTATCCATTTTTCACTTTCTGCGATATTGAACTTGTACCATAAACGAGGTTCTTGTAAACAGAGCCGTCCCAAACTTTGGGGTGGCTGTGTCTTTTTGATTTTAATTTCCCTAAGCTATAGGACCATAAGTGGAAGTGCCCTAGGCTCTGTTGCTTTGTTTTTTAGATGTTTCAGGAAACACCATACACCTCTCCCGAGTGGCTGTTGGCAATTTACATCCCGCCCATCAACATAACAAGGCTCCCAGTTCTCCATGGCCTGTCCTGCCTTTCTGGATTTTACAATTTTTTCAGATGGCCCTTTTGACCGGGGGGAAGTGAGACTTCATTGTAGTGCAGATTTCCTTTGCAAGCTTGCTTGGTTGGCCAAAAAGGGCGTATGCGTTTTTTCCTGAATATATTCAGGAAAAAACGCATACGCCCTTTTTGGCCAAGTGCATCATTGTGGAAGTTCTGCCTCTTTTCCTATGCTTTAAATGCAATTCCAGTCTACCTCCTGAAATCGGTTTCCTGCAATTCTGCCCCCATTTCAACTCCTCTTGGCAGCCTTACTTCAGTATATTTTTGGACGATAGTTGTCATTTATAACTCTGCAGGTTTGTGAATTACAGTGCCCCTGAGCTCCTTTCTTCAACTCGCTGTCTTGTGAGCTGGCCGCAACACCGCAGGATTGCTTCAGGCCCTAATCTGGTTCCGGCATGGCACGCTGAGCCTTTGGTTAATTCCTCTTCCTGGTGGGAAATGAGAGTTAAATTTGCCCGTCCAGACACCTCCAGCTAGTCTCTCATTGGTTCTCCCTATTCCTGTTCATCTTCCGCAGAAATTGCAAACTGGGCCAAACAGGAGGTTAAAGGCACTGACTCTCCAAGTCGGGAGAGTGTTAGTAAAGCGTCTGGAATGTTGCACCCGAGTACCAGGGGACGAGAACTGAGACATATTGGAACACGTCTCCCGATCACACGGTTGATCATACTCTGGGTTCCACGTGCATGTTTTACCTGAAGGCAGAATCCCTTAAACCTGGAGAGTTGAGACCCGTGGAATGGGTACCATGCAATATGACTTCAAAGGGTCTTCATTTGCTCACAGAACCTCTCCAATCCTATCACTGCTGCGTTTATGACCCTGTACACACGCTTGATTTTCTTTCAGAGACATAGCAATCCATAGGTTTTAAGATACTTACTAGTCAGGTACATTCTTAGGCGTTTAATATGGGGTGTTGAGTCCATTTCGTTGAGCAAGGAGTAGTTCTTGTCTATTCCATATTTGGCTTAAGGAACTTTATCTGTGCTCATTTCAATCTCTGGTTTTATGCAGCACCCCAACTCACCTTTCCCCTTAAGCAAGCATAAGTTGGTTTTCTAAATTTGAGACCCTGTTCTGTTTTGTAATCCAGTTCCTGTGTAGCCAAGTTTACATCCCGTGTATTAGTGATATCTTATGATGTTTCTTTTTCTGTGTGACTTATTTCAGTTAGAATCATCATACCTGAATCCACTCATTATGCTGCTACGGGCCTGATGACATAGATTTCATTGCTGGTGATATTGCATTGTACGTAAGTACCACAACTTCTTTATCCATTTTTCACTTTCTGCGATATTGAACTTGTACCGTAAACGAGGTTCTTGTAAACAGAGCCGTCCCAAACTTTGGGGTGGCTGTGTCTTTTTGATTTTAATTTCCCTAAGCTATAGGACCATAAGTGGAAGTGCCCTAGGCTCTGTTGCTTTGTTTTTTAGATGTTTCAGGAAACACCATACACCTCTCCCGAGTGGCTGTTGGCAATTTACATCCCGCCCATCAGCATAACAAGGCTCCCAGTTCTCCATGGCCTGTCCTGCCTTTCTGGATTTTACACTTTTTTCAGATGGCCCTTTTGACCGGGGGGAAGTGAGACTTCATTGTAGTGCAGATTTCCTTTGCAAGCTTGCTTGGTTGGCCAAAAAGGGCGTATGCGTTTTTTCCTGAATATATTCAGGAAAAAACGCATACGCCCTTTTTGGCCAAGTGCATCATTGTGGACGTTCTGCCTCTTTTCCTATGCTTTAAATGCAATTCCAGTCTACCTCCTGAAATCGGTTTCCTGCAATTCTGCCCCGCTTTCAAGTCCTCTTGGCAGCCTTACTTCAGTATATTTTTGGACGATAGCTGTCATTTATAACTCTGCAGGTTTGTGAATTACAGTGCCCCTGAGCTCCTTTCTTCAACTCGCTTTCTTGTGAGCTGGCCGCAACACCGCAGGATTGCTTCAGGCCCTAATCTGGTTCCGGCACGGCACGCTGAGCCTTTGGTTAATTCCTCTTCCTGGTGGGAAATGAGAGTTAAATTTGCCCGTCCAGACACCTCCAGCTAGTCTCTCATTGGTTCTCCCTATTCCTGTTCATCTTCCACAGAAATTGCAAACTGGGCCAAACAGGAGGTTAAAGGCACTGACTCTCCAAGTCGGGAGAGTGTTAGTAAAGCGTCTGGAATGTTGCACCCGAGTACCAGGGGACGAGAACTGAGACATATTGGAACACGTCTCCCGATCACATGGTTGATCATACTCTGGGTTCCACGTGCATGTTTTAGCTGAAGGAAGAATCCCTTAAACCTGGAGAGTTGAGACCCGTGGAATGGGTACCATGCAATATGACTTCAAAGGGTCTTCATTTGCTCACCGAACCTCTCCAATCCTATCACTGCTGCGTTTATGCCCCTGTACACATGCTTGATTTTCTTTCAGAGACATAGCAGTGCATAGGTTTTAAGATACTTACTAGTCAGGTACATTCTTAGGCGTTTAATATGGGGTGTTGAGTCCATTTCGTTGAGCAAGGAGTAGTTCTTGTCTATTCTATATTTGGCTTAAGGAACTTTATCTGTGCTCATTTCAATCTCTGGTTTTATGCAGCACCCCAACTCACCTTTCCCCTTAAGCAAGCATAAGTTGGTTTTCTAAATTTGAGACCCTGTTCTGTTTTGTAATCCAGTTCCTGTGTAGCCAAGTTTACATTCCGTGTATTAGTGATATCTTATGATGTTTCTTTTTCTGTGTGACTTATTTCAGTTAGAATCATCATACCTGAATCCACTCATTATGCTGCTACGGGCCTGATGACATAGATTTCATTGCTGAGTGATATTGCATTGTACGTAAGTACCACAACTTCTTTATCCATTTTTCACTTTCTGCGATATTGAACTTGTACCGTAAACGAGGTTCTTGTAAACAGAGCCGTCCCAAACTTTGGGGTGGCTGTGTCTTTTTGATTTTAATTTCCCTAAGCTATAGGACCATAAGTGGAAGTGCCCTAGGCTCTGTTGCTTTGTTTTTTAGATGTTTCAGGAAACACCATACACCTCTCCGGAGTGGCTGTTGGCAATTTACATCCCGCCCATCAGCATAACAAGGCTCCCAGTTCTCCATGGCCTGTCCTGCCTTTCTGGATTTTACACTTTTTTCAGATGGCCCTTTTGACCGGGGGGAAGTGAGACTTCATTGTAGTGCAGATTTCCTTTGCAAGCTTGCTTGGTTGGCCAAAAAGGGCGTATGCGTTTTTTCCTGAATATATTCAGGAAAAAACGCATACGCCCTTTTTGGCCAAGTGCATCATTGTGGACGTTCTGCCTCTTTTCCTATGCTTTAAATGCAATTCCAGTCTACCTCCTGAAATCGGTTTCCTGCAATTCTGCCCCGCTTTCAAGTCCTCTTGGCAGCCTTACTTCAGTATATTTTTGGACGATAGCTGTCATTTATAACTCTGCAGGTTTGTGAATTACAGTGCCCCTGAGCTCCTTTCTTCAACTCGCTTTCTTGTGAGCTGGCCGCAACACCGCAGGATTGCTTCAGGCCCTAATCTGGTTCCGGCACGGCACGCTGAGCATTTGGTTAATTCCTCTTCCTGGTGGGAAATGAGAGTTAAATTTGCCCGTCCAGACACCTCCAGCTAGTCTCTCATTGGTTCTCCCTATTCCTGTTCATCTTCCGCAGAAATTGCAAACTGGGCCAAACAGGAGGTTAAAGGCACTGACTCTCCAAGTCGGGAGAGTGTTAGTAAAGCGTCTGGAATGTTGCACCCGAGTACCAGGGGACGAGAACTGAGACATATTGGAACACGTCTCCCGATCACACGGTTGATCATACTCTGGGTTCCACGTGCATGTTTTAGCTGAAGGAACAATCCCTTAAACCTGGAGAGTTGAGACCCGTGGAATGGGTACCATGCAATATGACTTCAAAGGGTCTTCATTTGCTCACCGAACCTCTCCAATCCTATCACTGCTGCGTTTATGCCCCTGTACACATGCTTGATTTTCTTTCAGAGACATAGCAGTGCATAGGTTTTAAGATACTTACTAGTCAGGTACATTCTTAGGCGTTTAATATGGGGTGTTGAGTCCATTTCGTTGAGCAAGGAGTAGTTCTTGTCTATTCTATATTTGGCTTAAGGAACTTTATCTGTGCTCATTTCAATCTCTGGTTTTATGCAGCACCCCAACTCACCTTTCCCCTTAAGCAAGCATAAGTTGGTTTTCTAAATTTGAGACCCTGTTCTGTTTTGTAATCCAGTTCCTGTGTAGCCAAGTTTACATTCCGTGTATTAGTGATATCTTATGATGTTTCTTTTTCTGTGTGACTTATTTCAGTTAGAATCATCATACCTGAATCCACTCATTATGCTGCTACGGGCCTGATGACATAGATTTCATTGCTGAGTGATATTGCATTGTACGTAAGTACCACAACTTCTTTATCCATTTTTCACTTTCTGCGATATTGAACTTGTACCGTAAACGAGGTTCTTGTAAACAGAGCCGTCCCAAACTTTGGGGTGGCTGTGTCTTTTTGATTTTAATTTCCCTAAGCTATAGGACCATAAGTGGAAGTGCCCTAGGCTCTGTTGCTTTGTTTTTTAGATGTTTCAGGAAACACCATACACCTCTCCCGAGTGGCTGTTGGCAATTTACATCCCGCCCATCAGCATAACAAGGCTCCCAGTTCTCCATGGCCTGTCCTGCCTTTCTGGATTTTACACTTTTTTCAGATGGCCCTTTTGACCGGGGGGAAGTGAGACTTCATTGTAGTGCAGATTTCCTTTGCAAGCTTGCTTGGTTGGCCAAAAAGGGCGTATGCGTTTTTTCCTGAATATATTCAGGAAAAAACGCATACGCCCTTTTTGGCCAAGTGCATCATTGTGGACGTTCTGCCTCTTTTCCTATGCTTTAAATGCAATTCCAGTCTACCTCCTGAAATCGGTTTCCTGCAATTCTGCCCCGCTTTCAAGTCCTCTTGGCAGCCTTACTTCAGTATATTTTTGGATGATAGCTGTCATTTATAACTCTGCAGGTTTGTGAATTACAGTGCCCCTGAGCTCCTTTCTTCAACTCGCTTTCTTGTGAGCTGGCCGCAACACCGCAGGATTGCTTCAGGCCCTAGTTTGGTTCCGGCACGGCATGCTGAGCCTTTGGTTAATTCCTCTTCCTGGTGGGAAATGAGAGTTAAATTTGCCCGTCCAGACACCTCCAGCTAGTCTCTCATTGGTTCTCCCTATTCCTGTTCATCTTCCGCAGAAATTGCAAACTGGGCCAAACAGGAGGTTAAAGGCACTGACTCTCCAAGTGGGGAGAGTGTTAGTAAAGCGTCTGGAATGTTGCACCCGAGTACCAGGAAACGAAAATTGAGACACATTTGAACACGTTTTCCGATCACACGGTGGATCATACTCTGGGTTCCACATGCATGTTTTAGCTGAAGGAAGAATCCCTTAAACAGGGAGAGTTGAGACCCATGGAATGGGTACCATGCAATATGACTTCAAAGGGTCTGCATTTGCTCACCGAACCTCAGCAATCCTATCACTGCTGCGTTTATGCCGCTGTACACACGCTTGATTCTCTTTCGGAGACATATAAATCCATAGGTTTTAAGATTCTTACTAGTCAGGTAGATTCTTACTAGTCAGGTATATTCTTAGGCGTTTAATATGGGGTGTTGAGTCCACTTCGTTGAGCAAGGAGTAGCTCTTATCTATTACATATTTGGCTTATGGAATGGTATCTGTGCTCATTTCAATCTCTGGTTTTATGCAGCACCCCAACTCACCCGTCCCCTTAAGCAAGCATAAGTTGGTTTTCTACATTTGACACCCTGTTCTGTTTTGTAATTCAGTTCTTGTGTACCCAAGTTTACATTCCGTGTATTAGTGATATCTTATGATGTTTCTTTTTCTGTGTGACTAATTTCACTTAGAATCATCGTACCTGAATCCACTCATTATGCTGCTACGGGTCTGATGACATAGATTTCATTGCTAGTGATATTGCATTGTACGTAAGTACCACAGTTTCTTTATCCATTTTTCGCTTTCTGTGATATTGAACTTGTACCGTAAACGAGGTTCTTGTAAACAGAGCCGTCCCAAACTTTGGGGTGGCTGTGTCTTTTTGATTTTAATTTCCCTAAGCTATAGGACCATAAGTGGAAGTGCCCTAGGCTCTGTTGCTTTGTTTTTTGGATGTTTCAGGAAACACCATACACTTCTCCAGAGTGGCTGCTGGCAATTTACATCCCGCCCATCAGCATAACTAGGCTCCCAGTTCTCCATGGCCTGTCCTGCCTTTCTGGATTTTACACTTTTTTCAGATGGCCCTTTTGACCGGGGGGCAGTGAGACTTCATTGTAGTGCAGATTTCCTTTGCAAGCTTGCTTGGTTGGCCAAAAAGGGCGTATGCGTTTTTTCCTGAATATATTCAGGAAAAAACGCATACGCCCTTTTTGGCCAAGTGCATCATTGTGGACGTTCTGCCTCTTTTCCTATGCTTTACATGCAATTCCAGTCTACCTCCTAAAATCGGTTTCCTGCAATTCTGCCCTGCTTTCAACTCCTCTTGGCATCCTAATTCAATATATTTTTGGAAGATAGCTGTCATTTATAACTCTGCAGGTTTGTGAATTACAGTGCCCCTGAGCTCCTTTCTTCAACTCGCTTTCTTGTGAGCTGGCCGCAACACCGCAGGATTGCTTCAGGCCCTAGTTTGGTTCCGGCACGGCACGCTGAGCCTTTGGTTAATTCCTCTTCCTGGTGGGAAATGAGAGTTAAATTGGCCCGTCCGGACACCTCCACCTAATCTCTCATTGGTTCTCCCTATTCCTGTTCATCTTCCGCAGAAATTGCTAACTGGGCCAAACAGGAGGTTAAAGGCACTGACTCTCCAAGTGGGGAGAGTGTTAGTAAAGCGTCTGGAATGTTGCACCCGAGTACCAGGGGACGAAAACTGAGACACATTTGAACACGTTTTCCGACCACACGGTGGATCATACTCTGGGTTCCACATGCATGTTTTAGCTGAAGGAAGAATCCCTTAAACATGGAGAGTTGAGACCCATGGAATGGGTACCATGCAATATGACTTCAAAGGGTCTGCATTTGCTCACCGAACCTCACCAATCCTATCACTGCTGCGTTTATGCCGCTGTACACACACTTGATTCTCTTTCGGAGACATATAAATCCATAGGTTTTAAGATTCTTACTAGTCAGGTAGATTCTTACTAGTCAGGTATATTCTTAGGCGTTTAATATGGGGTGTTGAGTCCACTTCGTTGAGCAAGGAGTAGCTCTTGTCTATTACATATTTGGCTTATGGAACGGTATCTGTGCTCATTTCAATCTCTGGTTTTATGCAGCACCCCAACTCACCCGTCCCCTTAAGCAAGCATAAGTTGGTTTTCTACATTTGACACCCTGTTCTGTTTTGTAATTCAGTTCTTGTGTAGCCAAGTTTACATTCCGTGTATTAGTGATATCTTATGATGTTTCTTTTTCTGTGTGACTAATTTCACTTAGAATCATCGTACCTGAATCCACTCATTATGCTGCTACGGGCCTGATGACATAGATTTCATTGCTGAGTGATATTGCATTGTACGTAAGTACCACAACTTCTTTATCCATTTTTCGCTTTCTGTGATATTGAACTTGTACCGTAAACGAGGTTCTTGTAAACAGAGCCGTCCCAAACTTTGGGGTGGCTGTGTCTTTTTGATTTTAATTTCCCTAAGCTATAGGACCATAAGTGGAAGTGCCCTAGGCTCTGTTGCTTTGTTTTTTGGATGTTTCAGGAAACACCATACACTTCTCCAGAGTGGCTGCTGGCAATTTACATCCCGCCCATCAGCATAACTAGGCTCCCAGTTCTCCATGGCCTGTCCTGCCTTTCTGGATTTTACACTTTTTTCAGATGGCCCTTTTGACCGGGGGGCAGTGAGACTTCATTGTAGTGCAGATTTCCTTTGCAAGCTTGCTTGGTTGGCCAAAAAGGGCGTATGCGTTTTTTCCTGAATATATTCAGGAAAAAACGCATACGCCCTTTTTGGCCAAGTGCATCATTGTGGGCGTTCTGCCTCTTTTCCTATGCTTTACATGCAATTCCAGTCTACCTCCTGAAATCGGTTTCCTGCAATTCTGCCCTGCTTTCAACTCCTCTTGGCATCCTAATTCAATATATTTTTGGAAGATAGCTGTCATTTATAACTCTGCAGGTTTGTGAATTACAGTGCCCCTGAGCTCCTTTCTTCAACTCGCTTTCTTGTGAGCTGGCCGCAACACCGCAGGATTGCTTCAGGCCCTAGTTTGGTTCCGGCACGGCATGCTGAGCCTTTGGTTAATTCCTCTTCCTGGTGGGAAATGAGAGTTAAATTGGCCCGTCCGGACACCTCCACCTAATCTCTCATTGGTTCTCCCTATTCCTGTTCATCTTCCGCAGAAATTGCTAACTGGGCCAAACAGGAGGTTAAAGGCACTGACTCTCCAAGTGGGGAGAGTGTTAGTAAAGCGTCTGGAATGTTGCACCCGAGTACCAGGGGACGAAAACTGAGACACATTTGAACACGTTTTCCGACCACATGGTGGATCATACTCTGGGTTCCACATGCATGTTTTAGCTGAAGGAAGAATCCCTTAAACATGGAGAGTTGAGACCCATGGAATGGGTACCATGCAATATGACTTCAAAGGGTCTGCATTTGCTCACCGAACCTCACCAATCCTATCACTGCTGCGTTTATGCCGCTGTACACACACTTGATTCTCTTTCGGAGACATATAAATCCATAGGTTTTAAGATTCTTACTAGTCAGGTAGATTCTTACTAGTCAGGTATATTCTTAGGCGTTTAATATGGGGTGTTGAGTCCACTTCGTTGAGCAAGGAGTAGCTCTTGTCTATTACATATTTGGCTTATGGAACGGTATCTGTGCTCATTTCAATCTCTGGTTTTATGCAGCACCCCAACTCACCCGTCCCCTTAAGCAAGCATAAGTTGGTTTTCTACATTTGACACCCTGTTCTGTTTTGTAATTCAGTTCTTGTGTAGCCAAGTTTACATTCCGTGTATTAGTGATATCTTATGATGTTTCTTTTTCTGTGTGACTAATTTCACTTAGAATCATCGTACCTGAATCCACTCATTATGCTGCTACGGGCCTGATGACATAGATTTCTTTGCTGAGTGATATTGCATTGTACGTAAGTACCACAATTTCTTTATCCATTTTTCGCTTTCTGTGATATTGAACTTGTACCGTAAACGAGGTTCTTGTAAACAGAGCCGTCCCAAACTTTGGGGTGGCTGTGTCTTTTTGATTTTAATTTCCCTAAGCTATAGGACCATAAGTGGAAGTGCCCTAGGCTCTGTTGCTTTGTTTTTTGGATGTTTCAGGAAACACCATACACTTCTCCAGAGTGGCTGCTGGCAATTTACATCCCGCCCATCAGCATAACTAGGCTCCCAGTTCTCCATGGCCTGTCCTGCCTTTCTGGATTTTACACTTTTTTCAGATGGCCCTTTTGACCGGGGGGCAGTGAGACTTCATTGTAGTGCAGATTTCCTTTGCAAGCTTGCTTGGTTGGCCAAAAAGGGCGTATGCGTTTTTTCCTGAATATATTCAGGAAAAAACGCATACGCCCTTTTTGGCCAAGTGCATCATTGTGGGCGTTCTGCCTCTTTTCCTATGCTTTACATGCAATTCCAGTCTACCTCCTGAAATCGGTTTCCTGCAATTCTGCCCTGCTTTCAACTCCTCTTGGCATCCTAATTCAATATATTTTTGGAAGATAGCTGTCATTTATAACTCTGCAGGTTTGTGAATTACAGTGCCCCTGAGCTCCTTTCTTCAACTCGCTTTCTTGTGAGCTGGCCGCAACACCGCAGGATTGCTTCAGGCCCTAGTTTGGTTCCGGCACGGCATGCTGAGCCTTTGGTTAATTCCTCTTCCTGGTGGGAAATGAGAGTTAAATTGGCCCGTCCGGACACCTCCACCTAATCTCTCATTGGTTCTCCCTATTCCTGTTCATCTTCCGCAGAAATTGCTAACTGGGCCAAACAGGAGGTTAAAGGCACTGACTCTCCAAGTGGGGAGAGTGTTAGTAAAGCGTCTGGAATGTTGCACCCGAGTACCAGGGGACGAAAACTGAGACACATTTGAACACGTTTTCCGACCACATGGTGGATCATACTCTGGGTTCCACATGCATGTTTTAGCTGAAGGAAGAATCCCTTAAACATGGAGAGTTGAGACCCATGGAATGGGTACCATGCAATATGACTTCAAAGGGTCTGCATTTGCTCACCGAACCTCACCAATCCTATCACTGCTGCGTTTATGCCACTGTACACACACTTGATTCTCTTTCGGAGACATATAAATCCATAGGTTTTAAGATTCTTACTAGTCAGGTAGATTCTTACTAGTCAGGTATATTCTTAGGCGTTTAATATGGGGTGTTGAGTCCACTTCGTTGAGCAAGGAGTAGCTCTTGTCTATTACATATTTGGCTTATGGAACGGTATCTGTGCTCATTTCAATCTCTGGTTTTATGCAGCACCCCAACTCACCCGTCCCCTTAAGCAAGCATAAGTTGGTTTTCTACATTTGACACCCTGTTCTGTTTTGTAATTCAGTTCTTGTGTAGCCAAGTTTACATTCCGTGTATTAGTGATATCTTATGATGTTTCTTTTTCTGTGTGACTAATTTCACTTAGAATCATCGTACCTGAATCCACTCATTATGCTGCTACGGGCCTGATGACATAGATTTCATTGCTGAGTGATATTGCATTGTACGTAAGTACCACAATTTCTTTATCCATTTTTCGCTTTCTGTGATATTGAACTTGTACCGTAAACGAGGTTCTTGTAAACAGAGCCGTCCCAAACTTTGGGGTGGCTGTGTCTTTTTGATTTTAATTTCCCTAAGCTATAGGACCATAAGTGGAAGTGCCCTAGGCTCTGTTGCTTTGTTTTTTGGATGTTTCAGGAAACACCATACACTTCTCCAGAGTGGCTGCTGGCAATTTACATCCCGCCCATCAGCATAACTAGGCTCCCAGTTCTCCATGGCCTGTCCTGCCTTTCTGGATTTTACACTTTTTTCAGATGGCCCTTTTGACCGGGGGGCAGTGAGACTTCATTGTAGTGCAGATTTCCTTTGCAAGCTTGCTTGGTTGGCCAAAAAGGGCGTATGCGTTTTTTCCTGAATATATTCAGGAAAAAACGCATACGCCCTTTTTGGCCAAGTGCATCATTGTGGACGTTCTGCCTCTTTTCCTATGCTTTACATGCAATTCCAGTCTACCTCCTGAAATCGGTTTCCTGCAATTCTGCCCTGCTTTCAACTCCTCTTGGCATCCTAATTCAATATATTTTTGGAAGATAGCTGTCATTTATAACTCTGCAGGTTTGTGAATTACAGTGCCCCTGAGCTCCTTTCTTCAACTCGCTTTCTTGTGAGCTGGCCGCAACACCGCAGGATTGCTTCAGGCCCTAGTTTGGTTCCGGCACGGCATGCTGAGCCTTTGGTTAATTCCTCTTCCTGGTGGGAAATGAGAGTTAAATTGGCCCGTCCGGACACCTCCACCTAATCTCTCATTGGTTCTCCCTATTCCTGTTCATCTTCCGCAGAAATTGCTAACTGGGCCAAACAGGAGGTTAAAGGCACTGACTCTCCAAGTGGGGAGAGTGTTAGTAAAGCGTCTGGAATGTTGCACCCGAGTACCAGGGCACGAAAACTGAGACACATTTGAACACGTTTTCCGACCACATGGTGGATCATACTCTGGGTTCCACATGCATGTTTTAGCTGAAGGAAGAATCCCTTAAACAGGGAGAGTTGAGACCCATGGAATGGGTACCATGCAATATGACTTCAAAGGGTCTGCATTTGCTCACCGAACCTCAGCAATCCTATCACTGCTGCGTTTATGCCGCTGTACACACACTTGATTCTCTTTCGGAGACATATAAATCCATAGGTTTTAAGATTCTTACTAGTAAGGTAGATTCTTACTAGTCAGGTATATTCTTAGGCGTTTAATATGGGGTGTTGAGTCCACTTCGTTGAGCAAGGAGTAGCTCTTGTCTATTACATATTTGGCTTATGGAACTGTATCTCTGCTCATTTCAATCTCTGGTTTTATGCAGCACCCCAACTCACCCGTCCCCTTAAGCAAGCATAAGTTGGTTTTCTACATTTGACACCCTGTTCTGTTTTGTAATTCAGTTCTTGTGTAGCCAAGTTTACATTCCATGTATTAGTGATATCTTATGATGTTTCTTTTTCTGTGTGACTAATTTCACTTAGAATCATCGTACCTGAATCCACTCATTATGCTGCTACGGGCCTGATGACATAGATTTCATTGCTGAGTGATATTGCATTGTACGTAAGTACCACAACTTCTTTATCCATTTTTCGCTTTCTGTGATATTGAACTTGTACCGTAAACGAGGTTCTTGTAAACAGAGCCGTCCCAAACTTTGGGGTGGCTGTGTCTTTTTGATTTTAATTTCCCTAAGCTATAGGACCATAAGTCGAAGTGCCCTAGGCTCTGTTGCTTTGTTTTTTGGATGTTTCAGGAAACACCATACACTTCTCCAGAGTGGCTGCTGGCAATTTACATCCCGCCCATCAGCATAACAAGGCTCCCAGTTCTAAATGGCCTGTCCTGCCTTTCTGGATTTTACACTTTTTTCAGATGGCCCTTTTGACCGGGGGGCAGTGAGACTTCATTGTAGTGCAGATTTCCTTTGCAAGCTCGCTTGGTTGGCCAAAAAGGGCGTATGCGTTTTTCCCTGAATATATTCAGGAAAAAACACATACGCCCTTTTTGGCCAAGTGTCTCATTGTGGACGTTCTGCCTCTTTTCCTATGCTTTACATGCAATTCCAGTCTACCTCCTGAAATCGGTTTCCTGCAATTCTGCCCCGCTTTCAACTCCTCTTGGCAGCCTTACTTCAATATATTTTTGGAAGATAGCTGTCATTTATAACTCTGCAGGTTTGTGAATTACAGTGCCCCTGAGCTCCTTTCTTCAACTCGCTTTCTTGTGAGCTGGCCGCAACACCGCAGGATTGCTTCAGGCCCTAGTTTGGTTCCGGCACGGCATGCTGAGCCTTTGGTTAATTCCTCTTCCTGGTGGGAAATGAGAGTTTAATTTGCCCGTCCAGACACCTCCAGCTAGTCTCTCATTGGTTCTCCCTATTCCTGTTCATCTTCCGCAGAAATTGCTAACTGGGCCAAACAGGAGGTTAAAGGCACTGACTCTCCAAGTGGGGATAGTGTTAGTAAAGCGTCTGGAATGTTGTACCCGAGTACCAGGGGACGAAAACTGAAACACATTTGAACACGTTTCCCGATCACACGGTGGATCATACTCTGGGTTCCACATGCATGTTTTAGCTGAAGGAAGAATCCATTAAACCTGGAGAGTTGAGACCCATGGAATGGGTACCATGCAATATGACTTCAAAGGGTCTGCATTTGCTCACCGAACCTCACCAATCCTATCACTGCTGCGTTTATGCCGCTGTACACACGCTTGATTCTCTTTCGGAGACATATAAATCCATAGGTTTTAAGATTCTTACTAGTCAGGTATATTCTTAGGCGTTTAATATGGAGTGTTGAGTCCACATCGTTGAGCAAGGAGTAGCTCTTGTCTATTACATATTTGGCTTATGGAATGGTATCTGTGCTCATTTCAATCTCTGGTTTTATGCAGCACCCCAACTCACCCGTCCCCTTAAGCAAGCATAAGTTGGTTTTCTACATTTGACACCCTGTTCTGTTTTGTAATTCAGTTCTTGTGTAGCCAAGTTTACATTCCGTGTATTAGTGATATCTTATGATGTTTCTTTTTCTGTGTGACTAATTTCACTTAGAATCATCGTACCTGAATCCACTCATTATGCTGCTACGGGCCTGATGACATAGATTTCATTGCTGAGTGATATTGCATTGTACGTAAGTACCACAATTTCTTTATCCATTTTTCGCTTTCTGTGATATTGAACTTGTACCGTAAACGAGGTTCTTGTAAACAGAGCCGTCCCAAACTTTGGGGTGGCTGTGTCTTTTTGATTTTAATTTCCCTAAGCTATAGGACAATAAGTGGAAGTGCCCTAGGCTCTGTTGCTTTGTTTTTTGGATGTTTCAGGAAACACCATACACTTCTCCAGAGTGGCTGCTGGCAATTTACATCCCGCCCATCAGCATAACTAGGCTCCCAGTTCTCCATGGCCTGTCCTGCCTTTCTGGATTTTACACTTTTTTCAGATGGCCCTTTTGACCGGGGGGCAGTGAGACTTCATTGTAGTGCAGATTTCCTTTGCAAGCTTGCTTGGTTGGCCAAAAAGGGCGTATGCGTTTTTTCCTGAATATATTCAGGAAAAAACGCATACGCCCTTTTTGGCCAAGTGCATCATTGTGGACGTTCTGCCTCTTTTCCTATGCTTTACATGCAATTCCAGTCTACCTCCTGAAATCGGTTTCCTGCAATTCTGCCCCCCTTTCAACTCCTCTTGGCATCCTAATTCAATATATTTTTGGAAGATAGCTGTCATTTATAACTCTGCAGGTTTGTGAATTACAGTGCCCCTGAGCTCCTTTCTTCAACTCGCTTTCTTGTGAGCTGGCCGCAACACCGCAGGATTGCTTCAGGCCCTAGTTTGGTTCCGGCACGGCATGCTGAGCCTTTGGTTAATTCCTCTTCCTGGTGGGAAATGAGAGTTAAATTGGCCCGTCCGGACACCTCCACCTAATCTCTCATTGGTTCTCCCTATTCCTGTTCATCTTCCGCAGAAATTGCTAACTGGGCCAAACAGGAGGTTAAAGGCACTGACTCTCCAAGTGGGGAGAGTGTTAGTAAAGCGTCTGGAATGTTGCACCCGAGTACCAGGGGACGAAAACTGAGACACATTTGAACACGTTTTCCGACCACATGGTGGATCATACTCTGGGTTCCACATGCATGTTTTAGCTGAAGGAAGAATCCCTTAAACATGGAGAGTTGAGACCCATGGAATGGGTACCATGCAATATGACTTCAAAGGGTCTGCATTTGCTCACCGAACCTCACCAATCCTATCACTGCTGCGTTTATGCCGCTGTACACACACTTGATTCTCTTTCGGAGACATATAAATCCATAGGTTTTAAGATTCTTACTAGTAAGGTAGATTCTTACTAGTCAGGTATATTCTTAGGCGTTTAATATGGGGTGTTGAGTCCACTTCGTTGAGCAAGGAGTAGCTCTTGTCTATTACATATTTGGCTTATGGAACGGTATCTGTGCTCATTTCAATCTCTGGTTTTATGCAGCACCCCAACTCACCCGTCCCCTTAAGCAAGCATAAGTTGGTTTTCTACATTTGACACCCTGTTCTGTTTTGTAATTCAGTTCTTGTGTAGCCAAGTTTACATTCCGTGTATTAGTGATATCTTATGATGTTTCATTTTCTGTGTGACTAATTTCACTTAGAATCATCGTACCTGAATCCACTCATTATGCTGCTACGGGCCTGATGACATAGATTTCATTGCTGAGTGATATTGCATTGTACGTAAGTACCACAATTTCTTTATCCATTTTTCGCTTTCTGTGATATTGAACTTGTACCGTAAACGAGGTTCTTGTAAACAGAGCCGTCCCAAACTTTGGGGTGGCTGTGTCTTTTTGATTTTAATTTCCCTAAGCTATAGGACCATAAGTGGAAGTGCCCTAGGCTCTGTTGCTTTGTTTTTTGGATGTTTCAGGAAACACCATACACTTCTCCAGAGTGGCTGCTGGCAATTTACATCCCGCCCATCAGCATAACTAGGCTCCCAGTTCTCCATGGCCTGTCCTGCCTTTCTGGATTTTACACTTTTTTCAGATGGCCCTTTTGACCGGGGGGCAGTGAGACTTCATTGTAGTGCAGATTTCCTTTGCAAGCTTGCTTGGTTGGCCAAAAAGGGCGTATGCGTTTTTTCCTGAATATATTCAGGAAAAAACGCATACGCCCTTTTTGGCCAAGTGCATCATTGTGGGCGTTCTGCCTCTTTTCCTATGCTTTACATGCAATTCCAGTCTACCTCCTGAAATCGGTTTCCTGCAATTCTGCCCTGCTTTCAACTCCTCTTGGCATCCTAATTCAATATATTTTTGGAAGATAGCTGTCATTTATAACTCTGCAGGTTTGTGAATTACAGTGCCCCTGAGCTCCTTTCTTCAACTCGCTTTCTTGTGAGCTGGCCGCAACACCGCAGGATTGCTTCAGGCCCTAGTTTGGTTCCGGCACGGCATGCTGAGCCTTTGGTTAATTCCTCTTCCTGGTGGGAAATGAGAGTTAAATTGGCCCGTCCGGACACCTCCACCTAATCTCTCATTGGTTCTCCCTATTCCTGTTCATCTTCCGCAGAAATTGCTAACTGGGCCAAACAGGAGGTTAAAGGCACTGACTCTCCAAGTGGGGAGAGTGTTAGTAAAGCGTCTGGAATGTTGCACCCGAGTACCAGGGGACGAAAACTGAGACACATTTGAACACGTTTTCCGACCACATGGTGGATCATACTCTGGGTTCCACATGCATGTTTTAGCTGAAGGAAGAATCCCTTAAACATGGAGAGTTGAGACCCATGGAATGGGTACCATGCAATATGTCTTCAAAGGGTCTGTATTTGCTCACCGAACCTCACCAATCCTATCACTGCTGCGTTTATGCCGCTGTACACACACTTGATTCTCTTTCGGAGACATATAAATCCATAGGTTTTAAGATTCTTACTAGTCAGGTATATTTTTAGGCGTTTAATATGGGGTGTTGAGTCCACTTCGTTGAGCAAGGAGTAGCTCTTGTCTATTACATATTTGGCTTATAGAACGGTATCTGTGCTAATTTCAATCTCTGGTTTTATGCAGCACCCCAACTCACCTTTCCCCTTAAGCAAGCATAAGTTGATTTTCTACATTTGAGACACTGTTTTGCTTTGTAATTCAGTTTCTGTGTAGCCAAGTTTACATTCCGTGTATTAGTGATACCTTATGATATTTCTTTTTCTGTGTGACTTATTTCACTTAGAATCATCGTACCTGAATCCACTCATTATGCTGCTACGGGCCTGATGACATAGATTTCATTGCTGAGTGATATTGCATTGTACGTAAGTACCACAACTTCTTTATCCATTTTTCGCTTTTTGCGATATTGAACTTGTACCGTAAACGAGGTTCTTGTAAAGAGAGCCATCCCAAACTTTGGGGTGGCTGTGTCTTTTTGATTTTAATTTCCCTAAGCTATAGGACAATAAGTGGAAGTGCCCTAGGCTCTGTTGCTTAATTTTTTGGATGTTTCAGGAAACACCATACACTTCTCCAGAGGGCTGTTGGCAATTTACATCTCGCCCATCAGCATAACAAGGCTCCCAGTTCTCCATGGCCTGTCCTGCCTTTCTGGATTTTACACTTTTTTCAGAAGGCCCTTTGACCGGGGGGCAGTGAGACTTCATTGTAGTGCAGATTTCCTTTGTGAGCTTGCTTGGTTGGCCAGAAAGGGCATATGCGTTTCTTCCTGAATATATTCAGGAAAGAACGCATACGCCCTTTTTGGCCAAGTGCATCATTGTCGACGTTCTGAGTCTTTTCCTATGTTTTCAGTGCAATTCCAGTCTACCTCCTGAAATCGGTTTCCTGCAGTTCTGCCTTGCTCTCAGTTCCTCTTCATAGCCTTACCTCAATATACGTTTGGAAAATAGTTGGCCTTTATAACTCTGCAGGTTTTTCAATTGCAGTGGCCCTTAGCTCCATTTTTCAGCTCTTATTTTTGTGATCTTGCCTCATATCCACAGGATTTCTTCAGGCCCTATTCTTCTTCTGGGGCGCCTTGCTCTGCCTTTGGTTAATTCTTCTTCCTGATGTGAAATTAGAGTGACATGTGCCCATTGAAACCGCTACAGCTATTTTCTCACTGGTTCCCCCTATTCCCATTCATCCTCCGCACTAACTGCAGACTGTGCGATACCGGAACTTAAAGGCATTGACTCTCCATGTGGAGATGTTGTTAGTAAAGTGGCTGGAATGTTGATCCGGAGCCCCAGGAGAGGAAAATGAGGTGCATTTTAGAAACCTTTCCCGATCATATGGTATACCATCTGCTGGATTTCCCATGCATGGTTTAGCTGTAGGAAGATTCCCTTCAACTTGGAGTGTTGGGACCCTTGGAATAAGTAGCATGAAGTATTGCATTAAACTTTCGGCAGTTGCTCACCAAAGCTCTCCAATCCTTTCAGCCCCAAGTGTCCAGCCTTATGTCTTATCCAGCTGTGGGTTTATATGTGGTCATTCCAGGTTGCATCACAGCCCCTGAGCGAATTTTGTAAGAATTTTTCTCTCTTTCATTGTTTCTGCGTTTTGGTTTTAAAATTTATTTCTATAATGGGGTTTAGCTCATTTTCACTGCTGTGTTTGTGCCGCTCTGCGCACACTTGATTCCCTTATGGAGATATATCAATACATGGGTTTTAAGATTCTTATTACTCAGATATATTTCTCTGTGGTGTATAGGGTGTGTTGAGGCCAGTTCATTGAGCAAGGTGTAGATCTTGTCTGATACCTATTTGGTTTATTGAACGGTATCTGTGCTAATTTCAAACTCTGGTTTTATGCATCACCCCACCTCTCCTTTCCCCTTAAGCTGACATAAGTGTGTTTTCTAAATGTGAGACACTGTTCTGTTTTGTCATTCATTTTTTGTGCAGCCATATTTATCCTCCCTCTATAAGTGATATCTTATGATATGTTTCTTTTTCTGTTTGACTTATTTCAAGTAGTATTATCGGACCTCAATCCACTCTTTATCCTTCTACTAGCCTTATTACATTGATTTCATGGTGAAGAGATATTCCATTGTACATAAGTACCACATTTTCTTTATCCATTGTTCTCTTTCCTGGGATATTTAAGGTGTACTGAAGTTGAGGTTCTTGTAAACAGAGTAGCCCTAAACTGTGGTGTGCTTGTGTCTTGTTGATTTTTAGACTTCCCTAGATATACTCCCGTGATTGGAAGTGCCCTATGCTCTGTCGCTCTGTTTTTTAGATGATTTAGGAACCACCATACACTTCTCCAGAGTGGCTCTCGGCAGTTCACACACTGTCCATCAGCGTATAAAGGCTCCCTGTTCTCCATGGCCTGTCCTGCATTTCTGGTTTTTACAATTTTTTCGGATGGCCCTTTTGACCGGTGGGAAATGAGACTTCTTTGTTGTGCACATTTGCATTGCTTGCTTGCTTGGTTGCCCATAAAGTGCGTATGCGTTTTTTCCTGGATATATTCAGGAAATAACACATACTCCCTTTTGGGCCAACTGCATCATTGTCGAAATTCTGCCGCTTTTCATGTGCTTTAAAGGCGAGTCCAATCTATCTCTTGAAATCTGTTTCTTGCAATTCTGTCTTGCATTCAGATCCTCTTCTTTGCCTTACCTCAACATATTTTTGGACGTTAGTTTTCATTTATAACTCTGCAGGTTTGTGAATTGCAGTGACCCTGAGCTCCATTTTTTAAGTTGCTCTTTTGTGAGCTGGCCTCAAAACTGCAGGATTGCTTCAGGCCCTATTTTGGCTCCGGCGAGGCGGGATGAGCCTTTTTTTAATTCTTATTCTTAATGGGAAATTAGAGTGACATGTGCCCGTCCAAACCCCTACAACTATTCTCTCATTGTTTCCCCCTGTTCCCGTTCATCCTCCTCACAATTTGCAAAATGTGTGAAACAGAAGTTTAAATGTGCTGATTCTCTAAGTGGGGAGATTCTAAGTAACGTGGCTGGAATGATGAACAGGAGCACCAGGAGAGGATAAATGAGGTGCATTTTAGACACATCTCCCGATCACATGGTGTACAGTCCTCTGGGTTTTCCATGCATGTTTTAGCTGTAGGAAGATTCCTTGAACCTGCAGATTTGGGACCCATTGAATGGGTACCAGGTAGTATTACTTTAAAGGGTGTGCATTTCCTCACCCAACCCCACATTTCTCTTAGTGCGAACAGTTTCCAGCCTTATGTCTCATCCTGCTGTGGGTCTAGATGTGTTCAATCCATGTTGCATCACCGTCCCTGAGGAAAAGTTGTAAGAGGTTTTCTCTGTCTCTCTGTCGTTTATTTTTTTCAATTTATTACTATGTTGTTTACAGCTGATTTTCAAAGGTCTGTTTCTTGCTGCTGTACATCTACTTGATTCACGTACAGAGAGACATCAATAATTTCTTTTTTAGATTCTTACCAGTCATAGATATTCTTTTCCGGTGACTTGAGTGTGCTGAGTGCAGTTCTTTTAGTTACCGTGTAGGCCTTGTTGATTATCAGTTTGGTATTTGGAATGGTATCTTTGCTAATTTCAACCTCCTGGATGATGCCTCACCCCTCCCCACCTTTCCCGTTTAGCAGCCTTACACGTGTTTTCTACATATTTATGTCACTTAGAATGATCATACGTAACTCCTCCGGAGTTGTTACAACTGGCCATATTTCATTGATTTCCAGGCTGAGTAATATTCCACTCTACATAAGTACCACATCTCTATCCATTTTTTCCCTCCAGAGACATTTAAGTTATATCCTAGTCGAGGATCTTTTAAACAGAGAGGCAGTAAACATTGGGGTGCCTGTGTCCTCTCGATTTTTGTTTTTCCCAAGATATACGCCCATGAGTGCAAGTGCCCTATGCTCTGTAGCTCATTTTTTAGATGCTTTAGTAAACACAATACAGTTCTCCAGAATGGCCGTTGGCAATATACATTTCCACTATAAGCCTCACAGGGCTCCCTCCTCTCCTTGCCCTGTCCTGCATTTCTGGCGTTTACACTTTATGAGGATGGCTCTTCTGACTGATGCGAAGTGATATCTTTTGTAGTATTGATTTCCAGTGCCCACCTGTTTGGTTGGCTAAAAAAGTGTATGCCCTTTTCTTGAATATATACAGAAAAAAACGCATACAGCCTTTTTGGCCAACTGCAATGTCGGAAATGTTCAGCCCCTTTTCTTGTGCTTAATGGCGAGTCCTTTCTACCTCCTCAAATCCCTTTCCTGCCATTCTCCCTTGCTTGCCAATCCTTTTCTCTGACTTTCCTCAAGACATTTTTCAGTGATAGATATTTTCAACTCTGCAGTTTCGTGAATTTTACTGCCCCTGAGTTCCATTGTTCAACTTGTGTTTATGGGAACTGGCCACAAAGCAGTGGGATTTCCTCAAGCCCTATACTGTTTCCATGGGCAACCCTAGCCTTTGGTCAATTCATCTTCCTGATTGGAAATTAGAGTGACATGTGCCTGTCTGAACACCTAGGACTTGTCTCTCATTGTTCCTCATCCTTCCGCTTCATCCTCTGGACAAATTCCAAACTGTACGCAACAGGATGTTGACAGTGTTGACATCTCCAAGTGGGGAGACTGTTAGTAAAGACGCTGGAGGGGTGAACCCGAGCACCAGGAGATGAGGAGATGAGATGCCTTTTCCAAACTCTTCCCGATCAGACGGTATACCATCCTCTGGATGTGACAGACATGTTTTAGCAGTAGGAAGAGTCCCATTCATGTAAGGAGAACACCAGGGCTTTTTCAAAATCAGTGTCTCCCCGAAACCCAAACTGGGGAGTTTTTTAAGCTACGGCTACACATATGTTCATTAAGGGCCTTGGGAAGTAGGCAGAGTCCAAACTTTAGATGACTGAAGTCTTCAGGGTCAGAAGCACTCACCACCGGCTTCCCTTAGGTTACACTTTAACTGTCATTGATAGATGATGTCAATAAAAATATCTATTCTTTTTCCGATTATTTCCCCTTATAGGTTATTGCACAATATTGAGTGTAGTTCCCTGTGCTATACAGTAGTTCCTTGTTGATGATCTATTTTATACATAGCAGTGTGTATGTGTTAATTCCAAACTGTTAATTTATCCCTCCTCCCACCTTTCCCCTTTGGTAATAATAAATTATAAGATTTTATACTTCTCAGAAATGGGGGAGCTGAAAGAGAGGTATCATTTTCAATGGAAAAGCATTTAAAACAAGATTGAAGCTTTAACCAAGATTATTAGATGTACATCCTTGGAAAGAAATCACTTCATTTCTCTAATATTGACCTGACAAATAGGACAAACCTTCTCACTGAACTTGCTTATAATAAAGTGATGGAAATATCAAATGGAAGTGTTAGAAACATCTTATTTTACCCGAGCCTTATAAACTGTTCTATGTTAACTACAGTTTGGCTCACACATCTGTTCATTGAAGTTACAATAGTCTCAATTTCTGTTACTGATCCTCCAGAGTGGACCCCAACAAGGGTCCCCCTGCCCAGTGTCATTGGGGCCAACAGATCGAGACTGAGTTTGGTTCCCAAGCAAAGGAAACTTTATATTTTCATCAGAGAATGGAGAGGTGAGAGCATGCACTACCCCGTGGGCTGTGGGCTGGGCTGCTGTGTAGAGATCCTGTCAGAGTCAGTGGGAGGGAGGGGGCGGAGCTCTCAAGGGCCGGGTTGGCTGCAGCTCAGGCTCTATATCTCGGAGTCTGCACTGGGCCCCAGGAGCTGAGGTGTCGACCCAGCCATTCTGCACCAGGAAATCTGGTCTGAAGTGCCGGGTGTGGAACCTCTGCATGCGGGACCCTAGGAGCACGTGAAATTAGACAAAGCACAAAGGATAAAAAAGGTCAGACTTGACTTTATTGCCCAGATTCTATTTTTATCTCCCAGGGATTTTTAATGGGCTTTGCTGGGGACAAACCCCTCCTCTGCCTTTTGTCCCGTTCCTCACTCTTGGAGTGCTGAGGGTGCAGACCCTTCTTCTGTAACTGCTGAGTGCTGAGTTGGGAGCCCTCATACCAGGGGACGAGGGTCAGAACTTCTCCCCAGCAGCCTCCAGGTGACGTTGATTGGCCCCAGGACCCCTGCCTCCCTGCTCGTCCGCCTGAGCACCAGCATTGGAAGTGTTATAGATTCTAATGACCTTTAAGGGTCCAGGAAAGAGATGTGCAGAGACGCTGTGGGGGCCGGATTCACCCCGCCCCACATTTGTTCGGCCACCTTAGGCTGACCGTTTCTGCCAGCCTAGATGCTCTGACCAGTAGTCTGCTCTTTCTTCAATTAGGCCCCTGAATTAACATAAAAACAGCACCAGGTGTCAGAGCCCTGCCCGCTCAACTCCCAGACAGTCCAGGGTCAGTGGTGATCAAGGACCATGATGGCCACTGAGTCAACAGCCTTTTGAAGTAAACAGGAGTCCAGCCGGTCTTATTGGCCACCATCATCACGGTGTCTGTAGGCTTTTCTATGGTGACAGTGTGATATACGGTTCCCCCGCCAAGATTATTAGCTCCCCTCCGGGTGCAGGAAGTCCTGCAAGCAGTAGTCTACTCCTTCGGGACACACTATTGTTGTTTTATGAGAGAAACTCCAGGTCAAGTGATGTTCACATGAGTCGTCATGGTGCCCTGTTGCCTCCGGTTATCTCTCTGGATGTTGGAGTTGGAGGGCCTCCTCACTCGAGGTCGGTGTGCCCACGGAGCGAACCCTGCAACTTCAGGGCATGGTTGGTGATTAGGATCACCACGTGGGGTCCTTTTCCCTTAGGAGGGAGGTGGCCTTTTGGGCTGCTGATTTCCAGGTTTTTAGATACCGCCAGTATCTTGGCCAGATGTGGCAGTGGGCCAAGCCCCTTGGTGACTGTAGTTTATCCTACCTGGATGGCATTCTTGCGTTGTTCCATTTCAAGTGGTCCCAGTTTTTGCACTAATTCTCCAATGGCGATTCACCTTTCACCGGGAATGGAAAGGTCAAAGGGTTTAGCTCAATTAGGGAGTTCCAGGGCAAGGGTCTGAATTGACTGCTCTTTCCATTCTTGAAAGGCCACTTCTGGATTCTGTTCAAAAGGATCATCATCTTTTCCTTTCAGTGTTTCATATAGAGGCCCAGCTAGTAGACTGTAGTTAGGGATCCAGAAGCAGCAAACCCTGGCCTCCCCAGGAACCCCTAAGCTGTCTTCTAGTTTTAGAAAGGGGTAAGGCTGCAAATGGTTTCTTCCCTTTCCTGGGATGGGCTTCTCTGACCTTGTGTGAGAATGAAGCCCAGGCAGGTCACCGCAGTCTGTGATATTTGAGCTTTTTCTTGGACAAATTCTATCCTTTATTGGCTTGGTAGTTCAGAGGCCTCCTTAGTAGGGCTGGCGATCAGAATGTCGTCTGCATATTGAAGGAGGGTTTCCTTTTCCAGAGGTAGAACTTTTCGGTCGTTAGCTAAGCTTTCCCCAAAGATGGTGTGGGAATTTTTGAACCCTTGGGGCAAGACGGCCCGGAAGTATTGTTTTAGTTGTATGTTGAGTCCTGCCACTCACAAGCCAAAATTTCTTGTGACTCTGGGACTAATGGAATACAAAAGAAGGCATCATTGAAGACTAATACAGAATACCATGTCCTGGTGGTTGGTAGAATGACCAGCAGGGTGTAGGAATCAGGAGCAACTGGAGGTATATCCTCGGTGGCTTCACTGACTGTCCTGACATCCTTTACCAGGTCCCCAGCAGCCCATGGGGCTCTCGTGGTCAGGCCAATCCCAGGATATGGAGCTCTCCTGGGCAGGTACCCCACCCCCAACCCAGCCCACGGGGCTCTCATGGTCAGGCCCCTCCCAGGATACAGAGCTACCCTTGCAGGTACCGTGGCAGGGCTGGGCACACAGGAACCGTGCACATAGCCCTCATTGAAGAGCACCCCCAGCTCACCTGTCGCTCAGAGCTGACACAGAGCACCTCAGAGCAGGACTTGAACTAACAAACAGCAGCTCCGACAGGTCTGTGACCCTGGGCATCACTCTGTGTGGCCTCCCTCCACCTGGTCTTCCAGAGACTTCCACTGCACCCAGGGCACCAGGCCTCTGTCTCCAACCACCACCCACCCCTCCTCTCCCTGACTCCTGGGTTCCTCTCATTAGGAGAGGGTTTTCTTGAAGTTGTCTCCCACTCATGGGCCAGATAAAATGATTAGAAAACAAGCCAAAGCTGCAGCCCCTTGTCTATCCTGACTCTCAGGAGCCCACACCTGTTCCTTGGACCTGGCCGGTTCAGCAAGTTCCATTTTCTGCAACTGTGAGCCCCTGAGGGGTGATGATTGGCTACCTGGGCAGCCTTACCATGCTGGCCAGCCCTCCCCAGGTGTGCCTGGGTTGAGATCAATATAAATACCACTCCAGGCAGCAAAAGCCCCTGCAGCTGTGCCTGACGCCATTTTCTCTGCCCTGTCAGCAGTCTCGGGGCTGGGCTGGTGGGAGGGAGTGAGAGGCCACGGCTTTGTGGGTGGCCCAGTGTGAGTGGGGCTCTGCTGGACTTTCTGCAGCAGATGCCAGGCTGCCACCTGCTAAAGAAGAGGATGTGTCACCCATACCTGCTGCTGGAATTTCTCCCTGGGCAGAGGTGAGGAAGGAAAAAAGCAGTGGGGGCAGGGACAGGACGGGTATCTCAGGCAGGGAAATGGAAATCTTCCAGAAGAGCACCCAGGGCCAGGACCATCCTGGCTGGCCTGCAGGCACCAAGTCAGCTGGCATGCTGTCACTCGTGTGGCTCCATGGCCCTTCCTCTAGGCTTTCAAGTCCTTGTATATATTCAGGTGTTTTACCTGGGAAGGGTGGGAACAGTTCAGCAGCAAGTGGCCTGGGGCTCAGCTCACGTTTACTCACAGATGCCTCGGCACGGTGCCCCAGCTTTGCAATGAGGACGCTTGTTGTGTGGGGGCTGCTGGCTGAATGGGAGACGATTCCCCACCACTGACCAACTTCAGAATTGTTTACAACTGGAGCAAGTGCCCTGATACGGTTTTCCTCTGAGTAACTGGTGGGTTCTGTTTTTTTTTTTCTCTTTTTCGTTTTTGGTTCAAGGTAGATTTTATTCCTCTTTTTTGTATTTACAGATATAAGCATGGAAATAATTTATTCATATAAATACATGTATGTGAAGGGAATAATTGTTTTTTCTGTTTTATTTTTTAAATTTTATTTCTTTTTAATTTTGAATTTTATTTTATATTTTTATACAGCAGGTTCTCATTGGTTATCTATTTTATACATATAAATGTTTACATGCCAATCCCAATCTCTCAACTCCTCCCACCACCACCCCTCCAAGAGCTTTCCCCCCTTGTTGTCCATACGATTGTTGTCTACATCTGTTGCTCTATTTATGCCTTGCAAAACGGTTAATCTGTACAGTTTTTCTAGGTTCCACATATATGCATGAATATACAAGATTTGTTTTTCTCTTTCTGACTTACTTCACTCTGTAGGACAGTCTCTAGATCCATCGACGTCTCTACAGATGACCCAATTTCATTCCTTTCATGGCTTAGTAATATTCCATTTTATATATGTACCACAGCTTTATGCATTCGTCTGTCTGTGGGCATTTAGGTTGCTTCCATTACCTCGATATTGTAAATAGTGATGCAATGAACATTGCGGTGAATGTCTCTTTTTGATTTATGGTTTTGTCTGAGTATATGTCCAGTCCTGGGATTGCTGTATCATATGGTAATTCTATTATTAGTTTCTTAAGAAACTCCATATTGTTCTCCATAGTGACTGTATCAATTTATATTCCCAACAATAGTGGAAGAGTGTTCCTTTTCTCCACACCCTTTCCAGCATTTGTTGTTTGTAGATTTTCAGATGATGCCCATTCTAACAGGTGTGAGGTGATACCTCATTGTTGAGTCCATTTCGTTGAGCAACGGGTAGGTCTTGTCTATTACATATTTGGCTTATGGAACGGTATCTGTGCTAATTTCAAACTCTGGTTTTATGCAGCACCCCAACTCACCTTTCCCCTTAAGCAAGCATAAGTTGGTTTTCTAAACTTGAGACCCTGTTCTGTTTTGTAATTCAGTTCATGTGTAGCCAAGTTTACATTCCGTGCATTAGTGATACCTTATGATGTTTCTTTTTCTGTGTGACTTATTTCACTTAGAATCATCATGCCTCAATCCACTCATTATGCTGGTACAGGCCTGGTGACACAGATTTCATTGCTGAGTGGTATTCTGTTGTACATAAGTACTGCAACTTCTTTATCAATTATTTGTTCTCTGGGATATTTAACTTGTACTGTAGAAGAGGCTCCTGTAAACAGAGCCGTTGTAAATTTTGGGGTGGCTGTGTCTTTTTGATTTTAATTTCCCTAAGCTATAGGACCATAAGTGGAAATGCCCTAGATTCTGTTGCTTTGTTTTTCAGATGTATCAGGAAACACCATACACTTCTCCAGAGTGGCTGTTGGCAATGTACATCCCGCCCATAAGCATAACAAGGCTCCTTTTTCCCCATGGCCTGTCTTGCCTTTCTGGATTTTACACTTTTCTCAGTGGCCCTTTAGACCGGGGGGAAGTGACACTTCATAGTAGTTCGGATTTCCATTGCAAGCTTGCTTGGTTTGCCAAAAAGGGCGTATGTGTTTTTTCCTGAATATATTCAGGAACAAACTCATACGCCCTTTGTTGCCAAGTGCATCATTGTCGATGTTCTGCCTCTTTTCCTATGCTTTAAATGCAAATCCAGTCTACCTCCTGAAATCGGTTTCCTGCAATTCTGCCCCGCTTTCAAGTCCTCTTCGCAGCCTTACTTCAATATATTTTTGGACGTTATCTGTCATTTATAACTCTGCAGGTTTGTGAATTACAGGGCCCCTGAGCTCCTTTCTTCAACTCGCTTTCTTGTGAGCTGGCCGCAAACCCGCAAGACTGCTTCAGGCCCTAATCTGCTTCTGGCAGGGCACGCTGAGCCTTTGGTTAATTCCTCTTCCTGGTGGGAAATGAGTGTTAAATATGCCCGTCCAGACACCTACCTCACTCTCAACCCCTTGGTGATGTGGGTCCTCTGGTTTGTGGCCACTTTTGCTGGGTTCCTCACCTTTCAATGATGTGGCCCCACTAGTGTG
Source organism: Leucopleurus acutus (assembly GCF_964270905.1). Classification (NCBI taxonomy): domain Eukaryota; kingdom Metazoa; phylum Chordata; class Mammalia; order Artiodactyla; family Delphinidae; genus Leucopleurus; species Leucopleurus acutus. The sequence goes on along the minus strand of NW_028139129.1, from coordinate 251,093 downwards.
AGGACACTCCTGCTTGGTTCTCATCCACGTGGTTATGTGGACCCCCTGGTGAGAGTCTGTTCCTGGCTTTGTTCCTCACCCACCTGTGAGGGAGACCCTCTGCTGATAGGTCACTCCTGCATGGCTGGCACACATTGCCTTGGTGAAGTCAGCCGTGTGGTGGCAGTTGGAGCGTGCTGGGAATCTCTTCCCCCGGTGATGAGGGCCCTCTTGCGTCAGGCCCTAACTGCTGGGCTCACCAACTTTTCTTAGGGAGCCCAGTGATGCTTTGGCACTCCTCTTAGGATCCCATCTCCATGGGGATGTGGGCCTTCTGCTCTGAGGTCCCAACGGCTGGGTTGTTCACATTTTCATGATGTGGGCTCTCTGGTGTTAGTTCACAGAAGCCTGGATCCCATAGCCTCTGTGCTCTTGGCTGCCTGCTGGGAGGTTCCAACTGCTGGATTCCTCACTTTTTTAATTTTTTGGGCCCTCTGTTGTGAGGATCCTCCTGCCTGCCTCACTCCCAGCCCCTTCGTGATGTGTGTCGTCTGGTTTGAGGCCACATGTGCTGGGTTCCTCACCTTTCGATGATGTGGGACCAATGGTCTTAGGAGACTCCTGCCTGGTTCACATCCCCTTGGTGATGTGGGCCCGCTGTTGAGAGTCTGATCCCGGCTGGGTTCCTCACCCATCTGTGAGGTAGGCCGTCTGATGTGAGGTCACTCTTGCCTGGCTTGCTCACCTCGCCTTGTGGACATGAGCCCTCTGGTGGCACTTGGAGCCTGCTGGGAGCCTCCTCTTCTCGGTGATGAGGGCCCTCTGGCATCAGGCCCTAACTGCTGGGCTCCCTACATTTTGTGATGTGCGCCCAGTGGTGCGAGGACACTCCAGCCAGGTTCACATCCCCATTGGGGTGTGGGCCTTCTGCTCTGAGGTCCCAAAGCCTGGGTTGCTCACAGTTTCATGATGTGGGCTCTCTGCTGTTAGTTCACTCCTGCCTGCATCCCATAGCTTCTGTGCTCTGGGCCGCCTGCTGGGAGGTTCCAACTGCTGGATTCCTCACCTTTCTTATTCTTTGGGCCCTCTGTTTTTAGGCTACTCCTGCCTGCCTCACTCCCATTCCCTTTGTGATATGTGTCCTCTGATTTGAGGCCACATGTGCTGGGTTCCGCACCTTTCGATGATGTGACCCCACTGGAGGGAAGACAGTCCTGACTGGTTCCCATCCCCTTGCTGATGTGGGCCCTCAGGTGAGAGTCTGATCCTGGCTGGGTTCCTCACCCTTCTGTGAGGTGGGCCCTCTGCTGTGAGGTCAATCATGCCTGTCTGGCACACGTCACCTTGGCGACGTGGGCCCTCTGGTGGCAGTTGGAGTGTGCTGGGATCCTCCTCCCCTCGGTGATGAGGGCCCTCTTGCCTTAGGCCATAACTGCTGGGCTCCCCACATTTTCTGATGTGCGCCAAGTGAGTGAGGAGACTCTTGCCAGGTTCCCATCCCCATGGCGATATGGGCCTTCTGCTCTGAGGTCAAAACGGCTGGCTTGCTCACAGTACCATGATGTGGGCCCTCTGCTGTGAGTTCACTCCGGCAAGGATCCCTTATCATCGGTGCTCTGAGCCGCCTGCTGGGAGGTTCCAACTGCTGGATTCCTCAACTTTTTTATTCTATGTGCCCTCTGTTGTGAGGCTCCTCCTGCCTGCCTCACTGCCAGCCCCTTGGTGATGACTGTCCTATGGCTTGAGGCCACATGTGCTGCGTTCCTCACCTTTCGATGATGTGACCCCACTCGTGTGAGGACACTCCTGCCTGGTTCCCATCCCCTTGGTGAGGTGGGCCCTCTGGCGAGAGTCTAATCCTGGCTGGGTTCCTCAACGTTCTGTGAGGTAGGCCCTCTGCTGTGAGGTCACTCCTGCCTGGCTGGCACACGTCACCTTGGAGACGTGAGCCCTCTGGTGGCAGTTGGAGCGTGCAGGGCGCCTCCTCCTCTCGGTGATGACGGCCCTCTGGCGTCAGGCCCTAAATGGTGGGCTCCCCACATTTTCTGATGTGCGCCCAGTGGTGCGAGGACACTCCAGCCAGGTTCCCATTCCCATGGGGATGTGGTCCTTCTGCGCTGAGGTCTCAACTCCTGGGTTGCTCACAGTTTTGTGATGTGGGCCCTCTGCTGTGAGTTCACTGTGGCCTGGATCCCATAGCCTCGGTGTTCTGGGCCGCCTGCTGGAAGGTCTAAATGCTGGAATCCTCACGTTTTTTATATTATGTGCCCTGTGTTGTGAGGCTACTCCTGCCTGCCTCACTCCAAGGCCCTTGGTGATGTGGGTCCTCTGGTTTGAGGACACATGTGCTGGGTTCCTCACCTTAAGATGATGAGGCCCCACTGGTGTGAGGATAATCCTGACTGGGTCCCATCCCCTTTGTGATGTGGGCCCTCTGGTGAGAGTCTGATCCTGGCTGGGTTCCTCACCCATCTGTGAGGTGGGCCCTCTACTATCAGGTAACTCTTGCCTGGGTTGCTCACCTCGCCTTGTTGACATGAGCCCTCTGGTGGCAATTGGACCCTGCTGGGAGCCTCCTCAGCTCTGTGATGAGGGCCCTCTGACGTCAGGCCCTAACTGCTGGGCTCCCCAACTTTTCTTAGTGAGCCCAGTGTTGCTCAAGCACTCCTCTTAGGTTCCCATCCCCATGGGGATGTGGGCCTTCTGCTCTGAGGTTCCAACGGCTGGGTTGATCACAATTTCATGATGTGGGCTCTCTGGTGTTAGTTCACTGTGGCCTGGATCCCATAGCCTCTGTGGTCTTGGCTGCCTGCTGGGAGGTTCCAACTGCTCGATTCCTCAACTTTTGTATTCTATGGGTCCTGTGTTGTGATGCTCCTCCTGCCTGCCTCACTCGCAACCCCTTCGTGATGTGGGTCTTCTGGTTTGAGGCCACATGTGCTGGGTTAGGCAACTTTCAATGATGTGGCCCCACTGGTGTGAGGACACTCCTGCCTGGTTCCCATCCCCTTGGTGATGTGGGCCTTCTGGTGACAGTCTTATCCTGGCTGAGTTCCTCACTCTTCTGTGAGGTAGGCCCTCTGCTGTGAGGTCAATCCTGCCTGACTTGCACACATCACCTTGGCGACGTGGGCCCTCTGTTGGCACATGGAACCTGCTGGGAGCCTCCTGCCCTCGGTGATGATGGCCCTCTAGCATCAGGCTCTAACTGCTGGGCTCCCCACGTTTTCTGATGTGAGCCCAGTGATGCCAGGACACTCCTGTCAGGTTCCCATCCCCATGGGGATGTGGGCTTTCTGCTCTGAGGTCCCAATGCCTGGGTTGCTCACAGTTTCATGATGTGGGCTCTCTGGTGTTAGTTAACTCCTGCCTGCATCCCATAGCTTCTGTGCTCTCGGCCGCCTGCTGGGAGGTTCCAAATGCTGGATTCCTCACTTTTTTTATTCTTTGGGCCCTCTGTTTTTAGGCTACTCCTACCTGCCTCACTCCCATCCCCTTTGTGATGTATGTCCTCTGATATGAGGCCACATGTGCTGGGTTCCTCACCTTTCGATGATGTGGTCCCACTGGTGGGAGGACAGTCCTGACTGGTTCCCATCCCCTTGGTGTTGTGGGCCCTCTGGTGAGAGTCTCATCCTGCCTCGGTTCCTCACCCTTCTGTGAGATAGGCCCTCTGCTGTGAGGTCACTACTGCCTGGCTGGTGCATGCCACCTTGTAGACGTGGGCCCTCTGTTGGCAGTTGGAACCTGCTGGGAGTCTCCTCCCCTCAGTTATGAGGGCCCCCTGGCATCAGGCCCTAACTGCTGGGCTCCTAACATTTTCTGATATGTGCTAAGTGGTGCAAAGCCACTCCTGCCAGGTTCCCATCCCAATGGGGATGTGGGCCTTCTGTTCTGAGGTCCCAACAGCTGGGCTGCTCACAGGTTCATGATGTGGGCCCTCTGCTGTGAGTTCACTGCGGCCTGGATCCCATAGCCTCGGTGCTCTGGGCCACTTGCTGGGAGGTTCCAACTGCTGGATTCCTCAACTTTTATATTCTATGGACCCTGTGTTGTGAGGCCAGTCCTGCCAGCCTCATTCCGAACCCCTTGGTGATGTGGTTCCTCTGGTTTGAGGACACATTTGCTGGGATCCTCACCTTTCGATGATGTTGTCCCACTGGTGTGGGGACACTCCTGCCTGGTTCCCATCCCCTTGGTGATGTGGGCCCTCTGGTGAGAGTCTGATCCTGGCTGTGTTCCTCACCCTTCTGTGAGGTGGGCCCTCTGCTGTGAGGTCACTCCTGCCAGGCTGGCACACATCGCCTTGGCGACGTTGGCCCTCTGGTGGCAGCTGGAGCCTGCTGGGAGCCTCCTCCTCTCGGTGATGAGTGCCCTCTAGCGTCAGGCCCTAACTTCTGAGCACCCCACGTTTTCTGATGTGAGCCCAGTGATGCCAGGACACTCCTGTCATGTTCCCATCACCATGGGGATGTGGGCCTTCTGCTCTGAGGTCCCAATGTCTGGGTTGCTCACAGTTTCATGATGTGGGCTGTCTGGTGTTAGTTCACTCTGGCCTGGTTCCTCTAGCCTCTGTGCTCTGGGCCGCCTGCTGGGAGGTTCCAACTGCTGGATTCCTCACCTTTCTTATTTTTGGGCCCTCTGTTATGAGGCTCCTCCTGCCTGCCTCACTCCCAGCCCCTTGGTGATGGGTGTCTTATGGTTTGAAGCCACATGTTCTGGGTTCCTCACCTTTAGATGATGTGGCCCTACTCATGTGAGGACACTCCTGCCTGGTTCCAATCCATTTGGTGATGTGGGCCCTCTGGTGCGAGTCTGATCCTGACTGGGTTCGTCACACTTCTCTGAGGTGGACCCTCTGCTGTGAGGTCATTCGTGCCTGGTTGGCACACATCGCCTTGGCGACGTCAGCCCTCTGGTGGCAGTTGGAGCCTGCTGGGAGCCTCCTTCCCTTGGTGATGAGGGTCCTCTGGCGCCAGGCCCTAACTGCTGGTCGCCCAAAATTTTCTGATACGTTCTCAGTGGTGCGAGGACACTCCTACCAGAATTCCATCCCCATGGGGATGTGGGCCTCCTGCTCTGAGGTCCCAATGGCTGGGTTGCTCAGTTTCATGACATGGGCCCTCTTCTGTGAGTTCACTGTGGCCTGGATCCCATAGCCTCGGTGCTCTGGGCCGCCTGCTGGGAGGTTCCAACTGCTGGATTCCTCACTTTTTTATTCTATGTGCCCAGTGTTGTGAGGCTACTCCTGCCTGCCTCACTCCGAGGTCCTTGGTGATGTGGGTCCTCTGGTTTGAGGACACATGTGCTGAGTACCTCAGCTTTCGATGATGTGGCCCCACTGATGTGAAGACACTCCTGCCTGGTTCCCATCCCCTTGGTGATGTGGGCCCTCTGGTGAGAGTCTGATGTTGGCTGGGTTTCTCACCCTTCTGTGAGGTGGGACCTCTGCTGTGAGGTAACTCCTGCCTGGCATGCTAACGTTGCCTTGGCAATGTGAGCCCTCAGGTGGCAGTTGGAGCCTGCTGGGAATCTCCTCCCCTCAGTTATGAGAGCTCTGGATAAAACACATATGCCCTTTTTTGCCAAGTGCATTATTTTCCAAGTTCTGTCTCTTTTCCTATGCTTTAAGAGCTACTCCCGTGTACGTTTTGAAATCAATTTCCAGCAATTCTGCCCTGCATTCAAGTCCTCTTCGCAGCCTTACTTCAGCATAATTTTGGATGATAGCTGTCATTTATAACTCCGAAGGTTTCTGAATTACAGTGCCCCTGAGCTCCTTTCTTCAACTCGCTTTCTTGTGAGCTGGCCGCAACACCGCAGGATCTCCTCAGGCCCTAATTTAGTTCCAGCATGGCACGCGGAGCCTTTGGTTAATTCCTCTTCCTGGTGGGAAATGAGAGTTAAATTTGCCCGTCCGGACACCTCCACCTAGTCTCTCATTGGTTCTCCCTATTCCTGTTCATTTTCCACAGAAATTGCAAACTGGGCCAAACAGGAGGTTAAAGGCACTGACTCTCCAAGTGGGGAGAGTGTTAGTAAAGCGTCTGGAATGTTGCACCCGAGTACCAGGGGACGAAAACTGAGACACATTTGAACACGTTTTCCGATCACACGGTGGATCATATCCTGGGTTCCACATGCATGTTTTAGCTGAAGGAAGAATCCCTTAAACAGGGAGAGTTGAGACCCATGGAATGGGTACCATGCAATATGACTTCAAAGGGTCTGCATTTGCTCACCGAACCTCACCAATCCTATCACTGCTGTGTTTATGCTGCTGTACACACGCTTGATTCTCTTTCGGAGACATATAAATCCATAGGTTTTAAGATTCTTACTAGTCAGGTAGATTCTTACTAGTCAGGTATATTCTTAGGCGTTTAATATGGGGTGTTGAGTCCACTTCGTTGAGCAAGGAGTAGCTCTTGTCTATTACATATTTGGCTTATGGAACGGTATCTGTGCTAATTTCAATCTCTGGTTTTATGCAGCACCCCAACTCACCCGTCCCCTTAAGCAAGCATAAGTTGGTTTTCTACATTTGACACCCTGTTCTGTTTTGTAATTCAGTTCTTGTGTAGCCAAGTTTACATTCCGTGTATTAGTGATATCTTATGATGTTTCTCTTTCTGTGTGACTAATTTCACTTAGAATCATCGTACCTGAATCCACTCATTATGCTGCTACGGGCCTGATGACATAGATTTCATTGCTGAGTGATATTGCATTGTACATAAGTACCACAACTTCTTTATCCATTTTTCGCTTTCTGTGATATTGAACTTGTTCGGTAAACGAGGTTCTTGTAAACAGAGCCGTCCCAAACTTTGGGGTGGCTGTGTCTTTTTGATTTTAATTTCCCTAAGCTATAGGACCATAAGTGGAAGTGCCCTAGGCTCTGTTGCTTTGTTTTTTGGATGTTTCAGGAAACACCATACACTTCTCCAGAGAGGCTGCTGGCAATTTACATCCCGCCCATCAGCATAACAAGGCTCCCAGTTCTCCATGGCCTGTCCTGCCTTTCTGGATTTTACACTTTTTTCAGATGGCCCTTTTGACCGGGGGGCAGTGAGACTTCATTGTAGTGCAGATTTCCTTTGCAAGCTTGCTTGGTTGGCCAAAAAGGGCATATGCGTTTTTTCCTGAATATATTCAGGAAAAAACGCATACGCACTTTTTGGCCAAGTGCATCATTGTGGACGTTCTGCCTCTTTTCCTATGCTTTAAATGCAATTCCAGTGTACCTCCTGAAATCGGTTTCCTGCAATTCTGCCCCGCTTTCAACTCCTCTTGGCAGCCTAATTCAATATATTTTTGGAAGATAGCTGTCATTTATAACTCTGCAGGTTTGTGAATTACAGTGCCCCTGAGCTCCTTTCTTCAACTCGCTTTCTTGTGAGCTGGCCGCAACACCGCAGGATTGCTTCAGGCCCTAGTTTGGTTCCGGCACGGCATGCTGAGCCTTTGGTTAATTCCTCTTCCTGGTGGGAAATGAGAGTTAAATTTGCCCGTCCAGACACCTCCACCTAGTCTCTCATTGGTTCTCCCTATTCCTGTTCATTTTCCACAGAAATTGCAAACTGGGCCAAACAGGAGGTTAAAGGCACTGACTCTCCAAGTGGGGAGAGTGTTAGTAAAGCGTCTGGAATGTTGCACCCGAGTACCAGGGAACGAAAACTGAGACACATTTGAACACGTTTCCCGATCACACGGTGGATCATACTCTGGGTTCCACATTCATGTTTTAGCTGAAGGAAGAATCCCTTAAACCTGGAGAGTTGAGACCCATGGAATGGGTACCATGCAATATGACTTCAAAGGGTCTGCATTTGCTCACCGAACCTCACCAATCCTATCACTGCTGCGTTTATGCCGCTGTACACACGCTTGATTCTCTTTCGGAGACATATAAATCCATAGGTTTTAAGATTCTTACTAGTCAGGTATATTCTTAGGCGTTTAATATGGGGTGTTGAGTCCACTTCGTTGAGCAAGGAGTAGCTCTTGTCTATTATATATTTGGCTTATGGAACGGTATCTGTGCTCATTTCAATCTCTGGTTTTATGCAGCACCCCAACTCACCCGTCCCCTTAAGCAAGCATAAGTTGGTTTTCTACATTGGACACCATGTTCTGTTTTGTAATTCAGTTCTTGTGTAGCCAAGTTTACATTCCGTGTATTAGTGATATCTTATGATGTTTCTTTTTCTGTGTGACTAATTTCACTTAGAATCATCGTACCTGAATCCACTCATTATGCTGCTACGGGACTGAAGACATAGATTTCATTGCTGAGTGATATTGCATTGTACGTAACTACCACAATTTCTTTATCCATTTTTCGCTTTCTGTGATATTGAACTTGTACCATAAACGAGGTTCTTGTAAACAGAGTCATCCCAAACTTTGGGGTGGCTGTGTCTTTTTGATTTTAATTTCCCTAAGCTATAGGACCATAAGTGGAAGTGCCCTAGGCTCTGTTGCTTTGTTTTTTGGATGTTTCAGGAAACACCATACACTTCTCCAGAGTGGCTGCTGGCAATTTACATCCCGCCCATCAGCATAACTAGGCTCCCAGTTCTCCATGGCCTGTCCTGCCTTTCTGGATTTTACACTTTTTTCAGATGGCCCTTTTGACCGGGGGGCAGTGAGACTTCATTGTAGTGCAGATTTCCTTTGCAAGCTTGCTTGGTTGGCCAAAAAGGGCGTATGCGTTTTTTCCTGAATATATTCAGAAAAAAACGCATACGCCCTTTTTGGCCAAGTGCATCATTGTGGACGTTCTGCCTCTTTTCCTAGGCTTTACATGCAATTCCAGTGTACCTCCTGAAATCGGTTTCCTGCAATTCTGCCCCGCTTTCAACTCCTCTTGGCAGCCTAATTCAATATATTTTTGGAAGATAGCTGTCATTTATAACTCTGCAGGTTTGTGAATTACAGTGCCCCTGAGCTCCTTTCTTCAACTCGCTTTCTTGTGAGCTGGCCGCAACACCGCAGGATTGCTTCAGGCCCTAGTTTGGTTCCGGCACGGCATGCTGAGCCTTTGGTTAATTCCTCTTCCTGGTGGGAAATGAGAGTTAAATTTGCCCGTCCGGACACCTCCACCTAATCTCTCATTTGTTCTCCCTATTCCTGTTCATTTTCCACAGAAATTGCAAACTGGGCCAAACAGGAGGTTAAAGGCACTGACTCTCCAAGTGGGGAGAGTGTTAGTAAAGCGTCTGGAATGTTGCACCCGAGTACCAGGGGACGAAAACTGAGACACATTTGAACACGTTTTCCGATCACACGGTGGATCATACTCTGGGTTCCACATGCATGTTTTAGCTGAAGGAAGAATCCCTTAAACCTGGAGAGTTGAGACCCATGGAATTGGTACCATGCAATATGACTTCAAAGGGTCTGCATTTGCTCACCGAACCTCAGCAATCCTATCACTGCTGCATTTATGCCGCTGTACACACGCTTGATTCTCTTTCGGAGACATATAAATCCATAGGTTTTAAGATTCTTACTAGTCAGGTATATTCTTAGGCGTTTAATATGGGGTGTTGAGTCCACTTCGTTGAGCAAGGAGTAGCTCTTGTCTATTACATATTTGGCTTATGGAACGGTATCTGTGCTCATTTCAATCTCTGGTTTTATGCAGCACCCCAACTCACCCGTCCCCTTAAGCAAGCATAAGTTGGTTTTCTACATTTGACACCCTGTTCTGTTTTGTAATTCAGTTCTTGTGTAGCCAAGTTTACATTCCGTGTATTAGTGATATCTTATGATGTTTCTTTTTCTGTGTGACTAATTTCACTTAGAATCATCGTACCTGAATCCACTCATTATGCTGCTACGGGCCTGTTGACATAGATTTCATTGCTGAGTGATATTGCATTGTACGTAAGTACCACAATTTCTTTATCCATTTTTCGCTTTCTGTGATATTGAACTTGTACCGTAAACGAGGTTCTTGTAAACAGAGCCGTCCCAAACTTTGGGGTGGCTGTGTCTTTTTGATTTTAATTTCCCTAAGCTATAGGACCATAAGTGGAAGTGCCCTAGGCTCTGTTGCTTTGTTTTTTGGATGTTTCAGGAAACACCATACACTTCTCCAGAGTGGCTGCTGGCAATTTACATCCCGCCCATCAGCATAACTAGGCTCCCAGTTCTCCCTGGCCTGTCCTGCCTTTCTGGATTTTACACTTTTTTCAGATGGCCCTTTTGACCGGGGGGCAGTGAGACTTCATTGTAGTGCAGATTTCCTTTGCAAGCTTGCTTGGTTGGCCAAAAAGGGCGTATGTGTTTTTTCCTGAATATATTCAGGAAAAAACGCATACGCCCTTTTTGGCCAAGTGCATCATTGTGGACGTTCTGCCTCTTTTCCTATGCTTTACATGCAATTCCAGTCTACCTCCTGAAATCGGTTTCCTGCAATTCTGCCCCCCTTTCAACAACTCTTGGCAGCCTTACTTCAATATATTTTTGGAAGATAGCTGTCATTTATAACTCTGCAGGTTTGTGAATTACAGTGCCCCTGAGCTCCTTTCTTCAACTCGCTTTCTTGTGAGCTGGCCGCAACACCGCAGGATTGCTTCTGGTCCTAGTGTGGTTCCTGCATGGCACGCTGAGCCTTTGGTTAATTCCTCTTCCTGGTGGGAAATGAGAGTTAAATTTGCCCGTCTGGACACCTCCACCTAGTCTCTCATTGGTTCTCCCTATTCCTGTTCATTTTCCACAGAAATTGCAAACTGGGCCAAACAGGAGGTTAAAGGCACTGACTCTCCATGTGGGGAGAGTGTTAGTAAAGCGTCTGGAATGTTGCACCCGAGTACCAGGGAACGAATACTGAGACACATTTGAACACGTTTTCCGATCACACGGTGGATCATACTCTGGGTTCCACATGAATGTTTTAGCTGAAGGAAGAATCCCTTAAACCTGGAGACTTGAGACCCATAGAATGGGTACCATGCAATATGACTTCAAAGGGTCTGCATTTGCTCACCGAACCTCACCAATCCTATCACTGCTGCATTTATGCCGCTGTACACACGCTTGATTCTCTTTCGGAGACATAGAAATCCATAGGTTTTAAGATTCTTACTAGTCAGGTAGATTCTTACTAGTCAGGTATATTCTTAGGCGTTTAATATGGGGTGTTGAGTCCACTTCGTTGAGCAAGGAGTAGCTCTTGTCTATTACATATTTGGCTTACGGCACGGTATCTGTGCTAATTTCAATCTCTGGTTTTATGCAGCACCCCAACTCACCCGTCCCCTTAAGCAAGCATAAGTTGGTTTTCTACATTTGACACCCTGTTCTGTTTTGTAATTCAGTTCTTGTGTAGCCAAGTTTACATTCCGTGTATTAGTGATATCTTATGATGTTTCTTTTTCTGCGTGACTAATTTCACTTAGAATCATCGTACCTGAATCCACTCATTATGCTGCTACGGGCCTGATGACATAGATTTCATTGCTGAGTGATATTGCATTGTACGTAAGTACCACAATTTCTTTATCCATTTTTCGCTTTCTGTGATATTGAACTTGTACCGTAAACGAGGTTCTTGTAAACAGAGCCGTCCCAAACTTTGGGGTGGCTGTGTCTTTTTGATTTTATTTTCCCTAAGCTATAGGACCATAAGTGGAAGTGCCCTAGGCTCTGTTGCTTTGTTTTTTGGATGTTTCAGGAAACACCATACACTTCTCCAGAGTGGCTGCTGGCAATTTACATCCGGCCCATCAGCATAACTAGGCTCCCAGTTCTCCATGGCCTGTCCTGCCTTTCTGGATTTTACACTTTTTTCAGATGGCCCTTTTGACCGGGGGGCAGTGAGACTTCATTGTAGTGCAGATTTCCTTTGCAAGCTTGCTTGGTTGGCCAAAAAGGGCGTATGCGTTTTTTCCTGAATATATTCAGGAAAAAACGCATACGCCCTTTTTGGCCAAGTGCATCATTGTGGACGTTCTGCCTCTTTTCCTATGCTTTACATGCAATTCCAGTCTACCTCCTGAAATCGGTTTCCTGCAATTCTGCCCCCCTTTCAACTCCTTTTGGCAGCCTTACTTCAATATATTTTTGGAAGATAGCTGTCCTTTATAACTCTGCAGGTTTGTGAATTACAGTGCCCCTGAGCTCCTTTCTTCAACTCGCTTTTTTGTGAGCTAGCCACAACACCACAGGATTGCTTCTGGTTCTAGTGTGGTTCCGGCCTGGCACGCTGAGCCTTTGCTTAATTCCTCTTCCTGGTGGGAAATGAGAGTTAAATTTGCCCGTCCGGACACCTCCACCTAGTCTCTCATTGGTTCTCCCTATTCCTGTTCATTTTCCACAGAAATTGCAAACTGGGCCAAACAGGAGGTTACAGGCACCGACTCTCCAAGTGGGGAGAGTGTTAGTAAAGCGTCTGGAATGTTGCACCCGAGTACCAGGGGACGAAACTGAGACACGTTTGAACACGTTTTCCGATCACATGGTGGATCATACTCTCGGTTCCACATGCATGTTTTAGCTGAAGGAAGAATCCCTTAAACATGGAGAGTTGAGACCCATGGAATGGGTACCATGCAATATGACTTCAAAGGGTCTGCATTTGCTCACCGAACCTCACCAATCCTATCACTGCTGCGTTTATGCCGCTGTACACACGCTTGATTCTCTTTTGGAGACATATAAATCCATAGGTTTTAAGATTCTTACTAGTCAGGTAGATTCTTACTAGTCAGGTATATTGTTAGGCGTTTAATATGGGGTGTTGAGTCCACTTCGTTGAGCAAGGAGTAGCTGTTGTCTATTACATATTTGGCTTATGGAACGGTATCTGTGCTAATTTCAATCTCTGGTTTTATGCAGCACCCCAACTCACCTTTCCCCTTAAGCAAGCATAAGTTGGTTTTGTACATTTGACACCCTGTTCTGTTTTGTAATTCAGTTCTTTTGTAGCCAAGTTTACATTCCGTGTATTAGTGATATCTTATGATGCTTCTTTTTCTGTGTGACTTATTTCACTTACAATTATCGTACCTGAATCCACTCATTATGCTGCTACGGGACTGATGACATAGATTTCATTGCTGAGTGATATTCCATTGTACATAAGTACCACAACTTCTTTATCCATTTTTCGCTCTCTGTGATACTGAACTTGTACCGTAAACGAGGTTCTTGTAAACAGAGCTGGCCGAAATTTTGGGGTGGCTGTGTCTTTTTGATTTTAATTTCCCTAAGCTATAGGACCATAAGTGGAAGTGCCCTAGGCTCTGTTGCTTTGTTTTTTTGATGTTTCAGGAAACACCGTAGACTTCTCCAGAGTGGCTGTTGGCAATTTACATCCCGCCCATCAGCATAACAAGGCTCCCAGTTCTCCATACCCTGTCCTGCCTTTCTGGATTTTACACTTTTTTCGGAAGGACCTTTTGACCGGGGGGCAGTGAGACTTCATTGTAGTGCAGATTTCCTTTGCAAGCTTGCTTGGTTGGCCAAAAAGGGCGTATGCGTTTTTTCCTGAATATATTCAGGAAAAAACGCAAACGCCCTTTTTGGCCAAGTGCATCATTGTGGACGTTCTGCCTCTTTTCCTATGCTTTACATGCAATTCCAGTCTACCTCCTGAAATCAGTTTCCTGCAATTCTGCCCCGCTTTCAACTATTCTTGGCTGCCTTACTTCAATATATTTTTGGAAGATAGCTGTCATTTATAACTCTGCAGGTTTGTGAATTACAGTGCGCCTGAGCTCCTTTCTTCAACTCGCTTTCTTGTGAGCTGGCCGCAACACCGCAGGATTGCTTCAGGCCCTAGTTTGGTTCCGGCACGGCATGCTGAGCCTTTGGTTAATTCCTCTTCCTGGTGGGAAATGAGAGTTAAATTTGCCCGTCCGGATACCTCCACCTAGTCTCTCATTGGTTCTCCCTATTCCTGTTCATTTTCCACAGAAATTGCAAACTGGGCCAAACAGGAGGTTAAAGGCACTGACTCTCCAAGTGGGGAGAGTGTTAGTAAAGCGTCTGGAATGTTGCACCCGAGTACCAGGGAACGAAAACTGAGACACATTTGAACACGTTTCCCGATCACACGGTGGATCATACTCTGGGTTCCACATTCATGTTTTAGCTGAAGGAAGAATCCCTTAAACCTGGAGAGTTGAGACCCATGGAATGGGTACCATGCAATATGACTTCAAAGGGTCTGCATTTGCTCACCGAACCTCACCAATCCTATCACTGCTGCGTTTATGCCGCTGTACACACGCTTGATTCTCTTTCGGAGACATATAAATCCATAGGTTTTAAGATTCTTACTAGTCAGGTATATTCTTAGGCGTTTAATATGGGGTGTTGAGTCCACTTCGTTGAGCAAGGAGTAGCTCTTGTCTATTATATATTTGGCTTATGGAACGGTATCTGTGCTCATTTCAATCTCTGGTTTTATGCAGCACCCCAACTCACCCGTCCCCTTAAGCAAGCATAAGTTGGTTTTCTACATTGGACACCATGTTCTGTTTTGTAATTCAGTTCTTGTGTAGCCAAGTTTACATTCCGTGTATTAGTGATATCTTATGATGTTTCTTTTTCTGTGTGACTAATTTCACTTAGAATCATCGTACCTGAATCCACTCATTATGCTGCTACGGGACTGAAGACATAGATTTCATTGCTGAGTGATATTGCATTGTACGTAACTACCACAATTTCTTTATCCATTTTTCGCTTTCTGTGATATTGAACTTGTACCATAAACGAGGTTCTTGTAAACAGAGTCATCCCAAACTTTGGGGTGGCTGTGTCTTTTTGATTTTAATTTCCCTAAGCTATAGGACCATAAGTGGAAGTGCCCTAGGCTCTGTTGCTTTGTTTTTTGGATGTTTCAGGAAACACCATACACTTCTCCAGAGTGGCTGCTGGCAATTTACATCCCGCCCATCAGCATAACTAGGCTCCCAGTTCTCCATGGCCTGTCCTGCCTTTCTGGATTTTACACTTTTTTCAGATGGCCCTTTTGACCGGGGGGCAGTGAGACTTCATTGTAGTGCAGATTTCCTTTGCAAGCTTGCTTGGTTGGCCAAAAAGGGCGTATGCGTTTTTTCCTGAATATATTCAGAAAAAAACGCATACGCCCTTTTTGGCCAAGTGCATCATTGTGGACGTTCTGCCTCTTTTCCTAGGCTTTACATGCAATTCCAGTGTACCTCCTGAAATCGGTTTCCTGCAATTCTGCCCCGCTTTCAACTCCTCTTGGCAGCCTAATTCAATATATTTTTGGAAGATAGCTGTCATTTATAACTCTGCAGGTTTGTGAATTACAGTGCCCCTGAGCTCCTTTCTTCAACTCGCTTTCTTGTGAGCTGGCCGCAACACCGCAGGATTGCTTCAGGCCCTAGTTTGGTTCCGGCACGGCATGCTGAGCCTTTGGTTAATTCCTCTTCCTGGTGGGAAATGAGAGTTAAATTTGCCCGTCCGGACACCTCCACCTAATCTCTCATTTGTTCTCCCTATTCCTGTTCATTTTCCACAGAAATTGCAAACTGGGCCAAACAGGAGGTTAAAGGCACTGACTCTCCAAGTGGGGAGAGTGTTAGTAAAGCGTCTGGAATGTTGCACCCGAGTACCAGGGGACGAAAACTGAGACACATTTGAACACGTTTTCCGATCACACGGTGGATCATACTCTGGGTTCCACATGCATGTTTTAGCTGAAGGAAGAATCCCTTAAACCTGGAGAGTTGAGACCCATGGAATTGGTACCATGCAATATGACTTCAAAGGGTCTGCATTTGCTCACCGAACCTCAGCAATCCTATCACTGCTGCATTTATGCCGCTGTACACACGCTTGATTCTCTTTCGGAGACATATAAATCCATAGGTTTTAAGATTCTTACTAGTCAGGTATATTCTTAGGCGTTTAATATGGGGTGTTGAGTCCACTTCGTTGAGCAAGGAGTAGCTCTTGTCTATTACATATTTGGCTTATGGAACGGTATCTGTGCTCATTTCAATCTCTGGTTTTATGCAGCACCCCAACTCACCCGTCCCCTTAAGCAAGCATAAGTTGGTTTTCTACATTTGACACCCTGTTCTGTTTTGTAATTCAGTTCTTGTGTAGCCAAGTTTACATTCCGTGTATTAGTGATATCTTATGATGTTTCTTTTTCTGTGTGACTAATTTCACTTAGAATCATCGTACCTGAATCCACTCATTATGCTGCTACGGGCCTGTTGACATAGATTTCATTGCTGAGTGATATTGCATTGTACGTAAGTACCACAATTTCTTTATCCATTTTTCGCTTTCTGTGATATTGAACTTGTACCGTAAACGAGGTTCTTGTAAACAGAGCCGTCCCAAACTTTGGGGTGGCTGTGTCTTTTTGATTTTAATTTCCCTAAGCTATAGGACCATAAGTGGAAGTGCCCTAGGCTCTGTTGCTTTGTTTTTTGGATGTTTCAGGAAACACCATACACTTCTCCAGAGTGGCTGCTGGCAATTTACATCCCGCCCATCAGCATAACTAGGCTCCCAGTTCTCCCTGGCCTGTCCTGCCTTTCTGGATTTTACACTTTTTTCAGATGGCCCTTTTGACCGGGGGGCAGTGAGACTTCATTGTAGTGCAGATTTCCTTTGCAAGCTTGCTTGGTTGGCCAAAAAGGGCGTATGTGTTTTTTCCTGAATATATTCAGGAAAAAACGCATACGCCCTTTTTGGCCAAGTGCATCATTGTGGACGTTCTGCCTCTTTTCCTATGCTTTACATGCAATTCCAGTCTACCTCCTGAAATCGGTTTCCTGCAATTCTGCCCCCCTTTCAACAACTCTTGGCAGCCTTACTTCAATATATTTTTGGAAGATAGCTGTCATTTATAACTCTGCAGGTTTGTGAATTACAGTGCCCCTGAGCTCCTTTCTTCAACTCGCTTTCTTGTGAGCTGGCCGCAACACCGCAGGATTGCTTCTGGTCCTAGTGTGGTTCCTGCATGGCACGCTGAGCCTTTGGTTAATTCCTCTTCCTGGTGGGAAATGAGAGTTAAATTTGCCCGTCTGGACACCTCCACCTAGTCTCTCATTGGTTCTCCCTATTCCTGTTCATTTTCCACAGAAATTGCAAACTGGGCCAAACAGGAGGTTAAAGGCACTGACTCTCCATGTGGGGAGAGTGTTAGTAAAGCGTCTGGAATGTTGCACCCGAGTACCAGGGAACGAATACTGAGACACATTTGAACACGTTTTCCGATCACACGGTGGATCATACTCTGGGTTCCACATGAATGTTTTAGCTGAAGGAAGAATCCCTTAAACCTGGAGACTTGAGACCCATAGAATGGGTACCATGCAATATGACTTCAAAGGGTCTGCATTTGCTCACCGAACCTCACCAATCCTATCACTGCTGCATTTATGCCGCTGTACACACGCTTGATTCTCTTTCGGAGACATAGAAATCCATAGGTTTTAAGATTCTTACTAGTCAGGTAGATTCTTACTAGTCAGGTATATTCTTAGGCGTTTAATATGGGGTGTTGAGTCCACTTCGTTGAGCAAGGAGTAGCTCTTGTCTATTACATATTTGGCTTACGGCACGGTATCTGTGCTAATTTCAATCTCTGGTTTTATGCAGCACCCCAACTCACCCGTCCCCTTAAGCAAGCATAAGTTGGTTTTCTACATTTGACACCCTGTTCTGTTTTGTAATTCAGTTCTTGTGTAGCCAAGTTTACATTCCGTGTATTAGTGATATCTTATGATGTTTCTTTTTCTGCGTGACTAATTTCACTTAGAATCATCGTACCTGAATCCACTCATTATGCTGCTACGGGCCTGATGACATAGATTTCATTGCTGAGTGATATTGCATTGTACGTAAGTACCACAATTTCTTTATCCATTTTTCGCTTTCTGTGATATTGAACTTGTACCGTAAACGAGGTTCTTGTAAACAGAGCCGTCCCAAACTTTGGGGTGGCTGTGTCTTTTTGATTTTATTTTCCCTAAGCTATAGGACCATAAGTGGAAGTGCCCTAGGCTCTGTTGCTTTGTTTTTTGGATGTTTCAGGAAACACCATACACTTCTCCAGAGTGGCTGCTGGCAATTTACATCCGGCCCATCAGCATAACTAGGCTCCCAGTTCTCCATGGCCTGTCCTGCCTTTCTGGATTTTACACTTTTTTCAGATGGCCCTTTTGACCGGGGGGCAGTGAGACTTCATTGTAGTGCAGATTTCCTTTGCAAGCTTGCTTGGTTGGCCAAAAAGGGCGTATGCGTTTTTTCCTGAATATATTCAGGAAAAAACGCATACGCCCTTTTTGGCCAAGTGCATCATTGTGGACGTTCTGCCTCTTTTCCTATGCTTTACATGCAATTCCAGTCTACCTCCTGAAATCGGTTTCCTGCAATTCTGCCCCCCTTTCAACTCCTTTTGGCAGCCTTACTTCAATATATTTTTGGAAGATAGCTGTCCTTTATAACTCTGCAGGTTTGTGAATTACAGTGCCCCTGAGCTCCTTTCTTCAACTCGCTTTTTTGTGAGCTAGCCACAACACCACAGGATTGCTTCTGGTTCTAGTGTGGTTCCGGCCTGGCACGCTGAGCCTTTGCTTAATTCCTCTTCCTGGTGGGAAATGAGAGTTAAATTTGCCCGTCCGGACACCTCCACCTAGTCTCTCATTGGTTCTCCCTATTCCTGTTCATTTTCCACAGAAATTGCAAACTGGGCCAAACAGGAGGTTACAGGCACCGACTCTCCAAGTGGGGAGAGTGTTAGTAAAGCGTCTGGAATGTTGCACCCGAGTACCAGGGGACGAAACTGAGACACGTTTGAACACGTTTTCCGATCACATGGTGGATCATACTCTCGGTTCCACATGCATGTTTTAGCTGAAGGAAGAATCCCTTAAACATGGAGAGTTGAGACCCATGGAATGGGTACCATGCAATATGACTTCAAAGGGTCTGCATTTGCTCACCGAACCTCACCAATCCTATCACTGCTGCGTTTATGCCGCTGTACACACGCTTGATTCTCTTTTGGAGACATATAAATCCATAGGTTTTAAGATTCTTACTAGTCAGGTAGATTCTTACTAGTCAGGTATATTGTTAGGCGTTTAATATGGGGTGTTGAGTCCACTTCGTTGAGCAAGGAGTAGCTGTTGTCTATTACATATTTGGCTTATGGAACGGTATCTGTGCTAATTTCAATCTCTGGTTTTATGCAGCACCCCAACTCACCTTTCCCCTTAAGCAAGCATAAGTTGGTTTTGTACATTTGACACCCTGTTCTGTTTTGTAATTCAGTTCTTTTGTAGCCAAGTTTACATTCCGTGTATTAGTGATATCTTATGATGCTTCTTTTTCTGTGTGACTTATTTCACTTACAATTATCGTACCTGAATCCACTCATTATGCTGCTACGGGACTGATGACATAGATTTCATTGCTGAGTGATATTCCATTGTACATAAGTACCACAACTTCTTTATCCATTTTTCGCTCTCTGTGATACTGAACTTGTACCGTAAACGAGGTTCTTGTAAACAGAGCTGGCCGAAATTTTGGGGTGGCTGTGTCTTTTTGATTTTAATTTCCCTAAGCTATAGGACCATAAGTGGAAGTGCCCTAGGCTCTGTTGCTTTGTTTTTTTGATGTTTCAGGAAACACCGTAGACTTCTCCAGAGTGGCTGTTGGCAATTTACATCCCGCCCATCAGCATAACAAGGCTCCCAGTTCTCCATACCCTGTCCTGCCTTTCTGGATTTTACACTTTTTTCGGAAGGACCTTTTGACCGGGGGGCAGTGAGACTTCATTGTAGTGCAGATTTCCTTTGCAAGCTTGCTTGGTTGGCCAAAAAGGGCGTATGCGTTTTTTCCTGAATATATTCAGGAAAAAACGCAAACGCCCTTTTTGGCCAAGTGCATCATTGTGGACGTTCTGCCTCTTTTCCTATGCTTTACATGCAATTCCAGTCTACCTCCTGAAATCAGTTTCCTGCAATTCTGCCCCGCTTTCAACTATTCTTGGCTGCCTTACTTCAATATATTTTTGGAAGATAGCTGTCATTTATAACTCTGCAGGTTTGTGAATTACAGTGCGCCTGAGCTCCTTTCTTCAACTCGCTTTCTTGTGAGCTGGCCGCAACACCGCAGGATTGCTTCAGGCCCTAGTTTGGTTCCGGCACGGTATGTTGAGCCTTTGGTTAATTCCTCTTCCTGGTGGGAAATGAGAGTTAAATTTGCCCGTCCAGACACCTCCACCTAGTCTCTCATTGGTTCTCCCTATTCCTGTTCATTTTCCACAGAAATTGCAAACTGGGCCAAACAGGAGTTTAAAGGCACCGACTCTCCAAGTGGGGAGAGTGTTAGTAAAGCGTCTGGAATGTTGCACCCGAGTACCAGGGGACGAAAACTGAGACACATTTGAACACGTTTCCCGATCACACGGTGGATCATACTCTGGGTTCCACATGCATGTTTTAGCTGAAGGAAGAATCCCTTAAACCTGGAGAGTTGAGACCCATGGAATGTGTACCATGCAATATGACTTCAAAGGGTCTGCATTTGCTCACCGAACCTCACCAATCCTATCACTGCTGCATTTATGCCGCTGTACACACGCTTGATTCTCTTTCGGAGACATATAAATCCATAGGTTTTAAGATTCTTACTAGTCAGGTATATTCTTAGGCGTTTAATATGGGGTGTTGAGTCCACTTCGTTGAGCAAGGAGTAGCTCTTGTCTATTACATATTTGGCTTATGGAACGGTATCTGTGCTAATTTCAATCTCTGGTTTTATGCAGCACCCCAACTCACCTTTCCCCTTAAGCAAGCATAAGTTGGTTTTCTACATTTGACACCCTGTTCTGTTTTGTAATTCAGTTCTTGTGTAGCCAAGTTTACATTCCGTGTAGTAGTGATATCTTATGATGTTTCTTTTTCTGTGTGACTTATTTCACTTAGAATCATCGTACCTGAATCCACTCATTATGCTGCTACGGGCCTGATGACATAGATTTCATTGCTGAGTGATATTGCATTGTACGTAAGTACCACAACTTCTTTATCCATTTTTCGCTTTCTGTGATATTGAACTTGTACCGTAAACGAGGTTCTTGTAAACAGAGCCGTCCCAAACTTTGGGGTGGCTGTGTCTTTTTGATTTTAATTTCCCTAAGCTATAGGACCATAAGTGGAAGTGCCCTAGGCTCTGTTGCTTTGTTTTTTGGATGTTTCAGGAAACACCATACACTTCTCCAGAGTGGCTGCTGGCAATTTACATCCCGCCCATCAGCATAACAAGGCTTCCAGTTCTCCATGGCCTGTCCTGCCTTTTTGGATTTTACACTTTTTACAGATGTCCCTTTTGACCAGGGGGCAGTGAGACTTCATTGTAGTGCAGATTTCCTTTGCAAGCTTGCTTGGTTGGCCAAAAAGGGCGTATGCGTTTTTTTCTTGAATATATTCAGGAAAAAACGCATACGCCCTTTTTGGCCAAGTGCATCATTGTGGACGTTCTGCCTCTTTTCCTATGCTTTACATGCAATTCCAGTGTACCTCCTGAAATCGGTTTCCTGCAATTCTGCCCCGCTTTCAACTGCTCTTGGTAGCCTAACTTCAATATATTTTTGGAAGATAGCTGTCATTTATAACTCTGCAGGTTTGTGAATTACAGTGACCCTGAGCTCCTTTCTTCAACTCGCTTTCTTGTGAGCTGGCCGCAACACCGCAGGATTCCTTCAGGCCCTAGTTTGGTTCCGGCACGGCATGCTGAGCCTTTGGTTAATTCCTCTTCCTGGTGGGAAATGAGAGTTAAATTTGCCAGTCCGGACACCTCCACCTAGTCTCTCATTGGTTCTCCCTATTCCTGTTCATTTTCCACAGAAATTGCAAACTGGGCCAAACAGGAGGTTAAAGGCACTGACTCTCCAAGTGGGGAGAGTGTTAGTAAAGCGTCTGGAATGTTGCACCCGAGTACCAGGGGACGAAAACTGAGACACATTTAAACACGTTTTCCGATCACACGGTGGATCATACTCTGGGTTCCACATGCATGTTTTAGCTGAAGGAAGAATCCCTTAAACCTGGAGAGTTGAGACCCATGGAATGGGTACCATGCAATATGACTTCAAAGGGTCTGCATTTGCTCACCGAACCTCACCAGTCCTATCACTGCTGCATTTATGCCGCTGTACACACGCTTGATTCTCTTTCGGAGACATATAAATCCATAGGTTTTAAGATTCTTACTAGTCAGGTATATTCTTAGGCGTTTAATATGGGGTGTTGAGTCCACTTCGTTGAGCAAGGAGTAGCTCTTGTCTATTACATATTTGGCTTATGGAACGGTATCTGTGCTCATTTCAATCTCTGGTTTTATGCAGCACCCCAACTCACCTTTCCCCTTAAGCAAGCATAAGTTGGTTTTCTACATTTGACACCCTGTTCTGTTTTGTAATTCAGTTCTTGTGTAGCCAAGTTTACATTCCGTGTATTAGTGATATCTTATGATGTTTCTTTTTCTGCGTGACTAATTTCACTTAGAATCATCGTACCTGAATCCACTCATTATGCTGCTACGGGCCTGATGACATAGATTTCATTGCTGAGTGATATTGCATTGTACGTAAGTACCACAATTTCTTTATCCATTTTTCGCTTTCTGTGATATTGAACTTGTACCGTAAACGAGGTTCTTGTAAACAGAGCCGTCCCAAACTTTGGGGTGGCTGTGTCTTTTTGATTTTATTTTCCCTAAGCTATAGGACCATAAGTGGAAGTGCCCTAGGCTCTGTTGCTTTGTTTTTTGGATGTTTCAGGAAACACCATACACTTCTCCAGAGTGGCTGCTGGCAATTTACATCCCGCCCATCAGCATAACTAGGCTCCCAGTTCTCCATGGCCTGTCCTGCCTTTCTGGATTTTACACTTTTTTCAGATGGCCCTTTTGACCGGGGGGCAGTGAGACTTCATTGTAGTGCAGATTTCCTTTGCAAGCTTGCTTGGTTGGCCAAAAAGGGCGTATGCGTTTTTTCCTGAATATATTCAGGAAAAAACGCATACGCCCTTTTTGGCCAAGTGCATCATTGTGGACGTTCTGCCTCTTTTCCTATGCTTTACATGCAATTCCAGTCTACCTCCTGAAATCGGTTTCCTGCAATTCTGCCCCCCTTTCAACTCCTCTTGGCAGCCTTACTTCAATATATTTTTGGAAGATAGCTGTCCTTTATAACTCTGCAGGTTTGTGAATTACAGTGCCCCTGAGCTCCTTTCTTCAACTCGCTTTTTTGTGAGCTAGCCACAACACCACAGGATTGCTTCTGGTTCTAGTGTGGTTCCGGCCTGGCACGCTGAGCCTTTGCTTAATTCCTCTTCCTGGTGGGAAATGAGAGTTAAATTTGCCCGTCCGGACACCTCCACCTAGTCTCTCATTGGTTCTCCCTATTCCTGTTCATTTTCCACAGAAATTGCAAACTGGGCCAAACAGGAGGTTACAGGCACCGACTCTCCAAGTGGGGAGAGTGTTAGTAAAGCGTCTGGAATGTTGCACCCGAGTACCAGGGGACGAAACTGAGACACGTTTGAACACGTTTTCCGATCACATGGTGGATCATACTCTCGGTTCCACATGCATGTTTTAGCTGAAGGAAGAATCCCTTAAACATGGAGAGTTGAG
Source organism: Leucopleurus acutus (assembly GCF_964270905.1). Lineage (NCBI taxonomy): Eukaryota > Metazoa > Chordata > Mammalia > Artiodactyla > Delphinidae > Leucopleurus > Leucopleurus acutus. Next base: position 227,456 of record NW_028139129.1, on the reverse strand, counting down.
ACCCATGGAATGGGTACCATGCAATATGACTTCAAAGGGTCTGCATTTGCTCACCGAACCTCACCAATCCTATCACTGCTGCGTTTATGCCGCTGTACACACGCTTGATTCTCTTTTGGAGACATATAAATCCATAGGTTTTAAGATTCTTACTAGTCAGGTAGATTCTTACTAGTCAGGTATATTGTTAGGCGTTTAATATGGGGTGTTGAGTCCACTTCGTTGAGCAAGGAGTAGCTGTTGTCTATTACATATTTGGCTTATGGAACGGTATCTGTGCTAATTTCAATCTCTGGTTTTATGCAGCACCCCAACTCACCTTTCCCCTTAAGCAAGCATAAGTTGGTTTTGTACATTTGACACCCTGTTCTGTTTTGTAATTCAGTTCTTTTGTAGCCAAGTTTACATTCCGTGTATTAGTGATATCTTATGATGCTTCTTTTTCTGTGTGACTTATTTCACTTACAATTATCGTACCTGAATCCACTCATTATGCTGCTACGGGACTGATGACATAGATTTCATTGCTGAGTGATATTCCATTGTACATAAGTACCACAACTTCTTTATCCATTTTTCGCTCTCTGTGATACTGAACTTGTACCGTAAACGAGGTTCTTGTAAACAGAGCTGGCCGAAATTTTGGGGTGGCTGTGTCTTTTTGATTTTAATTTCCCTAAGCTATAGGACCATAAGTGGAAGTGCCCTAGGCTCTGTTGCTTTGTTTTTTTGATGTTTCAGGAAACACCGTAGACTTCTCCAGAGTGGCTGTTGGCAATTTACATCCCGCCCATCAGCATAACAAGGCTCCCAGTTCTCCATACCCTGTCCTGCCTTTCTGGATTTTACACTTTTTTCGGAAGGACCTTTTGACCGGGGGGCAGTGAGACTTCATTGTAGTGCAGATTTCCTTTGCAAGCTTGCTTGGTTGGCCAAAAAGGGCATATGCGTTTTTTCCTGAATATATTCAGGAAAAAACGCAAACGCCCTTTTTGGCCAAGTGCATCATTGTGGACGTTCTGCCTCTTTTCCTATGCTTTACATGCAATTCCAGTCTACCTCCTGAAATCAGTTTCCTGCAATTCTGCCCCGCTTTCAACTATTCTTGGCTGCCTTACTTCAATATATTTTTGGAAGATAGCTGTCATTTATAACTCTGCAGGTTTGTGAATTACAGTGCGCCTGAGCTCCTTTCTTCAACTCGCTTTCTTGTGAGCTGGCCGCAACACCGCAGGATTGCTTCAGGCCCTAGTTTGGTTCCGGCACGGTATGTTGAGCCTTTGGTTAATTCCTCTTCCTGGTGGGAAATGAGAGTTAAATTTGCCCGTCCAGACACCTCCACCTAGTCTCTCATTGGTTCTCCCTATTCCTGTTCATTTTCCACAGAAATTGCAAACTGGGCCAAACAGGAGTTTAAAGGCACCGACTCTCCAAGTGGGGAGAGTGTTAGTAAAGCGTCTGGAATGTTGCACCTGAGTACCAGGGGACGAAAACTGAGACACATTTGAACACGTTTCCCGATCACACGGTGGATCATACTCTGGGTTCCACATGCATGTTTTAGCTGAAGGAAGAATCCCTTAAACCTGGAGAGTTGAGACCCATGGAATGTGTACCATGCAATATGACTTCAAAGGGTCTGCATTTGCTCACCGAACCTCACCAATCCTATCACTGCTGCATTTATGCCGCTGTACACACGCTTGATTCTCTTTCGGAGACATATAAATCCATAGGTTTTAAGATTCTTACTAGTCAGGTATATTCTTAGGCGTTTAATATGGGGTGTTGAGTCCACTTCGTTGAGCAAGGAGTAGCTCTTGTCTATTACATATTTGGCTTATGGAACGGTATCTGTGCTCATTTCAATCTCTGGTTTTATGCAGCACCCCAACTCACCTTTCCCCTTAAGCAAGCATAAGTTGGTTTTCTACATTTGACACCCTGTTCTGTTTTGTAATTCAGTTCTTGTGTAGCCAAGTTTACATTCCGTGTAGTAGTGATATCTTATGATGTTTCTTTTTCTGTGTGACTTATTTCACTTAGAATCATCGTACCTGAATCCACTCATTATGCTGCTATGGGCCTGATGACATAGATTTCATTGCTGAGTGATATTGCATTGTACGTAAGTACCACAACTTCTTTATCCATTTTTCGCTTTCTGTGATATTGAACTTGTACCGTAAACGAGGTTCTTGTAAACAGAGCCGTCCCAATCTTTGGGGTGGCTGTGTCTTTTTGATTTTAATTTCCCTAAGCTATAGGACCATAAGTGGAAGTGCCCTAGGCTCTGTTGCTTTGTTTTTTGGATGTTTCAGGAAACACCATACACTTCTCCAGAGTGGCTGCTGGCAATTTACATCCCGCCCATCAGCATAACAAGGCTTCCAGTTCTCCATGGCCTGTCCTGCCTTTTTGGATTTTACACTTTTTACAGATGTCCCTTTTGACCAGGGGGCAGTGAGACTTCATTGTAGTGCAGATTTCCTTTGCAAGCTTGCTTGGTTGGCCAAAAAGGGCGTATGCGTTTTTTTCTTGAATATATTCAGGAAAAAACGCATACGCCCTTTTTGGCCAAGTGCATCATTGTGGACGTTCTGCCTCTTTTCCTATGCTTTACATGCAATTCCAGTGTACCTCCTGAAATCGGTTTCCTGCAATTCTGCCCCGCTTTCAACTGCTCTTGGTAGCCTAACTTCAATATATTTTTGGAAGATAGCTGTCATTTATAACTCTGCAGGTTTGTGAATTACAGTGACCCTGAGCTCCTTTCTTCAACTCGCTTTCTTGTGAGCTGGCCGCAACACCGCAGGATTCCTTCAGGCCCTAGTTTGGTTCCGGCACGGCATGCTGAGCCTTTGGTTAATTCCTCTTCCTGGTGGGAAATGAGAGTTAAATTTGCCAGTCCGGACACCTCCACCTAGTCTCTCATTGGTTCTCCCTATTCCTGTTCATTTTCCACAGAAATTGCAAACTGGGCCAAACAGGAGGTTAAAGGCACTGACTCTCCAAGTGGGGAGAGTGTTAGTAAAGCGTCTGGAATGTTGCACCCGAGTACCAGGGGACGAAAACTGAGACACATTTAAACACGTTTTCCGATCACACGGTGGATCATACTCTGGGTTCCACATGCATGTTTTAGCTGAAGGAAGAATCCCTTAAACCTGGAGAGTTGAGACCCATGGAATGGGTACCATGCAATATGACTTCAAAGGGTCTGCATTTGCTCACCGAACCTCACCAGTCCTATCACTGCTGCATTTATGCCGCTGTACACACGCTTGATTCTCTTTCGGAGACATATAAATCCATAGGTTTTAAGATTCTTACTAGTCAGGTATATTCTTAGGCGTTTAATATGGGGTGTTGAGTCCACTTCGTTGAGCAAGGAGTAGCTCTTGTCTATTACATATTTGGCTTATGGAACGGTACCTGTGCTAATTGCAATCTCTGGTTTTATGCAGCACCCCAACTCACCTTTCCCCTTAAGCAAGCATAAGTTGGTTTTCTACATTTGACACCCTGTTCTGTTTTGTAATTCAGTTCTTGTGTAGCCAAGTTTACATTCCGTGTAGTAGTGATATCTTATGATGTTTCTTTTTCTGTGTGACTTATTTCACTTAGAATCATCGTACCTGAATCCACTCATTATGCTGCTACGGGCCTGATGACATAGATTTCATTGCTGAGTGATATTGCATTGTACGTAAGTACCACAACTTCTTTATCCATTTTCCGCTTTCTGTGATATTGAACTTGTACCGTAAACGAGGTTCTTGTAAACAGAGCCGTCCCAAATTTTGGGGTGGCTGTGTCTTTTTGATTTTAATTTCCCTAAGCTATAGGACCATAAGTGGAAGTGCCCTAGGCTCTGTTGCTTTGTTTTTTGGATGTTTCAGGAAACACCATACACTTCTCCAGAGTGGCTGCTGGCAATTTACATCCCACCCATCAGCATAAGAAGGCTCCTAGTTCTCCTTGGCCTGTCCTGCCTTTCTGGATTTTACACTTTTTTCGGATGGCCCTTTTGACCGGGGGGCAGTGAGACTTCATTGTAGTGCAGATTTCCTTTGCAAGCTTGCTTGGTTGGACAAAAAGGTCGTATGCGTTTTTTCCTGAATATATTCAGGAAAAAACGCATACGACATTTTTGGCCAAGTGCATCATTGTGGACGTTCTGCCTCTTTTCCTATGCTTTACATGCAATTCCAGTGTACCTCCTGAAATCGGTTTCCTGCAATTCTGCCCCGCTTTCAACTCCTCTTGGCAGCCTAATTCAATATATTTTTGGAAGATAGCTGTCATTTATAACTCTGCAGGTTTGTGAATTACAGTGCCCCTGAGCTCCTTTCTTCAACTCGCTTTCTTGAGAGCTGGCCGCAATACCGCAGGATTGCTTCAGGCCCTAGTTTGGTTCCGGCACGGCATGCTGAGCCTTTGGTTAATTCCTCTTCCTGGTGGGAAATGAGAGTTAAATTTGCCCGTCCGGACACCTCCACCTAATCTCTCATTGGTTCTCCCTATTCCTGTTCATCTTCCGCAGAAATTGCTAACTGGGCCAAACAGGAAGTTAAAGGCACTGACTCTCGAAGTGGGGAGAGTGTTAGTAAAGCGTCTGGAATGTTGCACCCGAGTACCAGGGGACGAAAACTGAGACACATTTGAACACGTTTTCCGATCACATGGTGGATCATACTCTGGGTTCCACATGCATGTTTTAGCTGAAGGAAGAATCCCTTAAACATGGAGAGTTGAGACCCATGGAATGGGTACCATGCAATATGACTTCAAAGGGTCTGCATTTGCTCACCGAACCTCAGCAATCCTATCACTGCTGCGTTTATGCCACTGTACACACGATTGATTCTCTTTTGGAGACATATAAATCCATAGGTTTTAATATTCTTACTAGTCAGGTATATTCTTAGGCGTTTATTATGTGGTGTTGAGTCCACTTCGTTGAGCAAGGAGTAGCTCTTGTCTATTACATATTTGGCTTACGGAACGGTATCTGTGCTAATTTCAATCTCTGGTTTATGCAGCACCCCAACTCACCTTTCCCCGTAAGCAAGCATAAGTTGGTTTTCTACATTTGAGACCCTGTTCTGTTTTGTAATTCAGTTCTTTTGTAGCCAAGTTTACATTCCGTGTATTAGTGATATCTTATGATGTTTCTTTTTCTGTGTGACTTATTTCACTTACAATTATCGTACCTGAATCCACTCATTATGCTGCTACGGGACTGATGACATAGATTTCATTGCTGAGTGATATTCCATTGTACATAAGTACCACAACTTCTTTATCCATTTTTCGCTCTCTGTGATACTGAACTTGTACCGTAAACGAGGTTCTTGTAAACAGAGCCGTCCCAAACTTTGGGGTGGCTGTGTCTTTTTGATTTTAATTTCCCTAAGCTATAGGACCATAAGTGGAAGTGCCCTAGGCTCTGTTGCTTTGTTTTTTGGATGTTTCAGGAAACACCATACACTTCTCCAGAGTGGCTGTTGGCAATTTACATCCCGCCCATCAGCATAACAAGGCTCCCAGTTCTCCATGGCCTGTCCTGCCTTTCTGGATTTTACACTTTTTTCAGATGGCCCTTTTGACCGGGGGGCAGTGAGACTTCATTGTAGTGCAGATTTCCTTTGCAAGCTTGCTTGGTTGGACAAAAAGGGCGTATGCGTTTTTTCCTGAATATATTCAGGAAAAAACGCATACGCCCTTTTTGGCCAAGTGCATCATTGTGGACGTTCTGCCTCTTTTCCTATGCTTTACATGCAATTCCAGTCTACCTCCTGAAATCGGTTTCCTGCAATTCTGCCCGCTTTCAACTCCTCTTGGCAGTCTTACTTCAATATATTTTTGGAAGATAGCTGTCATTTATAACTCTGCATGTTTGTGAATTACAGTGCCCCTGAGCTCCTTTCTTCAACTCGCTTTCTTGTGAGCTGGCCGCAACACCGCAGGATTGCTTCAGGCCCTTGTTTGGTTCCGGCACGGCATGCTGAGCCTTTGGTTAATTCCTCTTCCTGGTGGGAAATGAGAGTTAAATTTGCCCGTCCGGACACCTCCACCTAGTCTCTCATTGGTTCTCCCTATTCCTGTTCATTTTCCACAGAAATTGCTAACTGGGCCAAACAGGAGGTTAAAGGCACTGACTCTCCAAGTGGGGAGAGTGTTAGTAAAGCGTCTGGAATGTTGCACCCGAGTACCAGGGGAAGAAAACTGAGACACATTTGAACACGTTTTCCGATCACATGGTGGATCATACTCTGGGTTGCACATGCATGTTTTAGCTGAAGGAAGAATCCCTTAAACATGGAGAGTTGAGACCCATGGAATGGGTACCATGCAATATGACTTCAAAGGGTCTGCATTTGCTCACCGAACCTCACCAATCCTATCACTGCTGCGTTTATGCTGCTGTACACACGCTTGATTCTCTTTCGGAGACATATAAATCCATAGGTTTTAAGATTCTTACTAGTCAGGTATATTCTTAGGCGTTTAATGTGGGGTGTTGAGTCCACTTCGTTGAGCAAGGAGTAGCTCTTCTCTATTACATATTTGGCTTATGGAATGGTATATGTGGTCATTTCAATCTCTGGTTTTATGCAGCACCCCAACTCACCTTTCCCCTTAAGCAAGCATAAGTTGGTTTTCTACATTTGACACCCTGTTCTGTTTTGTAATTCAGTTCTTGTGTAGCCAAGTTTACATTCCGTGTATTAGTGATATCTTCTGATGTTTGTTTTTCTGTGTGACTTATTTCACTTAGAATCATCGTACCTGAATCCACTCATTATGCTGCTACGGGCCTGATGACATAGATTTCATTGCTGAGTAATATTGCATTGTACCTAAGTACCACAACTTCTTTATCCATTTTTCGCTTTGTGTGATATTGAACTTGTACCGTAAATGAGGTTCTTGTAAACAGAGCCGTCCCAAACTTTGGGGTGGCTGTGTCTTTTTGATTTTAATTTCCCTAAGCTATAGGACCATAAGTGGAAGTGCCCTAGGCTCTGTTGCTTTGTTTTTTGGATGTTTCAGGAAACACCATACACTTCTCCAGAGTGGCTGCTGGCAATTTACATCCCGCCCATCAGCATAACAAGGCTCCCAGTTCTCCATGGCCTGTCCTGCCTTTCTGGATTTTACACTTTTTTCAGATGGCCCTTTTGACCGGGGGGCAGTGAGACTTCATTGTAGTGCAGATTTCCTTTGCAAGCTTGCTTGGTTGGCCAAAAAGGGCGTATGCGTTTTTTCCTGAGGAAAAAACGCATACGCCCTTTTTGGCCAAGTGCATTATTGTGGACGTTCTGCCTCTTTTCCTATGCTTTACATGCAATTCCAGTCTACCTCCTGAAATCGGTTTCCTGCAATTCTGCCCGCTTTCAACTCCTCTTGGCAGCCTTACTTCAATATATTTTTGCAAGATAGCTGTCATTTATAACTCTGCAGGTTTCTGAACTACAGTGCCCCTGAGCTCCTTTCTTCAACTCGCTTTCTTGTGAGCTGGCCGCAACACCGCAGGATTGCTTCAGGCCCTAGTTTGGTTCCGGCACGGCATGCTGAGCCTTTGGTTAATTTCTCTTCCTGGTGGGAAATGAGAGTTAAATTTGCCCGTCCAGACACCTCCACCTATTCTCTCATTGGTTCTCCCTATTCCTGTTCATTTTCCACAGAAAGTGCAAACTGGGCCAAACAGGAGGTTAAAGGCACTGACTCTCCAAGTGGGGAGAGTGTTAGTAAAGCGTCTGGAATGTTGCACCCGAGTACCAGGGGACGAAAACTGAGACACATTTGAACATGTTTCCCGATCACACGGTGGATCATACTCTGGGTTCCACATGCATGTTTTAGCTGAAGGAAGAATCCCTTAAACATGGAGAGGTGTGACACATGGAATGGGTACCATGCAATATGACTTCAAAGGGTCTGCATTTGCTCACCGAACCTCAACAGTCCTATCACTGCTGCGTTTATGCCGCTGTACACACGCTTGATTCTCTTTCAGAGACATATAAATCCATAGGTTTTAAGATTCTTACTAGTCAGGTATATTCTTAGGCGTTTAATATGGGGTGTTGAGTCCACTTCGTTGAGCAAGGAGTAGCTCTTTTCTATTACATATTTGGCTTATGGAACGGTATGTGTGCTCATTTCAATCTCTGGTTTTATGCAGCACCCCAACTCACCTTTCCCCTTAAGCAAGCATAAGTTGGTTTTCTCCATTTGACACCCTGTTCTGTTTTGTAATTCAGTTCTTGTGAAGCCAAGTTTACATTCCGTGTAGTAGTGATATCTTATGATGTTTCTTTTTCTGTGTGACTTATTTCACTTAGAATCATCGTACCTGAATCCACTCATTATGCTGCTACGGGCCTGATGACATAGATTTCATTGCTGAGTGATATTGCATTGTACGTAAGTACCACAACTTCTTTATCCATTTTTCGCTTTGTGTGATATTGAACTTGTACCGTAAACGAGGTTCTTGTAAACAGAGCCGTCCCAAACTTTGGGGTGGCTGTGTCTTTTTGATTTTAATTTCCCTAAGCTATAGGACCATAAGTGGAAGTGCCCTAGGCTCTGTTGCTTTGTTTTTTGGATGTTTCAGGAAACACCATACACTTCTCCAGAGTGGCTGCTGGCAATTTACATCCCACCCATCAGCATAACAAGGCTCCCAGTTCTCCATGGCCTGTCCTGCCTTTCTGGATTTTACACTTTTTTCAGATTGCCCTTTTGACCGGGGGGCAGTGAGACTTCATTGTAGTGCAGATTTCCTTTGCAAGCTTGCTTGGTTGGCCAAAAAGGGCGTATGCGTTTTTTCCTGAATATATTCAGGAAAAAATGCATACGCCCTTTTTGGCCAAGTGCATCATTGTGGACGTTCTGCCTCTTTTCCTATGCTTTACATGCAATTCCAGTCTACCTCCTGAAATCGGTTTCCTGCAATTCTGCCCGGCTTTCAACTCCTCTTGGCTGCCTTACTTCAATATATTTTTGGAAGACAGCTGTCATTTATAACTCTGCAGGTTTGTGAATTACAGTGCCCCTGAGCACCTTTCTTCAACTCGCTTTCTTGTGAGCTGGCCGCAACACCGCAGGATTGCTTCAGGCCCTACTTTGGATCCGGCACGGCATGCTGAGCCTTTGGTTAATTCCTCTTCCTGGTGGGAAATGAGAGTTAAATTTGCCCGTCCAGACACCTCCACCTAATCTCTCATTGGTTCTCCCTATTCCTGTTCATTTTCCACAGAAATTGCAAACTGGGCCAAACAGGAGGTTAAAGGCACTGACTCTCCAAGTGGGGAGAGTGTTAGTAAAGCGTCTGGAATGTTGCACCCGAGTACCAGGGGACGAAAACTGAGACACATTTGAACACGTTTCCCGATCACACGGTGGATCATACTCTGGGTTCCACATGCATGTTTTAGCTGAAGGAAGAATCCCTTAAACATGGAGAGTTGAGACCCATGGAATGGGTACCATGCAATATGACTTCAAAGGGTCTGCATTTGCTAACCGAACCTCACCAGTCCTATCACTGCTGCGTTTATGCCGCTGTACACACGCTTGATTCTCTTTCGGAGACATATAAATCCATAGGTTTTAAGATTCTTACTAGTCATGTATATTCTTAGGCGTTTAATATGGGGTGTTGAGTCCACTTCGTTGAGCAAGGAGTAGCTCTTGTCTATTACATATTTGGCTTATGGAATGGTATCTGTGCTCATTTCAATCTCTGGTTTTATGCAGCACCCCAACTCACCTTTCCCCTTAAGCAAGCATAAGTTGGTTTTCTACATTTGACACCCTGTTCTGTTTTGTAATTCAGTTCTTGTGAAGCCAAGTTTACATTCCGTGTAGTAGTGATATCTTATGATGTTTCTTTTTCTGTGTGACTTATTTCACTTAGAATCATCGTACCTGAATCCACTCATTATGCTGCTACGGGCCTGATGACATAGATTTCATTGCTGAGTGATATTGCATTGTACGTAAGTACCACAACTTCTTTATCCATTTTTCGCTTTCTGTGATATTGAACTTGTACCGTAAACGAGGTTCTTGTAAACAGAGCCGTCCCAAACTTTGGGGTGGCTGTGTCTTTTTGATTTTAATTTCCCTAAGCTATAGGACCATAAGTGGAAGTGCCCTAGGCTCTGTTGCTTTGTTTTTTGGATGTTTCAGGAAACACCATACACTTCTCCAGAGTGGCTGCTGGCAATTCACATCCCGCCCATCAGCATAACAAGGCTCCCAGTTCTCCATGGCCTGTCCTGCCTTTCTGGATTTTACACTTTTTTCAGATGGCCCTTTTGACCGGGGGGCAGTGAGACTTCATTGTAGTGCAGATTTCCTTTGCAAGCTTGCTTGGTTGGCCAAAAAGTGCGTATGCGTTTTTTCCTGAATATATTCAGGAAAAAACGCATACGCCCTTTTTGGCCAAGTGCATCATTGTGGACGTTCTGCCTCTTTTCCTATGCTTTACATGCAATTCCAGTCTACCTCCTGAAATCGGTTTCCTGCAATTCTGCTCCACTTTCAAGTCCTCTTGACAGCCTTACTTCAATATATTTTTGGAAGATAGCTGTCATTTATAACTCTGCAGGTTTGTGAATTACAGTGCCCCTGAGCTCCTTTCTTCAACTCGCTTTCTTGTGAGCTGGCCGCAACACCGCAGGATTGCTTCAGGCCCTAGTTTGGTTCCGGCACGGCATGCTGAGCCTTTGGTTAATTCCTCTTCCTGGTGGGAAATGAGAGTTAAATTTGCCCTTCCGGACACCTCCACCTAGTCTCTCATTGGTTCTCCCTATTCCTGTTCATTTTCCACAGAAATTGCAAACTGGGCCAAACAGGAGGTTAAAGGCACTGACTCTCCAAGTGGGGAGAGTGTTAGTAAAGCGTCTGGAATTTTGCACCCGAGTACCAGGGGAAGAAAACTGAGACACATTTGAACACGTTTTCCGATTACATGGTGGATCATACTCTGGGTTGCACATGCATGTTTTAGCTGAAGGAAGAATCCCTTAAACATGGAGAGTTGAGACCCATGGAATGGGTACCATGCAATATGACTTCAAAGGGTCTGCATTTGCTCACCGAACCTCACCAATCCTATCACTGCTGCGTTTATGCTGCTGTACACACGCTTGATTCTCTTTCGGAGACATATAAATCCATAGGTTTTAAGATTCTTACTAGTCAGGTATATTCTTAGGCGTTTAATGTGGGGTGTTGAGTCCACTTCGTTGAGCAAGGAGTAGCTCTTGTCTATTACATATTTGGCTTATGGAACGGTATCTGTGCTAATTTCAATCTCTGGTTTTATGCAGCACCCCAACTCACCTTTCCCCTTAAGCAAGCATAAGTTGGTTTTCTACATTTGACACCCTGTTCTGTTTTCTAATTCAGTTCTTGTGTAGCCAAGTTTACATTCCGTGTATTAGTGATATCTTCTGATGTTTGTTTTTCTGTGTGACTTATTTCACTTAGAATCATCGTACCTGAATCCACTCATTATGCTGCTACGGGCCTGATGACATAGATTTCATTGCTGAGTGATATTGCATTGTACGTAAGTACCACAACTTCTTTATCCATTTTTCGCTTTGTGTGATATTGAACTTGTACCGTAAACGAGGTTCTTGTAAACAGAGCCGTCCCAAACTTTGGGGTGGCTGTGTCTTTTTGATTTTAATTTCCCTAAGCTATAGGACCATAAGTGGAAGTGCCCTAGGCTCTGTTGCTTTGTTTTTTGGATGTTTCAGGAAACACCATACACTTCTCCAGAGTGGCTGCTGGCAATTTACATCGCACCCATCAGCATAACAAGGCTCCCAGTTCTCCATGGCCTGTCCTGCCTTTCTGGATTTTACACTTTTTTCAGATTGCCCTTTTGACCGGGGGGCAGTGAGACTTCATTGTAGTGCAGATTTCCTTTGCAAGCTTGCTTGGTTGGCCAAAAAGGGCGTATGCGTTTTTTCCTGAATATATTCAGGAAAAAATGCATACGCCCTTTTTGGCCAAGTGCATCATTGTGGACGTTCTGCCTCTTTTCCTATGCTTTACATGCAATTCCAGTCTACCTCCTGAAATCGGTTTCCTGCAATTCTGCCCGGCTTTCAACTCCTCTTGGCTGCCTTACTTCAATATATTTTTGGAAGACAGCTGTCATTTATAACTCTGCAGGTTTGTGAATTACAGTGCCCCTGAGCTCCTTTCTTCAACTCGCTTTCTTGTGAGCTGGCCGCAACACCGCAGGATTGCTTCAGGCCCTACTTTGGATCCGGCACGGCATGCTGAGCCTTTGGTTAATTCCTCTTCCTGGTGGGAAATGAGAGTTAAATTTGCCCGTCCAGACACCTCCACCTAATCTCTCATTGGTTCTCCCTATTCCTGTTCATTTTCCACAGAAATTGCAAACTGGGCCAAACAGGAGGTTAAAGGCACTGACTCTCCAAGTGGGGAGAGTGTTAGTAAAGCGTCTGGAATGTTGCACCCGAGTACCAGGGGACGAAAACTGAGACACATTTGAACACGTTTCCCGATCACACGGTGGATCATACTCTGGGTTCCACATGCATGTTTTAGCTGAAGGAAGAATCCCTTAAACATGGAGAGTTGAGACCCATGGAATGGGTACCATGCAATATGACTTCAAAGGGTCTGCATTTGCTAACCGAACCTCACCAGTCCTATCACTGCTGCGTTTATGCCGCTGTACACACGCTTGATTCTCTTTCGGAGACATATAAATCCATAGGTTTTAAGATTCTTACTACTCATGTATATTCTTAGGCGTTTAATATGGGGTGTTGAGTCCACTTCGTTGAGCAAGGAGTAGCTGTTGTCTATTACATATTTGGCTTATGGAATGGTATCTGTGCTCATTTCAATCTCTGGTTTTATGCAGCACCCCAACTCACCTTTCCCCTTAAGCAAGCATAAGTTGGTTTTCTACATTTGACACCCTGTTCTGTTTTGTAATTCAGTTCTTGTGAAGCCAAGTTTACATTCCGTGTAGTAGTGATATCTTATGATGTTTCTTTTTCTGTGTGACTTATTTCACTTAGAATCATCGTACCTGAATCCACTCATTATGCTGCTACGGGCCTGATGACATAGATTTCATTGCTGAGTGATATTGCATTGTACGTAAGTACCACAACTTCTTTATCCATTTTTCGCTTTCTGTGATATTGAACTTGTACCGTAAACGAGGTTCTTGTAAACAGAGCCGTCCCAAACTTTGGGGTGGCTGTGTCTTTTTGATTTTAATTTCCCTAAGCTATAGGACCATAAGTGGAAGTGCCCTAGGCTCTGTTGCTTTGTTTTTTGGATGTTTCAGGAAACACCATACACTTCTCCAGAGTGGCTGCTGGCAATTCACATCCCGCCCATCAGCATAACAAGGCTCCCAGTTCTCCATGGCCTGTCCTGCCTTTCTGGATTTTACACTTTTTTCAGATGGCCCTTTTGACCGGGGGGCAGTGAGACTTCATTGTAGTGCAGATTTCCTTTGCAAGCTTGCTTGGTTGGCCAAAAAGTGCGTATGCGTTTTTTCCTGAATATATTCAGGAAAAAACGCATACGCCCTTTTTGGCCAAGTGCATCATTGTGGACGTTCTGCCTCTTTTCCTATGCTTTACATGCAATTCCAGTCTACCTCCTGAAATCGGTTTCCTGCAATTCTGCCCGCTTTCAAGTCCTCTTGACAGCCTTACTTCAATATATTTTTGCAAGATAGCTGTCATTTATAACTCTGCAGGTTTCTGAACTACAGTGCCCCTGAGCTCCTTTCTTCAACTCGCTTTCTTGTGAGCTGGCCGCAACACCGCAGGATTGCTTCAGGCCCTAGTTTGGTTCCGGCACGGCATGCTGAGCCTTTGGTTAATTTCTCTTCCTGGTGGGAAATGAGAGTTAAATTTGCCCGTCCAGACACCTCCACCTATTCTCTCATTGGTTCTCCCTATTCCTGTTCATTTTCCACAGAAATTGCAAACTGGGCCAAACAGGAGCTTTTAGGCACTGACTCTCCAAGTGGGGAGAGTCTTAGTAAAGCGTCTGGAATGTTGCACCCGAGTACCAGGGGACGAAAACTGAGACACATTTGAACACGTTTTCCGATCACACGGTAGATCATACTCTGGGTTCCACATGCATGTTTTAGCTGAAGGAAGAATCCCTTAAACATGGAGAGTTGAGACCCATGGAATGGGTACCATGCAATATGACTTCAAAGGGTCTGCATTTGCTCACCGAACCTCACCAATCCTATCACTGCTACGTTTATGCCTCTGTACACACGCTTGATTCTCTTTCGGAGACATATAAACCCATAGGTTTTAAGATTCTTACTAGTCAGGTATATTCTTAGGCGTTTAATATGGGGTGTTGAGTCCACTTCGTTGAGCAAGGAGTAGCTCTTGTCTATTACATATTTGGCTTATGGAACGGTATCTGTGCTAATTTCAATCTCTGGTTTTATGCAGCACCCCAACTCACCATTCCCCTTAAGCAAGCATAAGTTGGTTTTCTACATTTGACACCCTGTTCTGTTTTGTAATTCAGTTCCTGTGTAGCCAAGTTTACATTCCGTGTAGTAGTGATATCTTATGATGTTTCTTTTTCTGTGTGACTAATTTCACTTAGAATCATCGTACCTGAATCCACTCATTATGCTGCTACGGGCCTGATGACATAGATTTCATTGCTGAGTGATATTGCATTGTACGTAAGTACCACAACTTCTTTATCCATTTTTCGCTTTGTGTGATATTGAACTTGTACCGTAAACGAGGTTCTTGTAAACAGAGCCGTCCCAAACTTTGGGGTGGCTGTGTCTTTTTGATTTTAATTTCCCTAAGCTATAGGACCATAAGTGGAAGTGCCCTAGGCTCTGTTGCTTTGTTTTTTGGATGTTTCAGGAAACACCATACACTTCTCCAGAGTGGCTGCTGGCAATTTACATCGCGCCCATCAGCATAACAAGGCTCCCAGTTCTCCATGGCCTGTCCTGCCTTTCTGGATTTTACACTTTTTTCAGATGGCCCTTTTGACCGGGGGGCAGTGAGACTTCATTGTAGTGCAGATTTCCTTTGCAAGCTTGCTTGGTTGGCCAAAAAGGGCGTATGCGTTTTTTCCTGAATATATTCAGGAAAAAACGCATACGCCCTTTTTGGCCAAGTGCATCATTGTGGACGTTCTGCCTCTTTTCCTATGCTTTACATGCAATTCCAGTCTACCTCCTGAAATCGGTTTCCTGCAATTCTGCCCGGCTTTCAACTCCTCTTGGCTGCCTTACTTCAATATATTTTTGGAAGACAGTTGTCATTTATAACTCTGCAGGTTTGTGAATTACAGTGCCCCTGAGCACCTTTCTTCAACTCGCTTTCTTGTGAGCTGGCCGCAACACCGCAGGATTGCTTCAGGCGCTAGTTTGGATCCGGCACGGCATGCTGAGCCTTTGGTTAATTCCTCTTCCTGGTGGGAAATGAGAGTTAAATTTGCCCGTCCAGACACCTCCACCTATTCTCTCATTGGTTCTCCCTATTCCTGTTCATTTTCCACAGAAAGTGCAAACTTGGCCAAACAGGAGGTTAAAGGCACTGACTCTCCAAGTGGGGAGAGTGTTAGTAAAGCATCTGGAATGTTGCACCCGAGTACCAGGGGACGAAAACTGAGACACATTTGAACATGTTTCCCGATCACACGGTGGATCATACTCTGTGTTCCACATGCATGTTTTAGCTGAAGGAAGAATCCCTTAAACATGGAGAGGTGAGACCCATGGAATGGGTACCATGCAATATGACTTCAAAGGGTCTGCATTTGCTCACCGAACCTCAACAGTCCTATCACTGCTGCGTTTATGCCGCTGTACACACGCTTGATTCTCTTTCAGAGACATATAAATCCATAGGTTTTAAGATTCTTACTAGTCAGGTATATTCTTAGGCGTTTAATATGGGGTGTTGAGTCCACTTCGTTGAGCAAGGAGTAGCTCTTGTCTATTACATATTTGGCTTATGGAACGGTATCTGTGCTCATTTCAATCTCTGGTTTTATGCAGCACCCCAACTCACCTTTCCCCTTAAGCAAGCATAAGTTGGTTTTCTCCATTTGACACCCTGTTCTGTTTTGTAATTCAGTTCTTGTGAAGCCAAGTTTACATTCCGTGTAGTAGTGATATCTTATGATGTTTCTTTTTCTGTGTGACTTATTTCACTTAGAATCATCGTACCTGAATCCACTCATTATGCTGCTACGGGCCTGATGACATAGATTTCATTGCTGAGTGATATTGCATTGTACGTAAGTACCACAACTTCTTTATCCATTTTTCGCTTTCTGTGATATTGAACTTGTACCGTAAACGAGGTTCTTGTAAACAGAGCCGTCCCAAACTTTGGGGTGGCTGTGTCTTTTTGATTTTAATTTCCCTAAGCTATAGGACCATAAGTGGAAGTGCCCTAGGCTCTGTTGCTTTGTTTTTTGGATGTTTCAGGAAACACCATACACTTCTCCAGAGTGGCTGCTGGCAATTCACATCCCGCCCATCAGCATAACAAGGCTCCCAGTTCTCCATGGCCTGTCCTGCCTTTCTGGATTTTACACTTTTTTCAGATGGCCCTTTTGACCGGGGGGCAGTGAGACTTCATTGTAGTGCAGATTTCCTTTGCAAGCTTGCTTGGTTGGCCAAAAAGGGCGTATGCGTTTTTTCCTGAATATATTCAGGAAAAAACGCATACGCCCTTTTTGGCCAAGTGCATCATTGTGGACGTTCTGCCTCTTTTCCTATGCTTTACATGCAATTCCAGTCTACCTCCTGAAATCGGTTTCCTGCAATTCTGCTCCACTTTCAATTCCTCTTGACAGCCTTACTTCAATATATTTTTGGAAGATAGCTGTCATTTATAACTCTGCAGGTTTGTGAATTACAGTGCCCCTGAGCTCCTTTCTTCAACTCGCTTTCTTGTGAGCTGGCCGCAACACCGCAGGATTGCTTCAGGCCCTAGTTTGGTTCCGGCACGGCATGCTGAGCCTTTGGTTAATTCCTCTTCCTGGTGGGAAATGAGAGTTAAATTTGCCCGTCCAGACACCTCCACCTAGTCTCTCATTGGTTCTCCCTATTCCTGTTCATTTTCCACAGAAATTGCAAACTCGGCCAAACAGGAGGTTAAAGGCACTGACTCTCCAAGTGGGGAGAGTGTTAGTAAAGCGTCTGTAATGTTGCACCCGAGTACCAGGGGACGAAAACTGAGACACATTTGAACACGTTTCCCGATCACACGGTGGATCATACTCTGTGTTCCACAGGCATGTTTTAGCTGAAGGAAGAATCCCTTAAACATGGAGAGTTGAGACCCGTGGAATGGGTACCATGCAATATGACTTCAAAGGCTCTGCATTTGCTCACCGAACCTCACCAGTCCTATCACTGCTGCGTTTATACCGCTGTACACACGCTTGATTCTCTTTCGGAGACATATCAATCCATAGGTTTTAAGATTCTTACTAGTCAGGTATATTCTTAAGCGTTTAATATGGGGTGTTGAGTCCACTTCGTTGAGCAAGGAGTAGCTCTTGTCTATTACATATTTGGCTTATGGAATGGTATCTGTGCTAATTTCAATCTCTGGTTTTATGCAACACCCCAACTCACCTTTCCCCTTAAGCAAGCATAAGTTGGTTTTGTACATTTGACACCCTGTTCTGTTTTGTAATTCACTTCCTGTGTAGCCAAGTTTACATTCCGTGTAGTAGTGATAACTTATGATGTTTCTTTTTCTGTGTGACTTATTTCACTTAGAATCATCGTACCTGAATCCACTCATTATGCTGCTACGGGCCTGATGACATAGATTTCATTGCTGAGTGATATTGCATTGTACGTAAGTACCACAACTTCTTTATCCATTTATCGCTTTGTGTGATATTGAACTTGTACCGTAAACGAGGTTCTTGTAAACAGAGCCGTCCCAATCTTTGGGGTGGCTGTGTCTTTTTGATTTTAATTTCCCTAATCTATAGGACCATAAGTGGAAGTGCCCTAGGCTCTGTTGCTTTGTTTTTTGGATGTTTCAGGAAACACCATACACTTCTCCAGAGTGGCTGCTGGCAATTTACATCCCGCCCATCAGCATAACAAGGCTTCCAGTTCTCCATGGCCTGTCCTGCCTTTTTGGATTTTACACTTTTTACAGATGTCCCTTTTGACCAGGGGGCAGTGAGACTTCATTGTAGTGCAGATTTCCTTTGCAAGCTTGCTTGGTTGGCCAAAAAGGGCGTATGCGTTTTTTTCCTGAATATATTCAGGAAAAAACGCATACGCCCTTTTTGGCCAAGTGCATCATTGTGGACGTTCTGCCTCTTTTCCTATGCTTTACATGCAATTCCAGTGTACCTCCTGAAATCGGTTTCCTGCAATTCTGCCCCGCTTTCAACTCCTCTTGGTAGCCTAACTTCAATATATTTTTGGAAGATAGCTGTCATTTATAACTCTGCAGGTTTGTGAATTACAGTGACCCTGAGCTCCTTTCTTCAACTCGCTTTCTTGTGAGCTGGCCGCAACACCGCAGGATTCCTTCAGGCCCTAGTTTGGTTCCGGCACGGCATGCTGAGCCTTTGGTTAATTCCTCTTCCTGGTGGGAAATGAGAGTTAAATTTGCCCGTCCGGACACCTCCACCTAGTCTCTCATTGGTTCTCCCTATTCCTGTTCATTTTCCACAGAAATTGCAAACTGGGCCAAACAGGAGGTTAAAGGCACTGACTCTCCAAGTGGGGAGAGTGTTAGTAAAGCGTCTGGAATGTTGCACCCGAGTACCAGGGGACGAAAACTGAGACACATTTGAACACGTTTTCCGATCACACGGTGGATCATACTCTGGGTTCCACATGCATGTTTTAGCTGAAGGAAGAATCCCTTAAACCTGGAGAGTTGAGACCCATGGAATGGGTACCATGCAATATGACTTCAAAGGGTCTGCATTTGCTCACCGAACCTCACCAGTCCTATCACTGCTGCATTTATGCCGCTGTACACACGCTTGATTCTCTTTCGGAGACATATAAATCCATAGGTTTTAAGATTCTTACTAGTCAGGTATATTCTTAGGCGTTTAATATGGGGTGTTGAGTCCACTTCGTTGAGCAAGGAGTAGCTCTTGTCTATTACATATTTGGCTTATGGAACGGTATCTGTGCTCATTTCAATCTCTGGTTTTATGCAGCACCCCAACTCACCTTTCCCCTTAAGCAAGCATAAGTTGGTTTTCTACATTTGACACCCTGTTCTGTTTTGTAATTCAGTTCTTGTGTAGGCAAGTTTACATTCCGTGTAGTAGTGATACCATATGATGTTCCTTTTTCTGTGTGACTTATTTCACTTAGAATCATCGTACCTGAATCCACTCATTATGCTGCTACGGGCCTGATGACATAGATTTCATTGCTGAGTGATATTGCATTGTACGTAAGTACCACAACTTCTTTATCCATTTTTCGCTTTCTGTGATATTGAACTTGTACCGTAAACGAGGTTCTTGTAAACAGAGCCGTCCCAAACTTTGGGGTGTCTGTGTCTTTTTGATTTTAATTTCCCTAAGCTATAGGACCATAAGTGGAAGTGCCCTAGGCTCTGTTGCTTTGTTTTTTGGATGTTTCAGGAAACACCATACACTTCTCCAGAGTGGCTGCTGGCAATTTACATCCCACCCATCAGCATAAGAAGGCTCCTAGTTCTCCTTGGCCTGTCCTGCCTTTCTGGATTTTACACTTTTTTCAGATGGCCCTTTTGACCGGGGGGCAGTGAGACTTCATTGTAGTGCAGATTTCCTTTGCAAGCTTGCTTGGTTGGCCAAAAAGGGCGTATGCGTTTTTTCCTGAATATATTCAGGAAAAAACGCATACGACCTTTTTGGCCAAGTGCATCATTGTGGACGTTCTGCCTCTTTTCCTATGCTTTACATGCAATTCCAGTCTACCTCCTGAAATCGGTTTCCTGCAATTCTGCCTGCTTTCAACTCCTCTTGGCAGCCTTACTTCAATATATTTTTGGAAGATAGCTGTCATTTAAAACTCTGCAGGTTTGTGAATTACAGTGCCCCTGAGCTCCTTTCTTCAACTCGTTTCTTGTGAGTTGGCCGCAACACCGCAGGATTGCTTCAGGCCCTATTCTGGTTCCGGCACGGCACGCTGAGCTTTTGGTTAATTCCTCTTCCTGGTGGGAAATGAGAGTTAAATTTGCCCGTCCAGACACCTCCAGCTAGTCTCTCATTGGTTCTCCCTATCCCTGTTCATCTTCCTCAGAAATTGCAAATGGGCCAAACAGGAGGATAAAGGCACTGACTCTCCAAGTCGGGAGAGTGTTAGTAAAGCGTGTGGAATGTTGCACCCGAGTACCAGGGGACGAGAACTGAGACATATTGGAACACGTCTCCCGATCACATGGTTGATCATACTCTGGGTTCCACGTGCATGTTTTACCTGAAGGCAGAATCCCTTAAACCTGGAGACTTGAGACCCGTGGAATGGGTACCATGCAATATGACTTCAAAGGGTCTTCATTTGCTCACCGAACCTCTCCAATCCTATCACTGCTGCGTTTATGCCCCTGTACACACGCTTGATTTTCTTTCAGAGACATAGCAATCCATAGGTTTTAAGATACTTACTAGTCAGGTACATTCTTAGGCGTTTAATATGGGGTGTTGAGTCCATTTCGTTGAGCAAGGAGTAGTTCTTGTCTATTCCATATTTGGCTTAAGGAACTTTATCTGTGCTCATTTCAATCTCTGGTTTTATGCAGCACCCCAACTCACCTTTCCCCTTAAGCAAGCATAAGTTGGTTTTCTAAATTTGAGACCCTGTTCTGTTTTGTAATCCAGTTCCTGTGTAGCCAAGTTTACATTCCGTGTATTAGTGATATCTTATGATGTTTCTTTTTCTGTGTGACTTATTTCAGTTAGAATCATCATACCTGAATCCACTCATTATGCTGCTACGGGCCTGATGACATAGATTTCATTGCTGAGTGATATTGCATTGTACGTAAGTACCACAACTTCTTTATCCATTTTTCACTTTCTGCGATATTGAACTTGTACCGTAAACGAGGTTCTTGTAAACAGAGCTGTCCCAAACTTTGGGGTGGCTGTGTCTTTTTGATTTTAATTTCCCTAAGCTATAGGACCATAAGTGGAAGTGCCCTAGGCTCTGTTGCTTTGTTTTTTAGATGTTTCAGGAAACACCATACACCTCTCCCGAGTGGCTGTTGGCAATTTACATCCCGCCCATCAGCATAACAAGGCTCCCAGTTCTCCATGGCCTGTCCTGCCTTTCTGGATTTTACACTTTTTTCAGATGGCCCTTTTGACTGGGGAGAAGTGAGACTTCATTGTAGTGAAGATTTCCTTTGCAAGCTTGCTTGGTTGGCCAAAAAGGGCGTATGCGTTTTTTCCTGAATATATTCAGGAAAAAACTCATATGCCCTTTTTGGCCAAGTGCATCATTGTGGACGTTCTGCCTCTTTTCCTATGCTTTAAATGCAATTCCAGTCTACCTCCTGAAATCGGTTTCCTGCAATTCTGCCCCGCTTTCAAGTCCTCTTGGCAACCTTACTTCAGTATATTTTTGGACGATAGCTGTCATTTATAACTCTGCAGGTTTGTGAATTACAGTGCCCCTGAGCTCCTTTCTTCAACTCGCTTTCTTGTGAGCTGGCCGCAACACCACAGGATTGCTTCAGGCCCTAATCTGGTTCCGGCACGGCACGCTGAGCCTTTGGTTAATTCCTCTTCCTGGTGGGAAATGAGAGTTAAATTTGCCCGTCCAGACACCTCCAGCTAGTCTCTCATTGGTTCTCCCTATTCCTGTTCATCTTCCGCAGAAATTGCAAACTGGACCAAACAGGAGGTTAAAGGCACTGACTCTCCAAGTCGGGAGAGTGTTAGTAAAGCGTCTGGAATGTTGCACCCGAGTACCAGGGGACGAGAACTGAGACATATTGGAACACGTCTCCCGATCACACGGTTGATCATACTCTGGGTTCCACGTGCATGTTTTAGCTGAAGGAAGAATCCCTTAAACCTGGAGAGTTGAGACCCGTGGAATGGGTACCATGCAATATGACTTCAAAGGGTCTTCATTTGCTCACCGAACCTCTCCAATCCTATCACTGCTGCGTTTATGCCCCTGTACACACGCTTGATATTCTTTCAGAGACATAGCAATCCATAGGTTTTAAGATACTTACTAGTCAGGTACATTCTTAGGCGTTTAATATGGGGTGTTGAGTCCATTTCGTTGAGCAAGGAGTAGTTCTTGTCTATTCCATATTTGGCTTAAGGAACTTTATCTGTGCTCATTTCAATCTCTGGTTTTATGCAGCACCCCAACTCACCTTTCCCCTTAAGCAAGCATAAGTTGGTTTTCTAAATTTGAGACCCTGTTCTGTTTTGTAATCCAGTTCCTGTGTAGCCAAGTTTACATTCCGTGTATTAGTGATATCTTATGATGTTTCTTTTTCTGTGTGACTTATTTCAGTTAGAATCATCATACCTGAATCCACTCATTATGCTGCTACGGGCCTGATGACATAGATTTCATTGCTGAGTGATATTGCATTGTACGTAAGTACCAGAACTTCTTTATCCATTTTTCACTTTCTGCGATATTGAACTTGTACCGTAAACGAGGTTCTTGTAAACAGAGCGGTCCCAAACTTTGGGGTGGCTGTGTCTTTTTGATTTTAATTTCCCTAAGCTATAGGACCATAAGTGGAAGTGCCCTAGGCTCTGTTGCTTTGTTTTTTAGATGTTTCAGGAAACACCATACACCTCTCCCGAGTGGCTGTTGGCAGTTTACATCCCGCCCATCAGCATAACAAGGCTCCCAGTTCTCCATGGCCTGTCCTGCCTTTCTGGATTTTACACTTTTTTCAGATGGCCCTTTTGACCGGGGGGAAGTGAGACTTCATTGTAGTGCAGATTTCCTTTGCAAGCTTGCTTGGTTGGCCAAAAAGTGCGTATGCGTTTTTTCCTGAATATATTCAGGAAAAAACGCATACGCCCTTTTTGGCCAAGTGCATCATTGTGGACGTTCTGCCTCTTTTCCTATGCTTTAAATGCAATTCCAGTCTACCTCCTGAAATCGGTTTCCTGCAATTCTGCCCCGCTTTCAAGTCCTCTTGGCAGCCTTACTTCAGTATATTTTTGGACGATAGCTGTCATTTATAACTCTGCAGGTTTGTGAATTACAGTGCCCCTGAGCTCCTTTCTTCAACTCGCTTTCTTGTGAGCTGGCCGCAACACTGCAGGATTGCTTCAGGCCCTAATCTGGTTCCGGCACGGCACGCTGAGCCTTTGGTTAATTCCTCTTCCTGGTGGGAAATGAGAGTTAAATTTGCCCGTCCAGACACCTCCACCTAGTCTCTCATTGGTTCTCCCTATTCCTGTTCATCTTCCTCAGAAATGGCAAATGGGCCAAACAGGAGGTTAAAGGCACTGACTCTCCACGTCGGGAGAGTGTTAGTAAAGCGTGTGGAATGTTGCACCCGAGTACCAGGGGACGAGAACTGAGACATATTGGAACACGTCTCCCGATCACACGGTTGATCATACTCTGGGTTCCACGTGCATGTTTTACCTGAAGGCAGAATCCCTTAAACCTGGAGAGTTGAGACCCGTGGAATGGGTACCATGCAATATGACTTCAAAGGGTCTTCATTTGCTCACCGAACCTCTCCAATCCTATCACTGCTGCGTTTATGCCCCTGTACACACGCTTGATTTTCTTTCAGAGACATAGCAATCCATAGGTTTTAAGATACTTACTAGTCAGGTACATTCTTAGGCGTTTAATATGGGGTGTTGAGTCCATTTCGTTGAGCAAGGAGTAGTTCTTGTCTATTCCATATTTGGCTTAAGGAACTTTATCTGTGCTCATTTCAATCTCTGGTTTTATGCAGCACCCCAACTCACCTTTCCCCTTAAGCAAGCATAAGTTGGTTTTCTAAATTTGAGACCCTGTTCTGTTTTGTAATCCAGTTCCTGTGTAGCCAAGTTTACATTCCGTGTATTAGTGATATCTTATGATGTTTCTTTTTCTGTGTGACTTATTTCAGTTAGAATCATCATACCTGAATCCACTCATTATGCTGCTACGGGCCTGATGACATAGATTTCATTGCTGAGTGATATTGCATTGTACGTAAGTACCACAACTTCTTTATCCATTTTTCACTTTCTGCGATATTGAACTTGTACCGTAAACGAGGTTCTTGTAAACAGAGCCGTCCCAAACTTTGGGGTGGCTGTGTCTTTTTGATTTTAATTTCCCTAAGCTATAGGACCATAAGTGGAAGTGCCCTAGGCTCTGTTGCTTTGTTTTTTAGATGTTTCAGGAAACACCATACACCTCTCCCGAGTGGCTGTTGGCAGTTTACATCCCGCCCATCAGCATAACAAGGCTCCCAGTTCTCCATGGCCTGTCCTGCCTTTCTGGATTTTACACTTTTTTCAGATGGCCCTTTTGACCGGGGGGAAGTGAGACTTCATTGTAGTGCAGATTTCCTTTGCAAGCTTGCTTGGTTGGCCAAAAAGTGCGTATGCGTTTTTTCCTGAATATATTCAGGAAAAAACGCATACGCCCTTTTTGGCCAAGTGCATCATTGTGGACGTTCTGCCTCTTTTCCTATGCTTTAAATGCAATTCCAGTCTACCTCCTGAAATCGGTTTCCTGCAATTCTGCCCCGCTTTCAAGTCCTCTTGGCAGCCTTACTTCAGTATATTTTTGGACGATAGCTGTCATTTATAACTCTGCAGGTTTGTGAATTACAGTGCCCCTGAGCTCCTTTCTTCAACTCGCTTTCTTGTGAGCTGGCCGCAACACTGCAGGATTGCTTCAGGCCCTAATCTGGTTCCGGCACGGCACACTGAGCCTTTGGTTAATTCCTCTTCCTGGTGGGAAATGAGAGTTAAATTTGCCCGTCCAGACACCTCCACCTAGTCTCTCATTGGTTCTCCCTATTCCTGTTCATCTTCCTCAGAAATGGCAAATGGGCCAAACAGGAGGTTAAAGGCACTGACTCTCCACGTCGGGAGAGTGTTAGTAAAGCGTGTGGAATGTTGCACCCGAGTACCAGGGGACGAGAACTGAGACATATTGGAACACGTCTCCCGATCACACGGTTGATCATACTCTGGGTTCCACGTGCATGTTTTACCTGAAGGCAGAATCCCTTAAACCTGGAGAGTTGAGACCCGTGGAATGGGTACCATGCAATATGACTTCAAAGGGTCTTCATTTGCTCACCGAACCTCTCCAATCCTATCACTGCTGCGTTTATGCCCCTGTACACACGCTTGATTTTCTTTCAGAGACATAGCAATCCATAGGTTTTAAGATACTTACTAGTCAGGTACATTCTTAGGCATTTAATATGGGGTGTTGAGTCCATTTCGTTGAGCAAGGAGTAGTTCTTGTCTATTCCATATTTGGCTTAAGGAACTTTATCTGTGCTCATTTCAATCTCTGGTTTTATGCAGCACCCCAACTCACCTTTCCCCTTAAGCAAGCATAAGTTGGTTTTCTAAATTTGAGACCCTGTTCTGTTTTGTAATCCAGTTCCTGTGTAGCCAAGTTTACATTCCGTGTATTAGTGATATCTTATGATGTTTCTTTTTCTGTGTGACTTATTTCAGTTAGAATCATCATACCTGAATCCACTCATTATGCTGCTACGGGCCTGATGACATAGATTTCATTGCTGAGTGATATTGCATTGTACGTAAGTACCACAACTTCTTTATCCATTTTTCACTTTCTGCGATATTGAACTTGTACCGTAAACGAGGTTCTTGTAAACAGAGCCGTCCCAAACTTTGGGGTGGCTGTGTCTTTTTGATTTTAATTTCCCTAAGCTATAGGACCATAAGTGGAAGTGCCCTAGGCTCTGTTGCTTTGTTTTTTAGATGTTTCAGGAAACACCATACACCTCTCCCGAGTGGCTGTTGGCAGTTTACATCCCGCCCATCAGCATAACAAGGCTCCCAGTTCTCCATGGCCTGTCCTGCCTTTCTGGATTTTACACTTTTTTCAGATGGCCCTTTTGACCGGGGGGAAGTGAGACTTCATTGTAGTGCAGATTTCCTTTGCAAGCTTGCTTGGTTGGCCAAAAAGGGCGTATGCGTTTTTTCCTGAATATATTCAGGAAAAAACGCATACGCCCTTTTTGGCCAAGTGCATCATTGTGGACGTTCTGCCTCTTTTCCTATGCTTTAAATGCAATTCCAGTCTACCTCCTGAAATCGGTTTCCTGCAATTCTGCCCCGCTTTCAAGTCCTCTTGGCAGCCTTACTTCAGTATATTTTTGGACGATAGCTGTCATTTATAACTCTGCAGGTTTGTGAATTACAGTGCCCCTGAGCTCCTTTCTTCAACTCGCTTTCTTGTGAGCTGGCCGCAACACTGCAGGATTGCTTCAGGCCCTAATCTGGTTCCGGCACGGCACGCTGAGCCTTTGGTTAATTCCTCTTCCTGGTGGGAAATGAGAGTTAAATTTGCCCGTCCAGACACCTCCACCTAGTCTCTCATTGGTTCTCCCTATTCCTGTTCA
The DNA here is from genome assembly GCF_964270905.1 of Leucopleurus acutus. Classification (NCBI taxonomy): domain Eukaryota; kingdom Metazoa; phylum Chordata; class Mammalia; order Artiodactyla; family Delphinidae; genus Leucopleurus; species Leucopleurus acutus. The sequence continues at coordinate 200,817 of NW_028139129.1, read as the reverse complement.
TCTTCCTCAGAAATGGCAAATGGGCCAAACAGGAGGTTAAAGGCACTGACTCTCCACGTCGGGAGAGTGTTAGTAAAGCGTCTGGAATGTTGCACCCGAGTACCAGGGGACGAGAACTGAGACATATTGGAACACGTCTCCCGATCACACGGTTGATCATACTCTGGGTTCCACGTGCATGTTTTACCTGAAGGCAGAATCCCTTAAACCTGGAGAGTTGAGACCCGTGGAATGGGTACCATGCAATATGACTTCAAAGGGTCTTCATTTGCTCACCGAACCTCTCCAATCCTATCACTGCTGCGTTTATGCCCCTGTACACACGCTTGATTTTCTTTCAGAGACATAGCAATCCATAGGTTTTAAGATACTTACTAGTCAGGTACATTCTTAGGCGTTTAATATGGGGTGTTGAGTCCATTTCGTTGAGCAAGGAGTAGTTCTTGTCTATTCCATATTTGGCTTAAGGAACTTTATCTGTGCTCATTTCAATCTCTGGTTTTATGCAGCACCCCAACTCACCTTTCCCCTTAAGCAAGCATAAGTTGGTTTTCTAAATTTGAGACCCTGTTCTGTTTTGTAATCCAGTTCCTGTGTAGCCAAGTTTACATTCCGTGTATTAGTGATATCTTATGATGTTTCTTTTTCTGTGTGACTTATTTCAGTTAGAATCATCATACCTGAATCCACTCATTATGCTGCTACGGGCCTGATGACATAGATTTCATTGCTGAGTGATATTGCATTGTACGTAAGTACCACAACTTCTTTATCCATTTTTCACTTTCTGCGATATTGAACTTGTACCGTAAACGAGGTTCTTGTAAACAGAGCCGTCCCAAACTTTGGGGTGGCTGTGTCTTTTTGATTTTAATTTCCCTAAGCTATAGGACCATAAGTGGAAGTGCCCTAGGCTCTGTTGCTTTGTTTTTTAGATGTTTCAGGAAACACCATACACCTCTCCCGAGTGGCTGTTGGCAATTTACATCCCGCCCATCAGCATAACAAGGCTCCCAGTTCTCCATGGCCTGTCCTGCCTTTCTGGATTTTACACTTTTTTCAGATGGCCCTTTTGACCGGGGGGAAGTGAGACTTCATTGTAGTGCAGATTTCCTTTGCAAGCTTGCTTGGTTGGCCAAAAAGGGCGTATGCGTTTTTTCCTGAATATATTCAGGAAAAAACGCATACGCCCTTTTTGGCCAAGTGCATCATTGTGGACGTTCTGCCTCTTTTCCTATGCTTTAAATGCAATTCCAGTCTACCTCCTGAAATCGGTTTCCTGCAATTCTGCCCCGCTTTCAAGTCCTCTTGGCAGCCTTACTTCAGTATATTTTTGGACGATAGCTGTCATTTATAACTCTGCAGGTTTGTGAATTACAGTGCCCCTGAGCTCCTTTCTTCAACTCGCTTTCTTGTGAGCTGGCCGCAACACCGCAGGATTGCTTCAGGCCCTAATCTGGTTCCGGCACGGCACGCTGAGCCTTTGGTTAATTCCTCTTCCTGGTGGGAAATGAGAGTTAAATTTGCCCGTCCAGACACCTCCAGCTAGTCTCTCATTGGTTCTCCCTATTCCTGTTCATCTTCCTCAGAAATTGCAAATGGGCCAAACAGGAGGTTAAAGGCACTGACTCTCCACGTCGTGAGAGTGTTAGTAAAGCGTCTGGAATGTTGCACCCGAGTACCAGGGGACGAGAACTGAGACATATTGGAACACGTCTCCCGATCACACGGTTGATCATACTCTGGGTTCCACGTGCATGTTTTAGCTGAAGGAAGAATCCCTTAAACCTGGAGAGTTGAGACCCGTGGAATGGGTACCATGCAATATGACTTCAAAGGGTCTTCATTTGCTCACCGAACCTCTCCAATCCTATCACTGCTGCGTTTATGCCCCTGTACACACGCTTGATTTTCTTTCAGAGACATAGCAATCCATAGGTTTTAAGATACTTACTAGTCAGGTACATTCTTAGGCGTTTAATATGGGGTGTTGAGTCCATTTCGTTGAGCAAGGAGTAGTTCTTGTCTATTCCATATTTGGCTTAAGGAACTTTATCTGTGCTCATTTCAATCTCTGGTTTTATGCAGCACCCCAACTCACCTTTCCCCTTAAGCAAGCATAAGTTGGTTTTCTAAATTTGAGACCCTGTTCTGTTTTGTAATCCAGTTCCTGTGTAGCCAAGTTTACATTCCGTGTATTAGTGATATCTTATGATGTTTCTTTTTCTGTGTGACTTATTTCAGTTAGAATCATCATACCTGAATCCACTCATTATGCTGCTATGGGCCTGATGACATAGATTTCATTGCTGAGTGATATTGCATTGTACGTAAGTACCAGAACTTCTTTATCCATTTTTCACTTTCTGCGCTATTGAACTTGTACCGTAAACGAGGTTCTTGTAAACAGAGCCATCCCAAACATTGGGGTGGCTGTGTCTTTTTGATTTTAATTTCCCTAAGCTATAGGACCATAAGTGGAAGTGCCCTAGGCTCTGTTGCTTTGTTTTTTAGGTATTTCAGGAAACACCATACACTTCTCCAGAGTGGCTCTTGGCAATTTACATCCCGCCCATCAGCATAACAAGGCTCCCAGTTCTCCATGGCCTGTCCTGCCTTTCTGGATTTTACACTTTTTTCAGATGGCCCTTTTGACCGGGGGGAAGTGAGACTTCATTGTAGTGCAGATTTCCTTTGCAAGCTTGCTTGGTTGGCCAAAAAGGGCGTATGCGTTTTTTCCTGAATATATTCAGGAAAAAACGCATACGCCCTTTTTGGCCAAGTGCATCATTGTGGACGTTCTGCGTCTTTTCCTATGCTTTAAATGCAATTCCAGTCTACCTCCTGAAATCGGTTTCCTGCAATTCTGCCTTGCTTTCAATGCCTTTTCATAGCCTTACCTCAATATATTTTTTGAAAATAGTTGGCCTTTATAACTCTGCATGTTTTTGAATTGCAGTGGCCCTTAGCTCCATTTTTCAGCTCTTATTTTTGTGGTCTTGCCTCATAACCACATGATTCCTTCAGGCCCTATTCTTCTTCTGGAGCACCTTGCTGTGCCTTTGTTTTATTCTTCTTACTGATGTGAAATTAGAGTGACATATGCCCATTGAAACCGCTACAGCTAGTTTCTCACTGGTTTCCCCTATTCCCATTCATCCTCCGCACTAACTGCAGACTGTGTGATACCAGAACTTAAAGGCATTGACTCTCCATGTGGGGATATTGTTAGTAAAGTGGCTGGAATGTCGATCCGGAGCCCCAGGAGAGGAAAAATGAGGTGCGTTTTAGAAACCTTTCCCGATCATATGGTATACCAGTCGCTCAGTTTCCCAGGCATGGTTTAGCTGTAGGAAGATTCCCTTCAACCTGGAGTGTTGGGACCCTGGAATGAGTAGCATGAAGTATTGCATTAAACTTTTGGCAGTTGCTCACCAAAGCTCACCAATCCTCTCAGCCCCAAGTGTCCAGCCTTATGTCTTATCCAGCTGTGGGTTTATATGTGGTCAATCCAGGTTGCATCACAGCCCCTGAGCGAATTTTGTAAGAATTTTTCTCTCTTTCATTGTTTCTGCGTTTTGTTTTTAAAATTTATTTCTATAATGGGGTTTAGCTCACTTTCACTGCTGTGTTTGTGCTGCTCTGCACACACTTGATTCCCTTATGGAGATATATCAATACATGGGTTTTAAGATTCTTATTACTCAGATATATTTCTCTGCGGTGTATAGGGTGTGTTGAGGCCAGTTCATTGAGCAAGGTGTAGATCTTGTCTAATACCTATTTGGTTTATTGAACGGTATCTGTGCTAATTTTAAACTCTGGTTTTATGCATCACCCCACCTCTCCTTTCCCCTTAAGCTGACATAAGTGTGTTTTCTAAATGTGAGACACTGTTCTGTTCTGTAATTCATTTCTTGTGCAGCCATATTTACCCTCCCTCTATAAGTGATATCTTATGATATGTTTCTTTTTCTGTTTGACTTATTTCAAGTAGTATTATCGGACCTAAATCCACTCTTTATCCTTCTACTAGCCTTATTACATTGATTTCATGGTGAAGAGATATTCCATTGTACATAAGTACCACATCTTCTTTATCCATTGTTCTCTTTCCTGGGATATTTAAGGTGTACTGAAGTTGAGGTTCTTGTAAACAGAGTAGCCCTAAACTGTGGTGTGCTTGTGTCTTGTTGATTTTTAGACTTCCCTAGATATACTCCCATGATTGGAAGTGTCCTATGCTCTGTAGCTCTGTTTTTTAGATGATTTAGGAACCACCATACACTTCTCCAGAGTGGCTCTCGGCAGTTCACACACTGCCCATCAGCGTATAAAGGCTCCCTGTTCTCCATGGCCTGTCCTACATTTCTGGTTTTTACAATTTTTTAGGATGGCCCTTTTGACCGGTGGGAAATGAGACTTCTTTGTTGTGCACATTTGCATTGCTTGCTTGCTTCGTTGCCCATAAAGTGCGCATGCGTTTTTTCCTGGATATAATCAGGAAAAAACGCATACGCCCTTTTGGGCCAACTGCATCATTGTCGAAATTCTGCCGCTTTTTATGTGCTTTAAAGACGAGTCCAATCTATCTCTTGAAATCTGTTTCTTGCAATTCTGTCTTGCATTCAGATCCTCTTCTTTGCCTTACCTCAACATATTTTTGGACGTTAGTTTTCATTTATAACTCTGCAGGTTTGTGAATTGCAGTGACCCTGAGCTCCATTTTTTAAGTTGCTCTTTTGTGAGCTGACCTCAAACCCGCAGGATTGCTTTAGGCCCTATTTTGGCTCCGGCGAGGCGGGCTGAGCCTTTTTTCATTTCTTATTCTTAATGGGAAATTAGAGTGATATGTGCCCGTCCAAACCCCTACAACTATTCTCTCATTGGTTCCCCCTCTTCCCGTTCATCCTCCTCACAATTTGCAAAATGTGTGAAACAGAAGTTTAAACGTGCTGATTCTCCAAGTGGGGAGATTCTAAGTAACGTGGCTGGAATGGTGAACAGGAGCACCAGGAGAGGATAAATGAGCTGCATTTTAGACACATCTCCCGATCACATGGTGTACAGTCCTCTGGGTTTTCCATGCATGTTTTAGCTGTAGGAAGATCCCTTGAACCTGCAGATTTGGGACCCATTGAATGGGTACCAGGTAGTATTACTTTAAAGGGTGTGCATTTCCTCACCCAACCTCACATTTCTCTTAGTGCAAACAGTTTCCAGCCTTATGTCTCATCCTGCTGTGGGTCTAGATGTGTTCAATCCATGTTGCATCACCGGCCCTGAGGAAAAGTTGTAAGAGGTTTTCTCTCTGTCGTTTATTTTTTTCAATTTATTACTATATTGGTTACAGCTGATTTTCAAAGCTCTGTTTCTTGCTGCTGTACATCCACTTGATCCACGTATGGAGAGACATCAATAAATTCTTTTTCAGATTCTTACCAGTCGTATATATTCTTTTCCGGTGACTTGAGTGTGCTGAGTGCAGTTCTTTTAGCTACCGTGTAGGCCTTGTTGATTATCAGTTTGGTATTTGGAATGGTATCTTTGCTAATTTCAACCTCCTGGATGATGCCTCACCCCTCCCCACCTTTCCCGTTTAGCAGCCTTATGCGTGTTTTCTACATATTTGACTATGTTTTTGTTTTGTAATTTATTTCATGTGTAGCCATTTTGGATTCCACCTTTAAGTGATATCTTATGATATGTGTCTTTTTCTTTTTGAATTATGTCACTTAGAATGATCATACGTAACTCCTCCGGAGTTGTTACAACTGGCCATATTTCATAGATTTCCAGGCTGAATAATATTCCACTCTACCTAAGTACCACATGTCTATCCATTTTTTCCCTCCAGAGACATTTAAGTTATATCCTAGTCGAGGATCTTTTAAACAGAGAGGGGGTAAACATTGGGGTGCCTGTGTCCTCTCGATTTTTGTTTTTCCCAAGATATACGCCCATGAGTGCAAGTGCCCTATGCTCTGTAGCTCATTTTTTAGATGCTTTAGTAAACACAATACACTTCTCCAGAATGGCCGTTGGCAATATACATTTCCACTATAAGTCTCACAGGGCTCCCTCTTCTCCTTGCCCTGTCCTGCATTTCTGTTGTTTACGCTTTATGAGGATGGCTCTTCTGACTGATGCGAAGTGATATCTTTTGTAGTATTGATTTCCAGTGCCCACCTGTTTGGTTGGCTAAAAAAGTGTATGCCCTTTTCTTGAATATATACAGAAAAAAACGCATACACCCTTTTTGGCCAACTGCAATGTTGGCAATGTTCAGCCCCTTTTCTTGTGCTTAATGGCGAGTCCTTTCTACCTCCTCAAATCCCTTTCCTGCCATTCTCCCTTGCTTACAAGTCCCTTTCTCTGACTTTCCTCAAGACATTTTTCAGTGATGGATATTTTCAACTCTGCAGTTTCGTGAATTTTACTGCCCCTGAGTTCCATTGTTCAACTTGTGTTTATGGGAACTGGCCACAAAGCAGCGGGATTTCCTCAAGCCCTATACTGTTTCCATGGGCAACCCTAGCCTTTGGTCAATTCGTCTTCCTGATTGGAAATTAGAGTGACATGTGCCTGTCTGAACACCTAGGACTTGTCTCTCATTGTTCCTCATCCTTCTGCTTCATCCTCTGGACAAATTCCAAACTGTACGCAACAGGATGTTGACAGTGCTGCCATCTCCAAGTGGGGAGACTGTTAGTAAAGACGCTGGATGGGTGAACCCGAGCACCAGGAGATGAGGAGATGAGATGCCTTCTCCAAACTCTTCCCAATCAGACGGTATACCATCCTCTGGGTGTGACAGACATGTTTTAGCAGTAGGAAGAGTCCCATTCATGTAAGGAGAACACCAGGGCTTTTTCAAAATCAGTGTCTCCCCGAAACCCAAACTGGGGAATTTTTTAAGCTACGGCTACACATATGTTCATTAAGGGCCTTGGGAAGTAGGCAGAGTCCAAACTTTAGATGATTGAAGTCTTCAGGGTCAGAAGCACTCACCACCAGCTTCCCTTAGGTTACACTTTAACTGTCATTGATAGATGATGTCAATAAAAATATCTATTCTTTTTCAGATTATTTCCCCTTATAGGTTATTGCAAAATGTTGAGTGTAGTTCCCTGTGCTATACAGTAGTTCCTTGTTGATGATCTATTTTATACATAGCAGTGTGTATGTGTTAATCCCAAACTGTTACTTTATCCCTCCTCCCACCTTTCCCCTTTGGTAATAATAAATTATAAGATTTTATACTTCTCAGAAATGGGGGAGCTGAAAGAGAGGTATCATTTTCAATGGAAAAGCATTTAAAACAAGATTGAAGCTTTAACCAAGATTATTAGATGTACATCCTTGGAAAGAAATCACTTCGTTTCTCTAATATTGACCTGACAAATAAGACAAACCTTTTCACTGAACTTGCTTATAATAAAGTGATGGAAATATCAAATGGGAGTGTTAGAAACATCTTATTTTACCCGAGCCTTATACACTGTTCTATGTTAACTACAGTTTGGCTCACACATCTGTTCATTGAGGTTACAATAGTCTCAATTTCTGTTACTGATCCTCCAGAGTGGACCCCAACAAGTGTCCCCCTGCGCAGTGTCATTGGGGCCAACAGATCGAGACTGAGTTTGGTTCACAAGCAAAGGAAACTTTATATTTTGATCAGAGAATGGAGAGGTGAGAGCATGCACTACCCCGTGGGCTGTGGGCTGGGCTGCTGTGTAGAGATCCTGTCAGAGTCAGTGGGAGGGAGGGGGCGGAGCTCTCAAGGGCTGGGTTGGCTGCAGCTCAGGCTCTATATCGCGGAGTCTGCACTGGGCCCCAGGAGCTGAGGTGTCGACACAGCCATTCTGCACTAGGAAATCTGGTCTGAAGTGCCGGGTGTGGAACCTCTGCATGTGGGACCCTAGGAGCACATGAAATTAGACAAAGCACAAAGGATAAAAAAGGTTAGACTTGACTTTATTGCCCAGATTCTATTTTTATCTCCCAGGGATTTTTAATGGGCTTTGCTGGGGACAAACCGCTCCTCTGCCTTTTGTCCCGTTCCTCATTCTTGGAGTGCTGAGGGTGCAGACCCTTCTTCTGTAACTGCTGAGTGCTGAGTTGGGAGTCCTCATACCCGGGGGCGAAGGTCAGAGCTTCTCCCCAGCAGCCTCCAGGTGACGTTGATTGTCCCCAGGACCCCTGCCTCCCTGCTCGTCCACCTGAGCACCAACATTGGAAGTGTTATAGATTCTAATGACCTTTAAGGGTCCAGGAAAGAGATGTGCAGAGACGCTGTGGGGGCCGGTTTCACCCCGCCCCACATTTGTTCGGCCACCTTAGGCTGACCGTTTCTGCCAGCCTAGATGCTCTGACCAGTAGTCTGCGCTTTCTTCAATTAGGCCCCTGAATTAACGTACAAACAGCACCAGGTGTCAGAGCCCTGCCCGCTCAAGTCCCACACAGTCCAGGGTCAGTGGTGATCAAGGACCATGATGGCCACTGAGTCAACAGCCTTTTGAAGTAAACAGGAGTCCAGCCGGTCTTATTGGCCACCGTCATCACAGTGTCTGTAGGCTTTTCTATGGTGACAGTGTGATATACGGTTCCCCCGCCAAGATTATTAGCTCCCCTCTGGGTGCAGTAAGTCCTGCAAGCAGTAGTCTACTCTTTTGGGACACACTCTTGTTGTTTTATGAGAGAAACTCCAGGTCAAGTGATGTTCACACGAGTCGTCATGGTGCCCTGTTGCCCCCGGTTATCTCTCTGGATGTTGGAGTTGGAGGGCCTCCTCACTCGAGGTCGGTGTGCCCACGGAGCGAACCCTGCAACTTCAGGGCATGGTTGGTGATTAGGATCACCACGTGGGGTCCTTTTCCCTTAGGAGGGAGGTGGCCTTTTGGGCTGCTGATTTCCAGGTTTTTAGATACCGCCAGTATCTTGGCCAGATGTGGCAGTGGGCCAAGCCCCTTGGTGACTGTAGTTTATCCTACCTGGATGGCATTCTTGCATTGTTCCATTTCAAGTGGTCCCAGTTTTTGCACTAATTCTCCAATGGCGATTCACCTTTCACTGGGAATGTAAAGGTCAAAGGGTTTAGCTAAATTAGGGAGTTCCAGGGCAAGGGTCTGAATTGACTGCTCTTTCCATTCTTGAAAGGCCACTTCTGGATTCTATTCAAAAAGATCATCATCTTTTCCTTTCAGTGTTTCATATAGAGGCCCAGCTAGTAGACTGTAGTTAGGGATCCAGAAGCAGCAAACCCTGGCCTCCCCAGGAACCCCTAAGCTGTCTTCTAGTTTTAGAAAGGGGTAAGGCTGAAAATGGTTTCTTCCCTTTCCTGGGATGGGCTTCTCCGACCTTGTGTGAGAATGAAGCCCAGGCAGGTCACCGCAGTCTGTGATATTTGAGCTTTTTCTTGGACAACTTCTATCCTTTATTGGCTTGGTAGTTCAGAGGCCTCCTTAGTAGGGCTGGCGATCAGAATGTCATCTGCGTACTGAAGGAGGGTTTCCTTTTCCAGAGGTAGAACTTTTAGGTCTTTAGCTAAGGTTTCCCCAAAGATGGTGTGGGAATATTTGCACCCTTGGGGCAAGACGGCCCGTAAGTATTGTTTTATTTGTATGTTGAGTCCTGCCACTCACAAGCCAAAATTTCTTGTGACTCTGGGACTAATGGAATACAAAAGAAGGCATCATTGAAGACTAATACAGAATACCATGTCCTGGTGGTTGGTAGAATGACCAGCAGGGTGTAGGAATTAGGAGCAACTGGAGGTATATCCTCGGTGGCTTCACTGACTGTCCTGACATCCTTTACCAGGTCCCCAGCAGCCCATGGGGCACTCGTGGTCACACCAATCCCAGAATATGGAGCTCACCTGGGCAGGTACCCCACCCCCACCCCAGCCCACGGGGCTCTGGTGGTCAGGCCCCTCCCAGGATACAGAGTTACCCTTGCAGGTACCGTGGCAGGGCTGGGCACACAGGAACCGTGCACATAGCCCTCATTGCAGAGCACCCCCAGCTCACCTGTCACTCAGAGCTGACACAGAGCACCTCAGAGCAGGACTTGAACTAACAAACAGCAGCTGTGACAGGTCTGTGACCCTGGGCATCACTCTGTGCGGCCTCCCTCCACCTGGTCTTCCAGAGACTTCCACTGCACCCGGGGCACCAGGCCTCTGTCTCCAACCACCACCCACCCCTCCTCTCCCTGACTCCTGGGTTCCTCTCATTAAGAGAGGGTTTTCTTGAAGTTGTCTCCCACTCATGGGCCAGATAAAATGATTAGAAAACAAGCCAAAGCTGCAGCCCCTTGTCTATCCTGACTCTCAGGAGCCCACACCTGTTCCTTGGACCTGGCCGGTTCAGCAAGTTCCATTTTCTGCAACTGTGAGCCCCTGAGGGGTGATGATTGGCTGAGCTGGGCAGCCTTACCGTGCCGGCCAGCCCTCCCCAGGTGTGCCTGGGTTGAGATCAATATAAATACCACTCCAGGCAGCAAGAGCCCCTGCAGCCATGCCTGAGCCATTTTCTCTGCCCTGTCAGCAGTCTCGGGGCTGGGCTGGTGGGAGGGAGTGAGAGGCCACGGCTTTGTGGGTGGCCCAGTGTGAGTGGGGCTCTGCTGGACTTTCTGCAGCAGTTGCCAGGCTGCCACCTGCTAAAGAAGAGGATGTGTCACCCATACCTGCTGCTGGAATTTCTCCCTGGGCAGAGGTGAGGAAGGAAAAAAGCAGTGGGGGCAGGGACAGGACGGGTATCTCAGGCAGGGAAATGGAAATCTTCCAGAAGAGCACCCAGGGCCAGGACCATCCTGGCTGGCCTGCAGGCACCAAGTCGGCCGGCATGCTGTCACTCGTGTGGCTCTATGGCCCTTCCTCTAGGCTTTCAAGTCCTTGTATATATTCAGGTGTTTTACCTGGGACGGGTGGGAATAGTTCAGCAGCAACTGGCCTGGGGCTCAGCTCACGTTTACTCACAGATGCCTCAGCACGGTGCCCCAGCTTTGCAATGAGGACGCTTGTTGCGTGGGGGCTGCTGGCTGAATGGGAGACGATTCCCCACCACTGACCAACTTCAGAATTGTTTACAACTGGAGCAAGTGCCCTGATACGGTTTTCCTCTGTGGAACTGGTGGGTTCTGTGTTTTTTTTCTCTTTTTCGTTTTTGGTTCAAGGTAGATTTTATTCTTCTTTTTTGTATTTACAGATAGAAGCATGGAAATAATTTATTCATATAAATACATGTATGTGAAGGGAATAATTGTTTTTTCTGTTTTATTTTTTAAATTTTATTTCTTTTTAATTTTGAATTTTATTTTATATTTTTATACAGCAGGTTCTTATTGGTTATCTATTTTATACATATAAATGTATACATGCCAATCCCAGTCTCTCAACTCCTCCCACCACCACTCCCCCAACAGCTTTCCCCCCTTCTTGTCCATACGTTTGTTGTCTACATCTGTTGCTCTATTTATGCCTTGCAGAATGGTTAATCTGTACAGTTTTTCTAGGTTCCACATATATGCATGAATATACAAGATTTGTTTTTCTCTTTCTGACTTACTTCACTCTGTATGACAGTCTCTAGATCCATCGACGTCTCTACAAATGACCCAATTTCATTCCTTTTCATGGCTTAGTAATATTCCATTTTATATATGTACCACAGCTTTATGCATTCGTCTGTCTGTGGGCATTTAGGTTGCTTCCATTACCTCGATATTGTAAATAGTGATGCAATGAACATTGCGGTGAATGTCTCTTTTTGATTTATGGTTTTGTCTGGCTATATGTCCAGTACTGGAATTGCTGTATCATATGGTAATTCTACTGTTAGTTTCTTAAGAAACATCATATTGTTCTCCATAGTGACTGTATCAATTTATATTCCCAACAATAGTGGAAGAGGGTTCCTTTTCTCCACACCCTTTCCAGCATTTTTTGTTTGTAGATTTTCTAATGATGCCCATTCTATCAGGTGTGAGGTGATACCTCACTGTTGAGACCATTTTGTTGAGCAAGGGGTAGGTCTTGTCTATTACATATTTGGCTTATGGAACGGCATCTGTGCTAATTTCAAACTCTGGTTTTATGCAGCACCCCAACTCACCTTCCCCCTTAAGCAAGCATAAGTTGGTTTTCTAAACTTGAGACACTGTTCTGTTTTGTAACTCAGTTCATGTGTAGCCAAGTTCACATTCTGTGTATTAGTGACATCTTATGATGTTTCTTCTTCTGTGAGACTTATTTCAGTTAGAATCATCATACCTGAATCCACTCATTATGCTGCTACGGGCCTGATGACATAGATTTCATTGCTGAGTGATATTGCATTGTACGTAAGTACCACAACTTCTTTATCCATTTTTCACTTTCTGCGATATTGAACTTGTACCGTAAACGAGGTTCTTGTAAACAGAGCCGTCCCAAACTTTGGGGTGGCTGTGTCTTTTTGATTTTAAATTCCATAAGCTATAGGACCATAAGTGGAAGTGCCCTAGGCTCTGTTGCTTTGTTTTTTAGATGTTTCAGGAAACACCATACACTTCTCCCGAGTGGCTCTTGGCAATTTACATCCCGCCCATCAGCATAACAAGGCTCCCAGTTCTCCATGGCCTGTCCTGCCTTTCTGGATTTTACATTTTTTTCAGTTGTCCCTTTAGACCGGGGGGAAGTGAGACTACATTGTAGTGCAGATTTCCTTTGCAAGCTTGCTTGGTTGGCCAAAAAGGGCGTATGCGTTTTTTCCTGAATATATTCAGAAAAAAACGCATACGCCCTTTTTGGCCAAGTGCATCATTGTGGACGTTCTGCCTCTTTTCCTATGCTTTAAATGCAATTCCAGTCTACCTCCTGAAATCGGTTTCCTGCAATTCTGCCCCGCTTTCAAGTCCTCTTGGCAGCCTTACTTCAGTATATTTTTGGACGATAGCTGTCATTTATAACTCTGCAGGTTTGTGAATTACAGTGCCCCTGAGCTCCTTTCTTCAACTCGCTTTCTTGTGAGCTGGCCGCAACACCGCAGGATTGCTTCAGGCCCTAATCTGGTTCTGGCACGGCACGCTGAGCCTTTGGTTAATTCCTCTTTCTGGTGGGAAATGAGAGTTAAATTGGCGCATCCAGACAACTCCAGCTAGTCTCTCATTGGTTCTCCCTATTCCTGTTCATCTTCCGCAGAAATTGCAAACTGGGCCAAACAGGAGGTTAAAGGCACTGACTCTCCAAGTCGGGAGAGTTTTAGTAAAGCGTCTGGAATGTTGCACCCGATTACCAGGGGACGAGAACTGAGACATATTGGAACACGTCTCCCGATCACACGGTTGATCATACTCTGGGTTCCACATGCATGTTTAAGCTGAAGGAAGAATCCCTTAAACCTGGAGAGTTGAGACCCGTGGAATGGGTACCATGCAATATGACTTCAAAGGGTCTTCATTTGCTCACCGAACCTCTCCAATCCTATCACTGCTGCGTTTATGCCCCTGTACACACGCTTGATTCTCTTTCAGAGACATAGCAATCCATAGGTTTTAAGATACTTACTAGTCAGGTACATTCTTAGGCGTTTAATATGGGGTGTTGAGTCCATTTCGTTGAGCAAGGAGTAGCTCTTGTCTATTCCATATTTGGCTTAAGGAACTTTATCTGTGCTCATTTCAATCTCTGGTTTTATGCAGCACCCCAACTCACCTTTCCCCTTAAGCAAGCATAAGTTGGTTTTCTAAATTTGAGACCCTGTTCTGTTTTGTAATCCAGTTCCTGTGTAGCCAAGTTTACATTCCGTGTATTAGTGATATCTTATGATGTTTCTTTTACTGTGTGACTTATTTCAGTTAGAATCATCATACCTGAATCCACGCATTATGCTGGTACGGGCCTGATGACATAGATGTCATTGCTGAGTGATATTGCATTGTACGTAAGTACCACATCTTCTTTATCCATTTTCCACTTTCTGCGATATTGAACTTGTACCGTAAACGAGGTTCTTGTAAACAGAGCCGTCCCAAACTTTGGGGTGGCTGTGTCTTTTTGATTTTAATTTCCCTAAGCTATAGGACCATAAGTGGAAGTGCCCTAGGCTCCGTTGCTTTGTTCTTTAGATATTTCAGGAAACACCATACACTTCTCCCGAGTGGCTCTTGGCCGTTTACATCCCGCCCATCAGCATAACAAGGCTCCCAGTTCTCCATGGCCTGTCCTGCCTTTCTGGATTTTACACTTTTTTCAGATGGCCCTTTTTACCTGGGGGAAGTGAGACTTCATTGTAGTGCAGATTTCCTTTGCAAGCTTGCTTGGTTGGCCAAAAAGGGCGTATGCGTTTTTTCCTGAATATATTCAGGAAAAAACGCATACGCCCTTTTTGGCCAAGTGCATCATTGTGGACGTTCTGCCTCTTTTCCTATGCTTTAAATGCAATTCCAGTGTACCTCCTGAAATCGGTTTCCTGCAATTCTGCCCCGCTTTCAAGTCCTCTTGGCAGCCTTACTTCAGTATATTTTTGGACGATAGCTGTCATTTATAACTCTGCAGGTTTTGTGAATTACAGTGCCCCTGAGCTCCTTTCTTCAACTCGCTTTCTTGTGAGCTGGCCGCAACACCGCAGGATTGCTTCAGGCCCTAATCTGGTTCCGGCACGGCACGCTGAGCCTTTGGTTAATTCCTCTTCCTCGTGGGAAATGAGAGTTAAATTTGCGCATCAAGACACCTCCAGTTAGTCTCTCATTGGTTCTCCCTATTCCTGTTCATCTTCCGCAGAAATTGCAAACTGGGCCAAACAGGAGGTTAAAGGCACTGACTCTCCAAGTCGGGAGAGTGTTAGTAAAGCATCTGGAATGTTGAACCTTAGTACCAGGGGACGAGAACTGAGACATATAGGAACACGTCTCCCGATCACACGGTTGATCATACTCTGGGTTCCACATGCATGTTTTAGCTGAAGGAATAATCCCTTAAACCTGGAGAGTTGAGACCCGTGGAATGGATACCATGCAATATGACTTCAAAGGGTCTTCATTTGCTCACCGAACCTCTGCAATCCTATCACTGCTGCGTTTATGCGCCTGTACACACGCTTGATTCTCTTTCAGAGACATAGCAATCCATAGGTTTTAAGATACTTACTAGTCAGGTACATTCTTAGGCGTTTAATATGGGGTGTTGAGTCCATTTCGTTGAGCAAGGAGTAGCTCTTGTCTATTCCATATTTGGCTTAAGGAACTTTATCTGTGCTCATTTCAATCTCTGGTTTTATGCAGCACCCCAACTCACCTTTCCCCTTAAGCAAGCATAAGTTGGTTTTCTAAATTTGAGACCCTGTTCTGTTTTGTAATCCAGTTCCTGTGTAGCCAAGTTTACATTCCGTGTATTAGTGATATCTTATGATGTTTCTTTTTCTGTGTGACTTATTTCAGTTAGAATCATCATACCTGAATCCACTCATTATGCTGCTACGGGCCTGATGACATAGATTTCATTGCTGAGTGATATTGCATTGTACGTAAGTACCACAACTTCTTTATCCATTTTCCACTTTCTGCGATATTGAAATTGTACCGTAAACGAGGTTCTTGTAAACAGAGCCGTCCCAAACTTTGGGGTGGCTGTGTCTTTTTGATTTTAATTTCCCTAAGCTATAGGACCATAAGTGGAAGTGCCCTAGGCTCTGTTGCTTTGTTCTTTAGATATTTCAGGAAACACCATACACTTCTCCCGAGTGGCTCTTGGCAATTTACATCCCGCCCATCAGCATAAGAAGACTCCCAGTTCTCCATGGCCTGTCCTGCCTTTCTGGATTTTACACTTTTTTCAGATGGCCCTTTTTACCTGGGGGAAGTGAGACTTCATTGTAGTGCAGATTTCCTTTGCAAGCTTGCTTGGTTGGCCAAAAAGGGCGTATGCGTTTTTTCCTGAATATATTCAGGAAAAAACGCATACGCCCTTTTTGGCCAAGTGCATCATTGTGGACGTTCTGCCTCTTTTCCTATGCTTTAAATGCAATTCCAGTCTGCCTCCTGAAATCGGTTTCCTGCAATTCTGCCCTGCTTTCAAGTCCTCTTGACAGCCTTACTTCAGTATATTTTTGGACGATAGCTGTCATTTATAACTCTGCAGGTTTGTGAATTACAGTTCCCCTGAGCTCCTTTCTTCAACTCGCTTTCTTGTGAGCTGGCCGCAACACCGCAGGATTGCTTCAGGCCCTAATCTGGTTCAGGCACGGCACACTGAGCCTTTGGTTAATTCCTCTTTCTGGTGGGAAATGAGAGTTAAATTTGCGCATCCAGACACCTCCAGCTAGTCTCTCATTGGTTCTCCCTATTCCTGTTCATCTTCCGCAGAAATTGCAAACTGGGCCAAACAGGAGGTTAAAGGCACTGACTCTCCAAGTCGGGAGAGTGTTTGTAAAGCGTCTGGAATGTTGCACCCGAGTACCAGGGGACGAGACCTGAGACATATAGGAACACGTCTCCCGATCACACGGTTGATCATACTCTGGGTTCCACATGCATGTTTTAGCTGAAGGAAGAATCCCTTAAACCTGGAGAGTTGAGACCCGTGGAATGGGTACCATGCAATATGACTTCAAAGGGTCTTCATTTGCTCACCGAACCTCTCCAATCCTATCACTGCTGCGTTTACGCCCCTGTACACACGCTTGATTCTCTTTCAGAGACATAGCAATCCATAGGTTTTAAGATACTTACTAGTCAGGTACATTCTTAGGCGTTTAATATGGGTTGTTGAGTCCATTTCATTGAGCAAGGAGTAGCTCTTGTCTATTCCATATTTGGCTTAAGGAACTTTATCTGTGCTCATTTCAATCTCTGGTTTTATGCAGCACCCCAACTCACCTTTCCCCTTAAGCAAGCATAAGTTGGTTTTCTAAATTTGAGACCCTGTTCTGTTTTGTAATCCAGTTCCTGTGTAGCCAAGTTTACATTCCGTGTATTAGTGATATCTTATGATGTTTCTTTTTCTGTGTGACTTATTTCAGTTAGAATCATCATACCTGAATCCACTCATTATGCTGCTACGGGCCTGATGACATAGATTTCATTGCTGAGTGATATTGCATTGTACGTAAGTACCACAACTTCATTATCCATTTTCCACTTTCTGCGATATTGAACTTGTACCATAAACGAGGTTCTTGTAAACAGAGCCCTCCCAAACTTTGCGGTGGCTGTGTCTTTTTGATTTTAATTTCCCTAAGCTATAGGACCATAAGTTGAAGTGCCCTAGGCTCTGTTGCTTTGTTCTTTAGATGTTTCAGGAAACACCATATACCTCTCCCTAGTGGCTCTTGGCAATTTACATCCCGCCCATCAGCATAACAAGGCTCCCAGTTCTCCATGGCCTGTCCTGCCTTTCTGGATTTTTCACTTTTTTCAGATGGCCCTTTTTACGTGGGGAAAGTGAGACTTCATTGTAGTGCAGATTTCCTTTGCAAGCTTGCTTGGTTGGCCAAAAAGGGCGTATGCGTTTTTTCCTGAATATATTCAGGAAAAAACGCATACGCCCTTTTTGGCCAAGTGCATCATTGTGGACATTCTGCCTCTTTTCCTATGCTTTAAATGCAATTCCAGTCTACCTCCTGAAATCGGTTTCCTGCAATTCTGCCCCGCTTTCAAGTCCTCTTGGCAACCTTACTTCAGTATATTTTTGGACGATTGCTGTCATTTATAACTCTGCAGGTTTTGTGAATTACAGTGCCCCTGAGCTCCTTTCTTCAACTCGCTTTCTTGTGAGCTGGCCGCAACACCGCAGGATTGCTTCAGGCCCTAATCTGGTTCCGGCACGGCACGCTGAGCCTTTGGTTAATTCCTCTTCCTGGTGGGAAATGAGAGTTAAATTTGCCCGTCCAGACACCTCCAGCTAGTCTCTCATTGGTTCTCCCTATTCCTGTTCATCTTCCGCAGAAATTGCAAACTGGGCCAAACAGGAGGTTAAAGGCACTGACTCTCCAAGTCGGGAGAGTGTTAGTAAAGCATCTGGAATGTTGCACCCGAGTACCAGGGGACGAGAACTGAGACATATTGGAACACGTCTCCCGATCACATGGTTGATCATACTCTGGGCTCCACATGCATGTTTTAGCTGAAGGAAGAATCCCTTAAACCTGGAGAGTTGAGACCCGTGGAATGGGTACCATGCAATATGACTTCAAAGGGTCTTCATTTGCTCACCGAACCTCTCCAATCCTATCACTGCTGCGTTTACGCCCCTGTACACACGCTTGATTCTCTTTCAGAGACATAGCAATCCATAGGTTTAAGATACTTACTAGTCAGGTACATTCTTAGGCGTTTAATATGGGTTGTTGAGTCCATTTCATTGAGCAAGGAGTAGCTCTTGTCTATTCCATATTTGGCTTAAGGAACTTTATCTGTGCTCATTTCAATCTCTGGTTTTATGCAGCACCCCAACTCAACTTTCCCCTTAAGCAAGCATAAGTTGGTTTTCTAAATTTGAGACCCTGTTCTGTTTTGTAATCCAGTTCCTGTGTAGCCAAGTTTACATTCCGTGTATTAGTGATATCTTATGATATTTCTTTTTCTGTGTGACTTATTTCAGTTAGAATCATCATACCTGAATCCACTCATTATGCTGCTACGGGCCTGATGACATAGATTTCATTGCTGAGTGATATTGCATTGTACGTAAGTACCACAACTTCTTTATCCATTTTTCACTTTCTGCGATATTGAACTTGTACTGTAAACGAGGTTCTTGTAAACAGAGCCGTCCCAAACTTTGGGGTGGCTGTGTCTTTTTGATTTTAATTTCCCTAAGCTATAGGACCATAAGTGGAAGTGCCCTAGGCTCTGTTGCTTTGTTTTTTAGATGTTTAAGGAAACACCATACACTTCTCCAGAGTGGCTGTTGGCAATTTACATCCCGCCCATCAGCATAACAAGGCTCCCAGGTCTCCATGGCCTGTCCTGCCTTTCTGGATTTTACACTTTTTTCAGATGGCCCTTTTGACCTGGTTGAAGTGAGACTTCATTGTAGTGCAGATTTCCTTTGCAAGGTTGCTTGGTTGGCCAAAAAGTGCGTATGTGTTTTTTTGCTGAATATATTCAGGAAAAAACGCATACGCACTTTTTGGCCAAGTGCATCATTGTCGATGTTCTGCCTCTTTTCCTATGCTTTAAATGCAATTCCAGTCTACCTCCTGAAATCTGTTTCCTGCAATTCTGCCTTGCTTTCAATGTCTCTTCATAGCCTTACCTCAATATATTTTTTGAAAATAGTTGGCCTTTATAACTCTGCAGGTTTTGAATTGCAGTGGCCCTTAGCTCCATTTTTCAGCTCTTATTTTTCTGATCTTGCCTCATAACCACAGGATTCCTTCAGACCCTATTGTTCTTCTGGGGCACCTTGCTGTGCCTTTGGTTAATTCTGCTTACTGATGTTAAATTAGAGTGACATGTGCCCATTGAAACCGCTACAGCTAGTTTCTCACTGGTTCCCCCTATTCCCATTCATCCTCCGCACTAACTGCAGACTGTGCGGTACAGGAACTTAAAGGCATTGACTCTCCATGTGGGGTTTTTGTTAGTAAAGCGGCATGAATGTCAATCCGGAGCCCCAGGAGAGGAACAATGAGGTGCGTTTTAGAAACCTTTCCCGATCATATGGTATACCTGTTGCTGGGTTTCCCAAGCATGGTTTAGCTGTAGGAATATTCCCTTCAACCTGGAGTGTTGGGACCCTTGGAATGAGTAGCATGAAGTATTGCATTAAACTTTCGGCAGTTGCTCACCAAAGCTCACCAATCCTCTCAGCCCCAAGTGTCCAGCCTTATGTCTTATCTAGCTGTGGGTTTATATGTGGTCAATCCAGGTTGCATCACAGCCCCTGAGCGAATATTGTAAGAATTTTTCTCTCTTTGATTGTTTATGCGTTTTGTTTTTAAAATTTATTTCTATAATGGGGTTTAGCTCATTTTCACTGCTGTGTTTGTGCTGCTCTGCACACACTTGATTCCCTTATGAAGATATGTCAATACATGGGTCTTAAGATTCTTATTACTCAGATTTATTTCTGTGCAGTGTATTGGGTGTGTTGAGGCCAGTTCATTGAGCAAGGTGTAGATCTTGTCTAATACTTATTTGGTTTATTGAACGGTATCTGTGCTAATTTCAAACTCTGGTTTTATGCATCACCCCACCTCTCCTTTCCCCTTAAGCTGACATAAGTGTGTTTTCTAAATGTGAGACACTGTTCTGTTATGTAATTCATTTTTTGTGCAGCCATATTTACCCTCCCTCTATAAGTGATATCTTATGATATGTTTCTTTTTCTGTTTGACTAATTTCAAGTAGTATTATCGGACCTAAATCCACTCTTTATCCTTCTACTAGCCTTATTACATTGATTTCATGGTGAAGAGATATTCCATTGTACATAAGTGCCACATCTTCTTTATCCATTGTTCTCTTTCCTGGGATATTTAAGGTGTACTGAAGTTGAGGTTCTTGTAAACAGAGTAGCCCTAAACTGTGTTGTGCTTGTGTCTTGTTGATTTTTAGACTTCCCTAGATATATTCCCATGATTGGAAGTGTCCTATGCTCTGTAGCTCTGTTTTTTAGATGATTTAGGAACCACCATACACTTCTCCAGAGTGGCTCTCGGCAGTTCACACACTGCCCATCAGCGTATAAAGGCTCCCTGTTCTCCATGGCCTGTCCTGCATTTCTGGTTTTTACAATTGTTTAGGATGGCCCTTTTGACTGGTAGGAAATGAGACTTCTTTGTTGTGCACATTTGCATTGCTTGCTTGCTTCATTGCCCATAAATTGTGTATGCATTTTTTCCTGGATATAATCAGGAAAAAACGCATACGCCCTTTTGGGCCAACTGCATCATTGTCGAAATTCTGCTGCTTTTCATGTGCTTTAAAGACGAGTCCAATCTATCTCTTGAAATCTGTTTCTTGCAATTCTGTCTTGCATTCAGATCCTCTTCTTTGCCTTACCTCAACATATTTTTGGACGTTAGTTTTCATTTATAACTCTGCAGGTTTGTGAATTGCAGTGACCCTGAGCTCCATTTTTTAAGTTGCTCTTTTGTGAGCTGGCCTCAAACCCGCAGGATTGCTTCAGGCCCTATTTTGGCTCGGGTGAGGCGGGCTGAGCCTTTTTTCAATTCTCATTCTTAATGGGAAATTAGAGTGATATGTGCCCGTACAAACCCCTACAACTATTCTCTCATTGGTTCCCCCTCTTCCCGTTCATCCTCCTCACAATTTGCAAAATGTGTGAAACAGAAGTTGAAATGTGCTGATTCTCCAAGTGGGGAGATTCTAAGTAACGTGGCTGGAATGGTGAACAGGAGCACCAGGAGAGGATAAATGAGCTGCATTTTAGACACATCTCCCGATCACATTGTGTACAGTCCTCTGGGTTTTCCATGCATGTTTTAGCTGTAGGAAGATCCCTTGAACCTGCAGATTTGGGACCCATTGAATGGGTACCAGGTAGTGTTACTTTAAAGGGTGTGAATTTCCTCACCCAACCTCACATTTCTCTTAGTGCAAACAGTTTCCAGCCTTATGTCTCATCCTGCTGTGGGTCTAGACGTGTTCAATCCATGTTGCATCACCGTCCCTGAGGAAAAGTTGTAAGAGGTTTTCTCTGTCTCTCTGTCGTTTATTTTTTTCAATTTATTACTATATTGGTTACAGCTTATTTTCAAAGCTCTGTTTCTTGCTGCTGTACATCCACTTGATTCACGTACAGAGAGACATCAGTAAATTCTTTTTCAGATTCTTACCAGTCGTATATATTCTTTTCCGGTGACTTGAGTGTGCTGAATGCAGTTCTTTTAGCTACCGTGTAGGCCTTGTTGATTATCAGTTTGGTATTTGGAATGGTATCTTTGCTAATTTCAACCTCTTGGATGATGCCTCACCCCTCCCCACCTTTCCCGTTTAGCAGCCTTATGCGTGTTTTCTACATATTTGACTATGTTTTTGTTTTGTAAGTTATTTCATGTGTAGCTATTTTGGATTCCACCTTTAAGTGATATCTTATGATATGTGTCTTTTTCTTTTTGAATTATGTCACTTAGAATGATCATACGTAACTCCCTAGGAGTTGTTACAACTGGCCATATTTCATTGATTTCCAGGCTGAGTAATATTCCACTCTACATAAGTACCACATCTATCCATCTTTTCCCTCCAGAGACATTTAAGTTATATCCTAGTCGAGGATCTTTTAAACAGAGAGGCGGTAAACATTGGGGTGCCTGTGTCCTCTCCATTTTTGTTTTTCCCAAGATATACGCCCATGAGTGCAAGTGCCCTATGCTCTGTAGCTCATTTTTTAGATGCTTTAGTAAACACAATACACTTCTCCAGAATGGACGTTGGCAATATATATTTTCCACTATAAGTCTCACAGGGCTCCCTCTTCTCCTTGCCCTGTCCTGCATTTCTGTTGTTTACGCTTTATGAGGATGGCTCTTCTGACTGATGCGAAGTGATATCTTTTGTAGTATTGATTTCCAGTGCCCACCTGTTTGGTTGGCTAAAAAAGTGTATGCCCTTTTCTTGAATATATACAGAAAAAAACGCATACACCCTTTTTGGCCAACTGCAATGTTGGCAATGTTCAGCCCCTTTTCTTGTGCTTAATGGCGAGTCCTTTCTACCTCCTCAAATCCCTTTCCTGCCATTCTCCCTTGCTTACAAGTCCTTTTCTCTGACTTTCCTCAAGACATTTTTCAGTGATAGATATTTTCAACTCTGCAGTTTCGTGAATTTTACTGCCCCTGAGTTCCATTGTTCAACTTGTGTTTATGGGAACTGGCCACAAAGCAGCGGGATTTCCTCAAGCCCTATACTGTTTCCATGGGCAACCCTAGCCTTTGGTCAATTCGTCTTCCTGATTGGAAATTAGAGTGACATGTGCCTGTCTGAACACCTAGGACTTGTCTCTCATTGTTCCTCATCCTTCCGCTTCATCCTCTGGACAAATTCCAAACTGTACGTAACAGGATGTTGACAGTGCTGCCATCTCCAAGTGGGGAGACTGTTAGTAAAGACGCTGGAGGGGTGAACCCGAGCACCAGGAGATGAGGAGATGAGATGCCTTTTCCAAACTCTTCCCGATCAGACGGTATACCATCCTCTGGGTGTGACAGACATGTTTTAGCAGTAGGAAGAGTCCCATTCATGTAAGGAAAACACCAGGGCTTTTTCAAAATCAGTGTCTCCCCGAAACCCAAACTGGGGAATTTTTTAAGCTACGGCTACACATATGTTCATTAAGGGCCTTGGGAAGTAGGCAGAGTCCAAACTTTAGATGATTGAAGTCTTCAGGTTCAGAATCACTCACCACCAGCTTCCCTTAGGTTACACTTTAACTGTCATTGATAGATGATGTCAATAAAAATATCTATTCTTTTTCAGATTATTTCCCCTTATAGGTTATTGCAAAATGTTGAGTGTAGTTCCCTGTGCTATACAGTAGTTCCTTGTTGATGATCTATTTTATACATAGCAGTGTGTATGTGTTAATCCCAAACTGTTAATTTATCCCTCCTCCCACCTTTCCCCTTTGGTAATAATAAATTATAAGATTTTATACTTCTCAGAAATGGGAGAGCTGAAAGAGAGGTATCATTTTCAATGGAAAAGCATTTAAAACAAGATTGAAGCTTTAACCAAGATTATTAGATGTACATCCTTGGAAAGAAATCACTTCGTTTCTCTAATATTGACCTGACAAATAAGACAAACCTTTTCACTGAACTTGCTTATAATAAAGTGATGGAAATAGCCAATGGAAGCGTTAGAAACATCTTATTTTACCCGAGCCTTATACACTGTTCTATGTTAACTACAGTTTGGCTCACACATCTGTTCATTGAGGTTACAATAGTCTCAATTTCTGTTACTGATCCTCCAGAGTGGACCCCAACAAGTGTCCCCCTGCGCAGTGTCATTGGGGCCAACAGATCGAGACTGAGTTTGGTTCACAAGCAAAGGAAACTTTATATTTTGATCAGAGAATGGAGAGGTGAGAGCATGCACTACCCCGTGGGCTGTGGGCTGGGCTGCTGTGTAGAGATCCTGTCAGAGTCAGTGGGAGGGAGGGGGCGGAGCTCTCGAGGGCCAGGTTGGCTGCAGTTCAGGCTCTATATCGCGGAGTCTGCACTGGGCCCCAGGAGCTGAGGTGTCGACCCAGCCATTCTGCACTAGGAAATCTGGTCTGAAGTGCCGGGTGTGGAACCTCTGCATGCGGGACCCTAGGAGCACATGAAATTAGACAAAGCACAAAGGATAAAAAAGGTTAGACTTGACTTTATTGCACAGATTCTATTTTTATCTCCCAGGGATTTTTAATGGGCTTTGCTGGGGACAAACACCTCCTCTGTCTTTTGTCCCGTTCCTCATTCTTGGAGTTCTGAGGGTGCAGACCCTTCTTCTGTAACTGCTGAGTGCTGAGTTGGGAGCCCTCAAACCCAGGGACGAGGGTCAGAACTTCTCCCCAGCAGCCTCCAGGTGACGTTGATTGTCCCCAGGCCCCCTGCATCCTTGCTCGTCCGCCTGAGCACCAACATTGGAAGTGTTATAGATTCTAATGACCTTTAAGGGTCCAGGAAAGAGATGTGCAGAGACGCTGTGGGGGCCGGTTTCACCCCGCCCCACATTTGTTCGGCCACCTTAGGCTGACCGTTTCTGCCAGCCTAGATGCTCTGACCAGTAGTCTGCGCTTTCTTCAATTAGGCCCCTGAATTAACGTACAAACAGCACCAGGTGTCAGAGCCCTGCCCGCT
Source organism: Leucopleurus acutus (assembly GCF_964270905.1). Taxonomy (NCBI): domain Eukaryota; kingdom Metazoa; phylum Chordata; class Mammalia; order Artiodactyla; family Delphinidae; genus Leucopleurus; species Leucopleurus acutus. The sequence goes on along the minus strand of NW_028139129.1, from coordinate 176,017 downwards.
CAACTCCCAGACAGTCCAGGGTCAGTGGTGATCAAGGACCATGATGGCCACTGAGTCAACAGCCTTTTGAAGTAAACAGGAGTCCAGCCAGTCTTATTGGCCACCATCAGCACGGTGTCTGTAGGCTTTTCTATGGTGACAGTGTGATATACGGTTCCCCCGCCAAGATTATTAGCTCCCCTCTGGGTGCAGTAAGTCCTGCAAGCAGTAGTCTACTCTTTTGGGACACACTCTTGTTGTTTTATGAGAGAAACTCCAGGTCAAGTGATGTTCACACGAGTCGTCATGGTGCCCTGTTGCCCCCGGTTATCTCTCTGGATGTTGGAGTTGGAGGGCCTCCTCACTCGAGGTTGGTGTGCCCACGGAGCGAACCCTGCAACTTCAGGGCATGGTTGGTGGTTAGGATCACCACGTGGAGTCCTTTTCCCTTAGGAGGGAGGTGGCCTTTTGGGCTGCTGATTTCCAGGTTTTTAGATACCGCCAGTATCTTGGCCAGATGTGGCAGTAGGCCAAGCCCCTTGGTGACCGTAGTTTATCCTACCTGGATGGCATTCTTGCATTGTTCCATTTCAAGTGGTCCCAGTTTTTGCACTAATTCTCCAATGGCGATTCACCTTTCACCAGGAATGTAAAGATCAAAGGGTTTAGCTAAATTAGGGAGTTCCAGGGCAAGGGTCTGAATTGACTGCTCTTTCCATTCTTGAAAGGCCACTTCTGGATTCTATTCAAAAGGATCATCATCTTTTCCTTTCAGTGTTTCATATAGAGGCCCAGCTAGTAGAGTGTAGTTAGGGATCCAGAAGCAGCAAACCCTGGCCTCCCCAGGAACCCCTAAGCTGTCTTCTAGTTTTAGAAAGGGGTAAGGCTGAAAATGGTTTCTTCCCTTTCCTGGGATGGGCTTCTCCGACCTTGTGTGAGAATGAAGCCCAGGCAGGTCACCGCAGTCTGTGATATTTGAGCTTTTTCTTGGACAACTTCTATCCTTTATTGGCTTGGTAGTTCAGAGGCCTCCTTAGTAGGGCTGGCGATCAGAATGTCGTCTGCGTACTGAAGGAGGGTTTCCTTTTCCAGAGGTAGAACTTTTAGGTCTTTAGCTAAGGTTTCCCCAAAGATGGTGTGGGAATTTTTGCACCCTTGGGGCAAGACGGCCCGGAAGTATTGTTTTAGTTGTATGTTGAGTCCTGCCACTCACAAGCCAAAATTTCTTGTGACTCTGGGACTAATGGAATACAAAAGAAGGCATCATTGAAGACTAATACAGAATACCATGTCCTGGTGGTTGGTAGAATGACCAGCAGGGTGTAGGAATTAGGAGCAACTGGAGGTATATCCTCGGTGGCTTCACTGACTGTCCTGACATCCTTTACCAGGTCCCCAGCAGCCCATGGGGCTCTCGTGGTCACACCAATCCCAGAATATGGAGCTCACCTGGGCAGGTACCCCACCCCCACCCCAGCCCACGGGGCTCTCGTGGTCAGGCCCCTCCCAGGATACAGAGTTACCCTTGCAGGTACCGTGGCAGGGCTGGGCACACAGGAACCGTGCACATAGCCCTCATTGCAGAGCACCCCCAGCTCACCTGTCGCTCAGAGCTGACACAGAGCACCTCAGAGCAGGACTTGAACTAACAAACAGTAGCTGCGACAGGTCTGTGACCCTGGGCATCACTCTGTGCGGCCTCCCTCCACCTGGTCTTCCAGAGACTTCCACTGCACCCAGGGCACCAGGCCTCTGTCTCCAACCACCACCCACCCCTCCTCTCCCTGACTCCTGGGTTCCTCTCATTAGGAGAGGGTTTTCTTGAAGTTGTCTCCCACTCATGGGCCAGATAAAATGATTAGAAAACAAGCCAAAGCTGCAGCCCCTTGTCTATCCTGACTCTCAGGAGCCCACACCTGTTCCTTGGACCTGGCCGGTTCAGCAAGTTCCATTTTCTGCAACTGTGAGCCCCTGAGGGGTGATGATTGGCTGAGCTGGGCAGCCTTACCGTGCCAGCCTGCCCTTCCCAGGTGTGCCTGGGTTGAGATCAATATAAATACCACTCCAGGCAGCAAGAGCCCCTGCAGCCGTGCCTGACGCCATTTTCTCTGCCCTGTCAGCAGTCTCGGGGCTGGGCTGGTGGGAGGGAGTGAGAGGCCACGGCTTTGTGGGTGGCCCAGTGTGAGTGGGGCTCTGCTGGACTTTCTGCAGCAGTTGCCAGGCTGCCACCTGCTAAAGAAGAGGATGTGTCACCCATACCTGCTGCTGGAATTTCTCCCTGGGCAGAGGTGAGGAAGGAAAAAAGCAGTGGGGGCAGGGACAGGACGGGTATCTCAGGCAGGGAAATGGAAATCTTCCAGAAGAGCACCCAGGGCCAGGACCATCCTGGCTGGCCTGCAGACACCAAGTTGGCCGGCATGCTGTCACTCGTGTGGCTCTATGGCCCTTCCTCTAGGCTTTCAAGTCCTTGTATATATTCAGGTGTTTTACCTGGGACGGGTGGGAACAGTTCAGCAGCAGCTGGCCTGGGGCTCATCTCACGTTTACTCACAGATGTCTCGGCACGGTCCCCCAGGCTTGTAATGAGGACACTCCTTGCGGGGTGGCTGCTGGCTGCATGCAAGCGGAATCCCCACCTCTGACCAACTTCAGAATTGTCTATCACTGGAGCAAGTGCCCTGATTGGGTTTTCATCTGTATAACTGGTGGGTTCTGTTTTGTTTTTTTTCTTTTTTGTTTCAAGGTAGGTTTTATTCCTCTTTTTTGTACTTATGGATGTAAGCATGGAAATAATTCATTCATATAAATACATGTATGTGAAGGGAATAACATTTTTCCGTTTTTTAAAAAATTTTATTTTTCATTTTATTTTATTTATTTTTTATACAGCAGGTTCTTATTGGTTATCTATTTTATACATATAAATGTATACATGTCAATCCCGATCTCCCAACTCCTCCCACCGCCACCCCCCCATGGCTTTCCCCTCTTTGTGTCCATACATTTGTTCTCTACATCTGTGTCTCTATTTCTTCCCTTCAAACCGGTTAATCTGTACAGTTTTTCTAGGTTCCACATATATGCGTTAATATACAATATTTGTTTTTCTCTTTCTGACTTACTTCACTCTGTATGACAGTCTCTAGATCCATCGACGTCTCTACAAATGACCCAATTTCATTCCTTTTTATGGCTAATAGTCCATTTTATATATGTACCACATCTTTATCCATTTGTCTGTCTGTGGGCATTTAGGTTGCTTCCATTACCTGGCTATTGTAAATAGTGCTGCAATGAACATTGTGGTGAATGTGTCTTTTTGATTTATGGTTTTCTCTGGGTATATGCCCAGTAGTGGGTTGCTGGATCATATGGTAATTCTATTTTTAGTTTTTTAAGGAACCTCCATACTGTTCTCCATAGTGACTATCAATTTACATTCCCACCAATCGTGGAAGAGGGTTCCTTTTCTCCACACCCTCTCCAGCATTTGTTGTTTGTAGATTTTCTGATGATGCCCATTCTAACAGGTGTGAGGTGATACCTCATTGTAGTTTTGATTTGCATTTCTCTAATAATTAGTGATGTAGAGCAGCTTTTCATGTGCTCCTTGGCCATCTCTACGTCTTTTTGGAAGAAATGTCTATTTAGATCTTCTGCCCATTTTTGTATTGGGTTGTTTGTTTTTTTAATATTGAGCTGCATCAGCTGTTTATATATATTGGAGATTAATCCTTTGTCCATTGATTCAGTTGCAAATATATTCTCCCATTCTGAGAGTTGTCTTTTTGTGTTTGTAGTTTCCATTGCTTTGCAAAAGCTTTTACGTTTCATTAGGTCCCATTTGTTTAGTTTTCTTTTTTATGTCATTACTCTAGGAGGTGGATCAAAAAAGATCTTGCTGTGATTTATGTTAGAGTATTCTTCCTATGTTTTCCTCTAAGAGTTTTATACTGTCCGGTCTTACATTGAGGTCTCTAATCCATTTTGAATTTATTTTTGTGTATGGTGTTAGGGGGTGTTCTAATTTCATTCTTTTACATGTAGCTGTCCATTTTTCCCAGCACCACTGATTGAAGACACTGTCTTTTCTCCATTGTATAGTCTTGCCTACTTTGTCATAGATTAGTTGACCATACGTGTGTAGGTTTATCTCTGGGCTTCTTTCTTTTTTATTTTCCTTTTACACCTTTATTGGAGTATAATTGCTTTACAATGGAGTGTCAGTTTCTGCTGTATAACAAAGTGAATCAATTATACATATACATATATCACCATATCCCCTCCCTCTTACATCTCCCTCCCACCCTCCACATCCCACCCCTTTAGGTGGTCGCAAAGCACCGAATTGATCTCCCTGTGCTATGTGGCTGCTTCCCAGTAGCTATCGATGTTACATTTGGTAATGTATATATGTCCATGGCACTCTCTCACTTCGTCCCAGCTTACCCTTCCCCCTCCCCGTGTCCTCAAGTCCTTTCTCTATGTCTGTGTCCTTAATCCTGTCCTGCCCCTAGGTTCTTCATAAACTTTTTTCTTTAGATTCCATATATCTCTGTTAGCACACGGTATTTATTTTTCTCTTTCTGACTCACTTCACTGTGTAGGACAGACTCTAAGTCCATCCCCCTCACTACAAATAACTCAGTTTTGTTTCTTTTTATGGCTGAGTAATATTCCATTTATATATGTGCCAGATATTCTTTATCCATTCATCTGTCGATGGACACTTAGGTTGCTTCCATGTCCTGGCTATTGTAAGTAGAACTGCAACGAACATTGTTGTATATAACTCTTTTTGAATTATGGTTTTCTCAGGGCAAATGCCCAGTAGTTGGATTGCTGGGTCGTATGGTACTTCTATTTTTAGTTTTTTAAGGAACCTCTATACTGTTATCCCTAGTGGGTATAACAATTTACATTCCCAGCAACAGTGCAAGAACGTTCCCTTTTCTCCAGTAAATGCCTCTCCAGCATTTATTGTTTGTAGATTTTTTGATGATTGCCATTCTGACTGCTGGGAGGTGATAACTCACTGTAGTTTTGATTTGCATTTCTCTAATGATTAGTGATGTTCAGCATCCTTTCATGTGTTTATTGGCAATCTGTATATCTCCTTTGGAGAAATGTCTATTTAGGTCTTCTGCCCATTTTTGGATTGTGTTGTTTGTTTTTGTGATATTGAGCTACACGAGCTGCTTGTAAATTTTGGAGATTAATCTTTTGTCATTTGCTTCATTTGAAAACATTTTCTCCCATTCTGAGGGTTGTATTTTCGTCTTGTTTATGTTTTCCTTTGCTGTGCAAAAGCTTTGAAGTTTCATTAGGTCCCATTTGTTTATTTTTGTTTTTATTTCCACTTCTCTAGGAGGTGGGTCAAAAAGGATCTTGCTGTGATTTATGTCATAGAGTGTTCTGCCTATGTTTTCCTCTAATAATTTTATAGTGTCTGGTCTAACATTTAGATCTCTAATTAATTTTGAGTTTATTTTTGTGTATGATGTTATGGAGCGTTCTAATTTCATTCTTTCACGTGTGGTTGTCCAGTTTTCCCAGCACCACTTACTGAAGAGACTGTCTTTTCTTCATTGTATATCTTTGCCTCCTTTGTCATAGATGAGTTAGCCATAGGTACGTAGGTTTATCTCTGGGCTTTCTATCTTGTTCAATTGATCTATATTTCTGTTTTTGTGCCAGTACCATATAGTCTTGATTAATGTAGCTTTGTAGTATAGTCTGAAGTTAGGAAGTCTGATTCCTCCAGCTCTTTTAATTTCCCTCAAGATTGCTTTGGCTATTCGGGGTCTTTTGTGTCTCCATACAAATTTTAAGATTTTTTTGTTCTAGTTCTGTAGAAAATGCCAGTGGTATTTGATAGGGATTGCATTGAATCTGTAGCTTGCTTTGGGTACTATAGTCATTTACACAATATTGATTCTTCTAATCCAAGAACATGGTTTATACCTCCATATGTTTATATCATCTTTGATTTCTTTCAGCAGTGTCTTATAGTTTTCTGAGTACAGGTCTTTTACCTCCTTATGTAGGTTCATTCCTCCGTATTTTATTCTTTTTGTTGCAATGGTGAATGAGATTGTTTCCTTAATTTCTCTTTCTGATCTTTCATTATTAGTGTATAGGAATGCAAGAGATTTCTGTGCATTAATTTTGTATCCTGCAACTTTACCAAATTCATTGATTAGCTCTAGTAGTTTTCTGGTGGCATCTTTAGGATTCACTATGTGTAGTATCGTGTCATTTGCAAACAGTGACAATTTTACTTCTTCTTTTCCAATTTGTATTCCTTTTATTTCTTTTTCTTCTCTGATTACTGTGTCTAGGACTTCCAAAACTATGTTGAGTAATAGTGGTGAGAGTGGACATCCTTGTCTTGTTCCTGATCTTAGAGGAAATGCTTTTAGTTTTTCACTATTGAGAATGATGTTTGCTGTGGGTTTGTCATATACTGCCTTTATTATGTTGAGGTAGATTCCCTCTATGCCCACTTTTTGGAGACTTTTAATCATAAATTGGTGTTGAATTTTGTCGAAAGCTTTTCCTGCATCTATTGGGATGATCATATTTTTATTCTACAATTTGTTAATGTGGTGTATCACATTGATTGATTTGTGTATATTGAAGAATTCTTGCATCCCTGGGATAAACCCCACCTGATCATGGTGCATGATCCTTTTAATGTGTTGTTCAATTCTGTTTCCTAGTATTTTGTTGAGGATTTTTACATCTATATTAATCAGTGATATTGGTCTCTAATTTTCTTTTTCTGTAGTATCTTTGTCTGGTTTTGGTATCAGGGTGATGGTGGCCTCATATAATGAGTTTGGGACTGTTCCTTCCCCTGAAAAGTTCTGAAGAGTTTGAGAAGATTGGGTGTTAGCTCTTGTCTAAATGTTTGATAGAATTCACCTCTGATGCCATCTAGTTCTGGACTTTTGTTTGTTGGAAGATTTTTAATCACACTTTCAATTTCATTACTTGTGATAGGTCTGTTCATATTTTCTATTTCTTCCCGGTTCAGTCTTGGAAGGTTATACCTTTCTAAGAATTTGTCCATTTCTTCCAGGTTGTCCATTTTATTGGCATAGAGTTGTTTGTAGAGGTCTCTTAGGATGCTTTGTATTTCTGTGGTGTCTGTTACAACTTCTCCTTTTTCATTTCTAATTTTATTGATTTGAGTCCTCTCCCTCTTTTACTTGAGTCTGGCTACAGGTTTATCATTTTTGTTTATCTTCTCAAAGAACCAGCTTTTAGTTTTATTGATCTTTGCTATTGTTTTTATTTCATTTATTTCTGCTCTGATCTTTATGATTTCTTTCCTTCTATTAACTTTGGGTTTTGTTCTTCGTTCTCTAGTTCCTTTAGGTGTAGGGTTAGATTGTTTATTTGAGATTTTTCTGGTTTCTTGAGGTAGGCTTTTATTGCTATAAACTTCCCTCTTAGAACTGTTTTTGCTGCATCCCATAGGTTTTCAATCATCGTGTTTTTGTTGTCATTTGTCTCTAGGTAGTTTTTGATTTCCTCTTTTATTTCTTCAGTGATCTCTTGGTTATTTAGAAACGTATTGTTTAGCCTCCATGTGTTTGTTTTTTACGTTATTTTCCCTGTAATTGAGTTCTAATCTCATAGCATTGTGGTCGGAACAGCTGCTTGATATGATTTCAGTTTTGTTAAATTTACTGAGGCTTTATTTGTGACCCAAGATGTGATCTATCCCGGAGAATGTTCCGTGTACCATTGAGAAGAACTTGTAGTCTGCTGTTTTTGGATGGAATGTCCTATAAATATCCATTAAATCTATCTGGTCTATTGTGTCATTTAAAGCTTGTGTTTCCTTATTAATTTTCTGTCTGGATGATCTCCATTGGTGTAAGTGAGGTGTTAAAGTCCCTTGCTATTATTATGTTACTGTTGATTTCCTCTTTTATAGCTGTTAGCAGTTGCCTTATATATTGAGGTGTTCCTGTGTTGGGTACATATATATTTATAATTGTTATATCTTGGATTGATCCCTTGATCATTATGTAGTGTCCTTCCTTGTCTCTTGTAACATTCTTTATTTTAAAATCTATTTTATCTGATATGAGTATTGCTACTCCAGCTTTCTTTTGATTTTCATTTGCATGGAATATATTTTCCATCCCCTCACTTTCAGTCTGTATGTGTCCCTAGGTTTGAAATGGGTCTCTTGTAGACAGCATATATATGGATCTTGTTTTTCTATCCATTCAGTAAGCCTGTGTCATTTGGTTGGAGCATTTAATCCATTCATGTTTAAGGTAATTATCAATATGTATGTTCCTATTACTATTTTCTTAATTGTTATGGGTTTGTCTTAGTGGGTCCTTTTCTTCTCTTGTGTTTCCCACTTAGAGAAGTTCCTTTAGCATTTGTTGTAGAGCTGGTTTCATGGTGCTGAATTCTCTTAGCTTTTGCTTGTCTGTAAAGCTTTTGATTTCTCCATCAAATCTGAATGAGATACTTGCTGGGTGGAGTACTCTTGGTGGTAGGTTCTTCCTTTTCATCACGTTAAATTTATCATGCCACTCCCTTCTGGCTTGTAGATTTTCTGCTGAGAAATCAGCTGTTAACCTTATGGGAGTTCCGTTGTATGTTGTCATTTTTCCCTTGTTGCTTTCAATAATTTTTCTTTGTCTTTAATTTTTTCAATTTGATTACTGTGTGTCTCGGCATTTTTCTCCTTTGGTTTATCCTGCCTGGGACTCTCTGCGCTTTGTGGACTTCGGTGGCTATTTCTTTTCCCATGTTAGGGAAGTTTTCAACTATAATCTCTTCAGATATTTTCTCGAGTCCTTTCTCTCTCTGTTCTCCATCTGGGACCCCTATAATGCGAATGTTGTTGCATTTAATGTTGTCCCAGAAGTCTCTTAGGTTGTCTTCATTTATTTTCATTCTTTTTCTTTATTCTGTTCCATGGCAGTGATTTCCACCTTTCTGTCTTCCAGGTCACTTATCCGTTCTTCTGTCACAGTTATTCTGCTACTGATTCCTTCTAGTGTATTTTTCATTTCAGTTATTGTATTGTTCATCTCTGTTTGTTTGTTCTTTAATTCTTCTAGGTGTTTGTTCCTTAATTCTTCTAGGTCTTTGTTAAGCATTTCTTGCATCTTCTCGATCTTTGCCTCCATTATTTTTCTAAGGTCTTGGATCATCTTCACTATCATTATTCTGAATTCTTTTACTGGAAGGTTACCTATCCCCACTTCATTTCATTGTTTTTCTGAGGATTTATCTTGTTCCTTGATCTGGTATAAAGTCCTCTGCCTTTTCATTTTCTCTATCTTTCTGTGAATGTGGTTTTCCTTCCACAGGCTGCAGAATTGTAGTTCTTCTTGCTTCTGCTGTCTGCTCTCCAGTGATTGAGTCTATCTGAGAGGCTTGTGCAAGCTTCCTTATGCGAGGGACTGGTGGTGGGTAGAGCTGGGTGTTGCTCTGGTGGGCAGAGCTTTAATCTGCTTGTCTGTGGATTAAATAAAAGTTTAATAAAAAGTTTAATCCGCTTGTCTGCTGAGGCATGGGGCTGGGTTCTCTCCCTGTTGGTTGTTTGGACTGAGGCGACCCAGCACTGGAGCCTACCTTGCTCTTGGTGAGGCTAATGGTGGACTCTGGGAGAGTTCACGCCAAGGAGTATTTCCCAGAACTTCTGCTGTCAGTGTCATTGTCCCCATGGTGAGCTGCAGCCACACCCCACCTCTGCAGGAGACCCTCTAAAACTAGCAGCTAGGTATGATCATTCACCTATGGGGTGACTGCTCCTTCCCCTGGGTCCTGATGTGCACACTACTTTGTGTGTGTCCTCCAAGAGGGGAGTCTCTGTTGAGACTCTGAGTCTCTGAGTGCAGTTGAGACTCTGAGTGGAGTCGCACAGACTCTGGGTCCTGTGGAGCTTCGATGTTTTGTGGTTCTAGAAATCCTATAGGAGACGGTCCACAGCAGGTGAAGCTAATGCTGTCATAGAGGTGGTGAAACCAAAGATCTGCAGTTCCGACTAGAGGTGCTGATGTACAAACAGGACAAAATCATCTCATGTGAATGTAGTTCAGGCATGTTTAAAATGAATGCAGTCATGTTAATGCCTAACATCTTCTATCTTGTGCCTCTCCTCAAGGACCCCCTCCTCAGTTCCTGAGTCTCCTGTAAGTCATGTACAGGGGAATGGAGAGTGGGCTCTGTCCAGTCTGAGCCCTGAGTTACCCTGTGTGTATCTTAGGATACTTTGTATTTCTGTGGTGGCTCTTGTAACATCATCTCTTTCAGTTCTGATTTATTTGGGCCCTCTCTTTTAAAAAAAGTACTACTGTTGTCTTTTATTCTTTACAGAAGTTTAATAAGTGTTTGATCTACTACCCTTACTCTATGTATACTTTTTGCCGTGAGATTTTTACTTTTGTTTGTTTTCTTGTTACTGTCAATAATTAGTGAGAATTCTTTTAAGCTACCTTCAACATTGCTTATAAAGCTGCTTTATTAGTGATGACAGAGCTTTAATGGAAGTCGTGCAATGTGCCAGCAAAAAGTCCCTTAAGTGTATGTCTCATTACTTCTTGTTCTTTTTTTTCCTTTTTTCTCTCTTTTTTTTCTTGTTCTTTTTTTAATTTTTATTTTTTATCAGAGCAAATTTGATTAAAATGTTTTGTTTGTTCTAGGTGTGTAAGATGTGGTTCTTTTACATGTATCTATACTTCTTCAGATCGTTTTCTCATGTAGCTTGTGACACAATGTTGAGTAGTCTTCTCTTGGTATTCCGTAGGTCTTTGATGATTATATATTTCACATGTGTTTCTATACCTATGTTAACCCCAATATCCTAATATATCCAGTCCTCACACCTTTCCATTTGGTGAACCTTAACTTTGTTTAATGAATCTGTGATTGCCTTTCTCTGTGGAAATATCTTCATTGGTATCAATTTTTAGCTAACACCTATAAGTGATATTATAGGATATGTGTCTTTTGCTGTCTGACTTAGTACAATTTGCCTGATTACCTCTAGAATCATCTACGGTGCTGCAAATGGCATTGTTTCATTTTTTTCCCTAGATAATATTCCATCTGTACATGTACCAGTTCTTCTTTGTCCACTCACCTCTTGATGGACTTTCTGGTTGCCTCCATGTCTTGGCTATTGTAATACTGCTGCACTGCACATTTGCCTGCCTGTGTCTTTCCAATTCTGTCTTCTTATGTTATAGGCCCAAGAGTGGGCCTCCTGTATCATATAGTATCTCAGGGTTTACCGTTTAAATGCACCATGATTCTGTGCTCATTAGTGGCTCTTTCCAGGTTACATCTCACTTAAAGTTGAGGGTATGCATTTCTCCACAACACCTTCAGCATTTATTTATTTATTTATTTTTAACATCTTTATTGAAGTATAATTGCTTTACAATGGTGTGCTAGCTTGTGCTTTACAACAAAATGAATCAGTTATACATATACATATGTTCCCATATCACTTCCCTCTTGCGTCTCCCTCCCTCCCACCCTCCCTCCCCTCCAGGCGGTCACAAGCACCGAGCTGATCTCCCTGTGCCATGCTGCTGCTTCCCACTAGCTATCTACCTTACGTTTGGTAGTGTATATATGTCCATGCCTCTCTCTCCCTTTGTCACAGCTTACCCTTCCCCCTCCCCATATCCTCAAGTCCATTCTCTAGTAGGTCTCTGTCTTTACTCCTGTTTTACCCCTAGGTTCTTCATGACATTTTTTTTTCTTAAATTCCAGGTATATGTGTTAGCATACGGTATTTGTCTCTCTCTTTCTGACTTACTTCACTGTGTATGACAGACTCTAGGTCTATCCACCTCATTACAAATAGCTCAATTTTGTTTCTTTTTATGGCTTCAGCATTTATTGTTTGTAGTTTTCTTGCTGATGGATATTCTGACTGGTGTGAGCTGATACCTCTTTGTGGTTGAATTTACATATGACTCATAATCCTTTGAAATTGAGCTTTAAGACATGTCCTTTTTATTTTTCAAACTGTGATTACAGCTTAGCCCTTCAAAGTGTTTTCTAAAGTATGTGTTACATTTTGAAATTTATTGGCCATTACCTCCCTCAAAACATTTTGAGGGCAGGTTTCATTTACAGCCCTGCAGTACTTGTTCACATGAAGTGACCATTAGCACAGGCTTTAAAGCTGCTTTTGCAGATAACGGCCAGATTGCGGCAGCCTTTCTTTGTTCCCCATGCTGGTACTAGGGAAACAGAGCTTCCAGCCAGTGGTCTTCCTCGGTTATAAATTAGAGTGGAATGTGCCCGGATAAACCCCCAAAGGCTGATGTCTCCTTATTTTTGTTTCTTTTTTAAATTTAATTTATATTTTTATCGGAGTAATATTCCATCGTGTATATGGACCACTTCTTGGTGCATAGCTCTGTTGAGGGACATTTTCGTTGCTTCCAAGTGTTGGCTATATTAAATATTGCTGGAGTGCAAGATTGCCAGCCTGTGACTTTTTGATTCTCATTTTCTCAGGTGATAGGCCCAGCAGTGGGTGTGACTGATTGACTAGTAGCTCAATGTTTACCTTTTCAAAGCACCTCCATTGTGTTTTCATTAGTGGCTCTTACCATGTCTCCCTTAGAACCGAGGGTACGAACTTCTCCACAATCCCTTCAGCATTTATAGTTTGCAGCATTTTTGCTAATGGCCAGTCTGACTGCTGTGACCTGATAGGTTTTTGTAATTTGGGTTTGCATGACTTTAAAAATTCCTAAAATTCATCATTTTCCACGCCTTTTTCCTTTCTGTTAAAAATCAAGTGTGAGTACAATATATCTCTTGAAGCTCTCTTCTTGGAAGGTTGCCCTCTTTTGAATTTTTGGTGGATATTCGACCCCAGGATTTTTTTGGAGGGCAGATGTCATTACAGAACTGCAAGTTTGGTGAATATTTAGTGACAATTAGCACTGGGTTTAAAGCTGCTGTTGTGGGAAACGGCCACAAGGAGGCAGCATTTGTCCTTTCCCAAATCTGAGTACTAGGGCAGCAGAGCCTTTCTGGAAGTCGTGGTCCTAGGTTTTAAGTTAGAATGGAATGTGCCAGGAGGAACGCCCATAAGTTTATGTCTCATTACATCTTGGTTTTTAAAATTTATTTAATCGGGGTAATGATTAGATATTGTTTGTCCAGATGTACACAATCTGGTTCATTTGTACAATATATATGTCTATTCATGTTCAGATCCTCTTCCCATGTAAAATATTACAGTGTTCCGTAGACCTCCCTTGCTATATGGTCCGTCTTTTCGATATATGTTTATTATATGTATTTGTATACGTATGGTAAGGTTAATCTTAATTTATCCATTCTGCCCACCTTTCCTTTTAGATAAGCATACTTAATTTCTAAGTCTGTGAGTGTCTTTCTCTGTGGAAATATGTTCATTTGTGTTAGTTATTAGATAACGCCTATAAGTGATATCATAGGATATAGGTCTTTTGCTTTCTGACTTACCTCATATTCTGTGATTATCTCCAAGCTCATCTATGGCACCTCAAATAGCAGTGTTTCATTGTTTTCTATGGCTAATATTCTATTGTGAACGTGGACCACTTCTTCTTCATCCATACATCTGTTGATGGACATTTTGGTGGCTTCACTGTCTTGGCTATTGTGAATAAGGCTGCAGTGTAGCTTTTGCAGCCCGAGTCTTCTCGATTCTGGTCTTCTCAGGTGAGAGGCCCAGTGGTGTGACTGCTGCATCGAATGGTATCTCAACTTTTACTTTTAATCGTAGTTCCTTTCTGTTCTCATTATTGGCTCTTACCACGTTACATCTCACCAGCAGCTAGAGGGTACACAGTTCTCTAAAACCCCTTCAGAATTTATTGTTTGTAGATCTTTTGCTGATGGTCAGTCGACTGGTGTGAGTTGAAACCTTTTTGTACATTAGATTTGCATGAGTCTAATAATTCCTGAGGTTGAGCTTTCACCCATTTTCCTTTTTTTAAACAAGAGAGTGAGTCAAACTTACCTCTTCATACTATCGTCTTGAAAAATTTGTCAGTTTTGAATTTTATTGTCCATTCCCTACCTCAGCACAGTTGTTTAGGGCAGGTGTCCTTTGCAGCCCTGAGTCCTTGTGAATGTTAAGAGAACATTAGCTGTGGGCTTAACGCCACTCTTGCGGAAAACGGCCACAAGGCAGCAGAATTTCTACATTGCCAACTCTGGGTTTTTGGGCAGCAGAGCCTTCCTGGAAATCGTGTTAGTAGGCTGCAAATTAGAGTGGAATGTGCCAGAGCACATCCCCAAGAGCTTATATCTCCTTACTTCTTGTTTGTTTTATAAATTTAATTTTTATTAATTATCAGAGCAAACTTGATAAAAATATTTTGTTTCTCCTAGGTGTACAGAATCTGGTTCATTATATCAATGTATCTGTCATTTATCTTTGCATTCTTTACTGTGTAGGTTATTACAGAGTGTTGCCTAGACCTCTCTTGGTATTCCATAGGTATTTTGTGATTATATATTTCATATGTATTAGCACATGTCTGTTAACCCTCATATCCTAATTCACACATTCCTTACACTTTTCCATTTGGTTAAACATAATTTTTTTTTCTTAATCCATGCTTTTCCTTCTCTTGGAAATAAGTTCGTGAGTATCAACTTTTAGGTAACACCTAGAAGTGATGTCATAGGATATCTGTCTTTCACTTTCTTTCTTTAATTTGAGTGATTATCTCTAGGTCCTTATATGGTGGTGCAAACGGCACTGTTTCATTGTTTTCCATGGCTAATATTCCATTGTTTATATGGACCACTTCCTCTTTGTGCATTTTTCTGTTGATGGACATTTTGGTTTCTTCCAAGTCTTGGCTATGTTAAATATTCCTGCAGTACAGGATTGCCAGCCTGTGTCTTTTCCATTCTGCTCTGCTCAGGTGATAGGCACATCAAAGGACCTACCAGATCACATGGTAGCTCAATTTTTACCCTTAAACGCACCTCCATTATGTTCTCGCTACTGGCTGTTACCAGTTTACATCCCCCCAGCAGCTGGAGGGTACACAGTTCTCTGAAACCCCTTCAGCATTTATTCTTTGTAGACTTTTTGCTGAAGAACATTCTGACGGCTGTGAGGTGAACATTTCTGTAATTGGATTTGCATGGCTTTATTCATTGCTGATGTTGCGCATTTTTCAATTTCCTTTTATTTTAAAGAGAAAAAAAGAAAAGACAAAATGTGCGTAAAATATGCCTCTTGACATTGTCTTCTTGAAATGTTGACGTCTTTTGAATTTTCTGGTCGATTACGACCCCAGGACATCTTTTGAGGCCCGGTGTCCTTTACAGTGCTGCACATATTTTGAATATTAAGTGAACATTACCTCTTGGTTTAAAGCTGCTGTTGTGTGAAACAGCCACAAGGCGGCAGCATTTCTCCTTTACCAAATCTGGTTACCAGGGCAACAGAGCCTTAATGGAAGTCCTGTTCTAGGTTGAAAATTAGAATGGGATGTGCCAGGAAAAATTCCTTTCAGTTTATGTCTCATTATTTCTTGTTCATATTTTTAATTTAATTTTTATTTTTTATCGCAGCAAATTTGATTACAATGGTTTTTTTTTTGTTCTAGGTGTGCAAGATGTGGTTCTTTCACACACATACATATATCTATTCTTCTTTGGAACCTTTTCCCAGGTAGGTTATGACACAATGTTGAGTAGTCTTCTCTTGGTATTCCATAGGTCTTTGGTGATTATATATTTCACATGTGTTTCTATATCTATGTTAACCCCAATATCATAATGTATCCAATCCTCACACCTTTTGATTTGGGGAACCATAAGTTTGTTCAATGAATCTGTGATTGCCTTTCTCTGTGGAAATATCTTCATTGTTATCAATTTTCAGGTAACACCTATAAGTGATATACGTTAGGTGTCTTTCGCTTTCTCACTTACTACAAGTTGCATGGTTACCTCTAGACTCATCTATGGTGCTGCAAATGGCATGGTTTCATTTTTTTCCCGAGCTAATATTCCATCTCTATATGTAACAGTTCCTCTTTGTCCACTCATCTGTTGATGGACTTTTGGTTGCTTCCATGTCTTGGCTATTGTAATACTGCTGCAGTGCAGATTTGCCTGCCTGTGTCTTTCCAATTATGTCTTCTTATGTTATAGGCCCAGGAGTGGGCCTGCTGGATCATATAGTAGCTCAATGTTTACCTTTTAAAGGCACCTCCACCCTGTTCCCATTAGTGACTCTTACCAGGTTACGTCCCACTTCAAATTAAGGGTATGCATTTCTCCACAACCTCTTCAGCATTGATCATTTGTAGTTTCTTTCCTGATGGTTATTCTGAATGGTGTGAGCTGATACCTCTGTGTGGTTGGATTTGCATGTGTCTCATAATCCTTTGAAATTGAGCTTTCAGGCATGTCCTTTTATTTTTCAAATGGTTATTACAGCTTAGTTCTTCAAATGGTTTTCTTGAAATATGTGCCACATTTTGAAATACTTTGATCTTTACCTCCTGCAAAACATGATGAAGGCAGGTTTCCTTTACAGCCCTGCAGGACTTGTTCATATGAAGTGAAAATTAGCATAGGTTTTAAAGCTGCTTTTGCAGGTAATGGCCAGAGGGTGGAGCATTTCATAATTCTATGAAACATAACTGAACACACAATATATATTTTTTCTTTTAAATTTCCATTGTTACTTTTTTAAAGTACAATTATAATTGAAGTTCTTTGTAACAAGTGAAATTTAAAAAATTAAAGGAAAAGA
The DNA here is from genome assembly GCF_964270905.1 of Leucopleurus acutus. Classification (NCBI taxonomy): domain Eukaryota; kingdom Metazoa; phylum Chordata; class Mammalia; order Artiodactyla; family Delphinidae; genus Leucopleurus; species Leucopleurus acutus. The sequence goes on along the minus strand of NW_028139129.1, from coordinate 159,252 downwards.
TAATATTTTACCACTTGCCATCCTTTCCCATTTACTGAAACGACCAGCATAATGTGTAGAGTTCTCATTTTATCCAGGTGTTCTATACATCTGGAATATCATGCTTCTCACTGTAGAAAAACAGATTTAGCTCTCACACTTTTTATAGGCTACATAACAGTCCATAGAACAGAAGTACCAACTATTTCAGACTTAGCTTTTTGAGGGACACTCAGGTTACTTTCTGTTTTATTTTGTTGTTCTTTTTCTGGGGGGGGGTAGGAGTTTATTATTTAATTATTTATTTTTGTTGTGTTGGGTCTGAGTTTCCGTGTGAGGGCTTTCTCTAGTTGTGGCAAGTGGGGGGCCACTCTTGATCTCGGTGCGCGGGCCTCTCACTATTGCAGCCTCTCTTGTTGCAGAGCACAGGCTCCAGATGCGAGGGCTCACTGGTTGTGGCTTATGGGCCTAGTTGCTCCATGGCATGTGGGATCCTCCCAGACCAGGGCTCGAACCTGTGTCCCCTGCATTAGCAGGCAGATTCTAACCACCGCACCACCAGCGAAGCCCCCTATTTTGTTGTTCTGCTAGTTTGTTTTAACCCAAGAAAATATTTTTTTAAATACAAAAAAACTAAATTAAGCTAAGGGTAAGGATTAGGGTTTAGGGTAAGGTTTAAGGTTAGGATACGGGTTAGGATTATTGTACGGCTTAGAGTATGGTTTAGGGTTATGGTTGTGGTATGGGTTAGTGTTAGGGTACAGTTTAGGGTATGGCTATGGTTTAGTGTTAGGGTACGGGTTAAGGTATGGGTTAGTGTTAGGGTATGGGTTAGGATTAGGGTATGGTTTACATTCAGGGTTATGGTTAGGTTTAGTGTATGGGTTAGTGTTAGGTATGGGTTAGGGTAAGGGTTAGGGTTAGGTTTAGTGTTAAGGAAGGGGTACAGTTTAGGGTACAGTATAGGGAACAACAAAGGGTTAGGGTTAGGGTACGTGTTAGGGTACAGTTTAGTGTTAGTGTACGGGTTAGGATTAAGGTATGGTTTAGGGTAAGGGTTAGGGTTAGGGTTAGGGAACGGGTATGGTTTGGGGTACAGTTTAGGGTATGACCACGGGTTAGGAGTAGGGTAAGTGTTAAGGTATAGTTTAGTGTTAGTGTACAGGTTAGGATTATGGTACGGGATAGTGTAAGGGTTAGGGTTAGGGTTAGGGAATGGGTACAGATTAGGTTACAGGTTAGGGTATGACAATGGGTTAGGGTTAGGGTACGTGTGAGTGTATGGGTTAGGATTAGGGTACGGGTTAGGTTATGGGTTAATGTTAGGGGATGGGTTAGGATTAGGGTACGGGTTATGGTACGGTTTAGGGAAAGGGTTAGGATATGGGGTAGGGTAAGGATAAAGTTTAGTGTATGGCTATGTGTTACTGTTAGGGTACATGTTAGCATACGGGTTAGTGTTTGTGTACAGCTTACGGTAAGGGTTAGGGTTAGGGAATGGGTACGGTCTCAGGTACAGGTTAGGGTACGGTAGCGGGATAGGGTTAGGGTACGTGTTAGGATGAGACTTCTTTGTAGTGTAGATTTGAATTTCCCGCTTGCTTGGTTGGCCAAAAAGGGCGTATGCGTTTTATCCTGAATATATTCAGGAAAAAACGCATACGCCCTTTTTGGCCAAGTGCATCGTTGCCGAAGATCTGCCGCTTTTCATATGCTTTAAATGCAATTCCAATCTACCTCCTGAAATCTGTTTCCTGCAATTGTGCCTTGTTTCAAGTCCTCTTCACAGCCATACCTCAATACATTTTTGGACAATAGTTGTCCTTTATAACTCTGCAGGTTTGTGAATTGCAGTGCCCCTGAGCTCGTTTTTTCAACTCGCTTTCTGTGAGCTGGCCACAAATCAACAGGATTGCTTCAGGCCCTATTCTGGTTCCGGCACGGCACGCTGAGTCTTTGGTTAATTCTACATCCTGGTGGGAAATTAGAGTGAAATGTGCCCGTCCAAACACCTACAGCTAGTCTCTCATTGGTTCTCCCTATTCCCGTTCATCCTCCGCAGAAATTGCAGAGTGTGCCAAACAGGAGGTTACAAGCACTGACTCTCCAAGTGGGGAGATTGTTAGTAAAGCGCCTGGAATGGTGAACCCGAGTACCAGCGGACGAATAATGAGATGCGTTTTAGAAACCTTGCCCGATCACACTGTGGACCATCCTCTGGGTTTCCCACACATGTTTTAGCTGTAGGAAGAATCCCTTAAACCTGGAGAGTTGGGACCCATGGAATGGGTAGCACGCAGTACTACTTCAAAGGGTTTGCATTTGCTCACCGAACCTCACCAATCCTCACAGCCCCAAGTGTCCAGCCTTATGTCTCTCCCAGCTGTGGGTGTAGATGTGGTAAATCCAGGTTTCGTCACAAGCCCCGAACGAATTATTTAAGAATTTATCTCTCTTTCACTGTCTTTGTGTTTTGATTTTGAAATTTATTTTTATAATGGGGTTTAGCTGATTTTCACTGCTGTGTTTATGCCGCTCGATGCACACTTGATCCTCTTATGGAGACATATAAACACATAGGTTTTAAGATTCTTACTAGTCAGATATATTCCTCTGCAGTGAATAGGGGTTGTTGAGTCCACTTCGTTGAACAAGGAATATATCTTGTCTATTACTGGCTTATGGAACGGTATCTGTGCTCATTTCAATCTCTGGTTTTATGCAGCACCCCAACTCACCTTTCCCCTTAAGCAAGCATAAGTTGGTTTTCTAAATGTGAGACTCTGTTCTGTTTTGTAATTCAGTTCATGTGTAGCCAAGTTTACATTCCCTCTATAAGTGATATCTTATGACTAGTTTCTTTTTCTGTGTGACTTATTTCACTCAGAATCATCTTACCTAAATCCACTCATTATGCTGCTATGGGCCTGATGACATTGATTTCATTGCAGAGTGATATTCCAGTCTATGTAAGTACCACAACTTCTTTATCCATTTTTCTCTTTCTGGGATACTTAAGTTGTTCCGTTGTCGAGGTTCTTGTAAACACAGCAGCCCTAAACTTTGGGGTGGCTGAGTCTTGTTGATTTTAATTTTCCTAAGCTATAGGGTCATAGGTGGAAGTGCCCGAGTCTCTGTAGCTTTATTTTTTAGAGGTTTCAGGAAACACCATACACTTCTCCAGAGTGGCTGTTGGCCATTTACATCCCGCCCATCAGCACAACAAGGCTCCCTGTTCTCCATGGTCTGTCCTGCCTTTCTGGTTTTTACACTTTTTTCAGATGGCCCATTTGACCGGTGGGAAGTGAGACTTCATTGTAGTGCGGATTTCCATTGCACGCTTCCTTGGTTGGCTAAAAAGGCCGTATGCGTTTTTTCCTGGATATATTCAGGAAAAAACGCATGTGCATTTTTTGGCCAAGTGCATCATTGTCGAAGTTCTGCCGCTTTTCATATGTTTTAATGCAGTTTCCATCTACCTCCTGAAATATATTTCCTGCAATTGTGCCATGCTTTCAAGTCCTCTTTGCAGCCTTACTTCAGTATATTTTTGGACGATAGCTGTCATTTATAACTCTGCAGGTTTATGAATTACAGTGCCCCTAAGGTCCTTTCTTCAACTCGCTTTCTTGTGAGCTGGCAGGAAAACCACAGGATTGCTTCAGGCCCTAATCTGGTTTCATCACGGCATGCTGAGCCTTTTGTTAATTCCTCTTCCTGGTGGGAAATTAGAGTGAAATGTGACCGTCCAAACACCTACAGCTAGTCTCTCATTGGTTCTCCCTATTCCTGTTCAACCTCTGCAGAAACTGCTAACTGTGCTAAACAGGAGTTTTAAGGCACAGACTCTCCACTTGGGGAGATTTTTAGTAAAGCATCTGGAATGGCGAACCCGTGTACCAAGGGACAAAAAATGAGATGAGGTTTAGAAACGTTGCCCGATCACATGGTGTACAATCCTCTGGGTTTCCCATGCATGTTTTAGCTGTAGGAAGAATCCCTTAAACCAGGAGAGTTGGGACCCATGGAATGGGTAGCATACAGTATTACTTCAAAGGGTCTCCATTTGCTCACCGAACCTCACCAATCCTCTCAGCCCCAAATGTCCTGCCTTATGTCTCACCCAGCTGTGGGTGTGGATGTGGTAAATCCAAGTTTCATCACAAGCCCTGAACGAATTATTTAAGAACTTTCTCTCCTTCACTGTCTTTGTTTTTGAAATTTATTTTAATAATGGGGTTTAGTTGATTTTCATGGCTGTGTATACTGCTCTACACACACTTGATTCTCTTACGGAGACATATAAATACATATGTTTTAATATTCTTATTGTCAGATATATTCCTCTGCAGTGAATAGGCGGTGTTGAGTCTAATTCGTTGAGCAAGGAGTATATCTCGTCTATTACATATTTGGCTTATGGAATAGTATCTGTGCTAATTTCAATCTCTGGTTTTACGTAGCACCCCAACTCATCATTCCCCTTAAGAAAGCATAAGTTTGTTTTCTAAATGTGAGACTCTGTTCTGTTTTGTAATTCAGTTCATGTGTAGCCAAGTTTACATTCCCTCTATAAGTGATATCTTATGATAAGTTTCTTTTTCTGTGTGACTTATTTCCTTTGAATCATTGTACCTAAATCCATTCATTATGCTTGTACAGGCCGGACGACATTGATTTCATTGCTGAGTGATGTTCCATTGTACGTAAGTATGAAAACGTCTTTATCCATTTCTCTCTTTCAAGGATATTTAATTTGTACCGTAGTCGAGACTCTTGTAAACAGAGCAGCCCTAAACTTTGGGGTGGTTGTTTCTTGTTATTTTAATTTTCCTGAGTTATAGTGCTATAAGTAGGTTTAGGGTTAGGGTTAAGGTTAGGGTTAGGGAACGGGTATGGTTTAGGATGGACAATGGTTTAGGGTGAGCGAAAGTGTTAGGGTACAGGTCAGTGTTAGTGTACCGTTTAGGATTAGGGTAAGTGTTAGGGTAATGCTTCAGGTTAGGGTTATGTTTAGGGAATGGGGATGGTTTAGGGTAGAGGTTAGGGTACGACAACAGTTTAGGGATAGCGTACATGTAAGGGTAAGGGTTAGTGTTAGCGTACGGGTGAGGATTAGGGGACGGGTTAGGGTAAGGCTTCGGGTAAGGGTTAGGGTTAGCGTTAGGGATAGGGGACGGTGACCGTTTAGGGAACAGGTTAGGGTATGACAATGGTTGAGAGTCAGCATTCGTGTTAGGGTATGAGTTAGAGTTAGCGTATGGGTTAGGATTAGGGGACCGGATAGGGTAAGATTTCGGGTAAGGGTTAGGGGACGGGGAAAGTTTAGGGTACAGGTTAGGGTACGACAAGAGTTTAGGGTGAGCGTACATGTTAGGGTATGGGTTAGTGTTAGAATATGGGTTAGAATTAGGGGACGGGTTACGGTAAGGCTTCAGGTAAAGTTTAAGGTTAGGATTAGGGGACTGGGAAGGTTTAGGGTACAGGTTAGGGAACGACGATCGTTTAGGGTGAGTGTACATGTTAGGGCATGGGTTAGTGTTAGCATACGGGTTAGGATTAGTGGACAGGTTAAGGTAAGGCTTCGGGTAAAGGTTAGGGTTAGGGTTAGGGGACGGGGAAGTTTAGGGTACAGTTTAGGGTACGACAATGGTTTAGGGTGAGTGTACGTGTTAGGGTACGGGTTAGTTTAGCGTATGGGTTAGGATTAGGGGACGGGTTAGGGTAAGGCTTCAGGTAAGGGTTGGGTTAGGAGAGGGGGACAGTTTAGGGTACAGGTTAGGGTGTGACAGCGGTTTAGGGTGACCGTACGTGTTAGGGTATAGGTTAGTGTTAGCGTACGGGTTAGGATTAGGTGACGGGTTAGGGTAAGGCTTCAGGTAAGGGTTAGGGTTAGGGTTAAGGGACGGGGACGGTTTAGGGTACAGATTAGGGTACTACAACGGTTTAGGGTGAGTGTACGTGTTAGGATATGAGTTAGTGTTAGCGTACGGGTTAGGATGAAGGGACAGGATGGGATAAGGCTTCGGGTAAGTGTTAGGGTTAGGCTTATGGGACAGGGACGGTTTAGGGTACATGTTAGGGTACAACAACGGTTTAGGGTGAGCATAGGTATTAGAGTACAGGTTAGTGTTAGGGTATGGCTTAGGATTAGGGGACGAGTTAGTGTAAGGCCTCGGGTAAGTGTTAGGGTTAGGGGACAGGGTCGGATTAGGGTACAGTTTAGGGTACGACAATGGTTAAGGGTGAGCATACATGTTAGGGTACAGGATAGTGTCAGCGTATGGGTAAGGATTAGGGGAAAGTTTAGGGTATGGCTTCCAGTAAGGGGTACGGTTAGGGTTAGGGAATGGAGACGGTTTAGGGCACAGGTTAGTGTACAACAACGGTTTAGGGTGAGCATAAGTGTTAGGATATGGGTTAGTGTTAGCGTACGGGTTAGGATTAGGGGACGGGTTAGGGTAAGGCTTCGGGTAAGGGTTAGGGTTACGGTTAGGGGACGGGGACAGTTTACGGTACAGGTTAGGGTACGACAAAGGTTTAGGGTGAGGCGTACGTGTTAGGGTATGGGTTAGTGTTAGCGTACTTGTTAGGATTAGGGGACAGGTTAGGGTAAGGCTTCGGGTAAGGGTTAGGGGACGGGGACAGTTTAGGGGACAGGTAAGTGTACAACAACGGTTTAGGGTGCGCGTAAGTGTGAAGGCACGGGTTAGTGTTATTGTACGGGTTAGGATTAGGGGACGGGTTAGGGTAAGGCTTCGCTAGGGGTTAGGGTTAGGTATGGGTTAGGGTTACTGTTAGGATTAGGTGGACAGGGACGGTTTCGGGTACAGGTTAAGGTACGACAATGGTTTAGGGTAAGCATACGTGTGAGGGCACGGGTTAGTGTTAGAGTAAGGGTTAGGATTAGTGGACGGGTTAGGGTTAGGGTTAGGGGACAGGGACGGTTTAGGGGACAGGTTAGGGTACGACAACGGTTTAGGGTGAGCGTACGTGTGATGGCAAGGGTTAGTGTTAGCGAACGGGTAAGAATTAGGGAATGGGTTAGGGTAAGGCTTCGGGTAAGGGTTAGGGTTAGGGTTAGGGGATGGGGATGGTTTAGGGGACAGGTTAGGGTACGACAACGGTTTAGGGTGAGCGTACGTGTGAGGGCTCGGATTAGTGTTAGCGTATGGGTTAGTATTAGGGTAGGGTTAGGGTAAGGCTTCAGGTAAGGGTTAGGGTTAGGGGACGGGGATGGTTTAGGGGACAGGTTAGGGTACGACAATGGTTTAGGGTGAGCGTACGTGTGAGGGCATGGGTTAGTGTTAGCGTACGCGTTAGGATTAGGGAATGGGTTAGGGTAAGGCTTCGGGTAAGGGTTAGGGTTAGGGTTAGAGTTAGGGGTCGGGGACAGTTTAGGGGACAGGTTAGGGTACGACAACAGTTTAGGGTGAGCGTATGCGTGAGGGCACGGTTTAGTGTTAGCGTAAGGGTTAGGATTAGTGGACGGTTTAGGTTACGTCTTCGGGTAAGGGTTAGGGTTAGTGTTAGGGTTAGGGGATGGGTATGGTTTAGGGGACAGGTTAGGGTACGTCAACGGTTTAGGGTAAACGTACGTGTAATGGCACGGGTTAGTGTTAGCATACGGGTTAGGATTAGGGGATGGTTTAGGGTAAGGCTTCGGGAAAGGGTTAGGGTTAGGGTTAGGGGATTGGGACGGTTTAGGGGACAGGTTAGGGTACGACAACGGTTTAGGGTGAACGTACATGTGAGGGCACGGATTAGTGTTAGTGTACGGGTTAGTATCAGGGGACGGGTTAGGGTAAGGCTTCAGCTAAGGGTTAGGGTTAGGGGACGGGGACGGTTTAGGGGACAGGTTAGGGTATGACAACAGTTTAGGGTGAGCATACGTGTGAGGGCACGGGTTAGTGTTAGCATACGGGTTAGGATTAGGGAACGGGTTAGGATAAGGGTTCGGGTAAGGGTTAGGGTTAAGGTTAGGGTTATTGGATGGGGACGGTTTAGGGGACAGGTTAGGGTACGACAACATTTTAGGTTGAGCGTACGTGTGAGGGCACAAGTTAGTGTTAGCATATGGGTTAGGATTAGGGGACGAGTTAGGGTTAGGATTAGAGTTAGGGTTAGGGGACGGGGACGGTTTAGGGGACAGGTTAGGATATGACAACGGTTTAGGGTGAGCGTACGTGTGCGGGCACGGGATAGTGTTAGCGTACGGGTTAGGATTAGGGGACGGGTTAGGGTAAGGCTTTGGGTAAGGGTTAGGTTTAGAGTTAGTGTTAGGGGACGGGGACGGTTTAGGGGACAGGTTAGGGTACGACAACGGTTTAGGGTGAGCGTACGTGTGAGGGCACTGGTTAGTGTTAGCGTATGGGTTAGGATTAGGGGACGGGTTAGGGTAAGGCTTTGGGTAAGCGTTAGGGTTAGGTTTAGGGTTAGGGTTAGGGTTAGGGAACGGGGACGGTTTATGGGACAGGTTAGGGTACGTCAATGGTTTAGGGTGAGCGTACGTGTGAGAGCACGTGTTAGTGTTAGCGTACGGGTTAGGATTAGGGGACGATTAGGATAAGGCTTCGGGTAAGGGTTAGGTTTAGGGTTAGTGTTAGGGGATGGGGACGGTTTAGGGGACAGGTTAGGGTACGACAACGGTTTAGGGTGAGCGTACATCTGAGGGCATGGGTTAGTGTTCGCATACAGGTTAGGATTAGGGGATGGGATAGATTAAGGCTTTGGGTACGGGTTAGGGTTAGGGTTAGGATTATGGTGAGGGTTAGGGGAAGGGGATGGTTTAAGGGACAGGTTAGGGTACGCCTACGGTTTAGGGTGAGCGTACGTGTGAGCGCACGGGTTAGTCTTAGCGTTCGGTTTAGGATTAGGGGGCGGGTTAGGGTAAGGCTTCGGGTAAGTGTTAGGGTTAGAGTTAGGGTTAGGGGATGGGGACGGTTTAGGGTATATGTTAGGGTATGAAAACGGTTTAGGGTGAGCGTACGTGTGAGGGCACGAGTTAGTGTTAGCATATGGGTTAGGATTAGGGGACGAGTTAGGGTTAGGATTAGAGTTAGGGTTAGGGGACGTGGACGGTTTAGGGGACAGGTTAGGATATGACAACGGTTTAGGGTGAGCGTACGCGTGAGGGCATGGGATAGTGTTAGCGTACGGGTTAGGATTAGGGGACGGGTTAGGGTAAGGCTTTGGGTAAGGGTTAGGTTTAGGGTTAGGGTTAGGGGACGGGGATGGTTTAGGGGACAGGTTAGGGTACGACAACGGTTTAGAGTGAGCGTACATCTGAGGGCATGGGTTAGTGTTAGCATACAGGTTAGGATTAGGGGACAGGATAGAGTAAGGCTTTGGGTACGGGTTAGGGTTAGGGTTAGGGTTAGGGTTATGGTGAGGGTTAGGGGACAGAGATGGTTTAGGGGACAGGTTAGGGTACACCAACGGTTTAGGGTGAGCGTACGTGTGAGGGCACGGGTTAGTGTTAGCGTACGGGTTAGGATTAGGGGACGGGTTAGGGTAAGGCTTTGGGTAAGGTTTAGGATTAGGGTTAGGGTTAGGGATCAGGGATGGTTTAGGGGACAGGGTAGGGTATGACAACGGTTTAGGGTGAGCGTACGTGTGAGGGCATGGGTTAGTGTTAGCGTATGGGTTAGGATTAGGGAACGGGTTAGGGTAAGGTTTCGGGTAAGGGTTAGTGTTAGTGTTAGGGTTAGGGTTAGGGGACGAGGACGGTTTAGGGTTCAGGTTAGGGTATGAAAACGGTTTAGGGTGAGCGTACGTGTGAGGGCACAAGTTAGTGTTAGCGTATGGGTTAGGATTAGGGGTCGAGTTAGGGTTAGGATTAGGGTTAGGGTTAGGGGACGGGGACGGTTTAGGAGACAGGTTAAGTTACGACAACGGTTTAGGGTGAGCGTACGCATGAGGACACGGGATAGTGTTAGGGTTCGGGTTAGGAATAGGGGACAGGTTAGGGTAAGGCTTCGGGTAAGTGTTAGGTTTAGGGTTAGGGCTAGGGGACGGGGACGGTTTAGGGGACAGGTTAGGGTACGACAACGTTTTAGGGTGAGCGTACTTGTTAGGGCACTGGTTAGTGTTAGCGTACTGGTTAGGATTAGGGGACGGGTTAGGGTAAGGCTTCGGGTAAGCGTTAGGTTTAGGGTTAGGGTTAGGGAATGGGGACGGTTTAGGGGACAGGTTAGGGTATGACAATGGTTTAGGGTGAGCGTACATGTGAGGGCACGGGTTAGTGTTAGCGTACGGGTTACGATTAGGTGACAGGTTAGGATAAGGCTTCGGGTAAGGGTTAGGTTTAGGTTTAGGATTAGGGTTAGGGGACGGGGACGGTTTAGGGGACAGGATAGCTTACGCCAATGGTTTAGGGTGAGCGTACGAGTGAGGGCACGGGTTAGTGTTAACATACGGCTTAGGATTAGGGGACGGGTAGGGAAAGGCTTCAGATAAGGGTTAGGGTTAGGGTTAGGGTTAGGGGACGGGGACTGTATAGGGGACAGGTTAGGGTACGCCAACAGTTTAGGGTGAGTGTACGTGTGAGGGCACGGGTTAGTGTTAGCGTACGGGTTAGGATTAGGGGACGGTTTACGGTAAGGCTTCAGGTAAGGTTTAGGGGTAGGGTTAGGGGATGGGGATGGTTTAGGGGATAGGTTAGGGTACGACAATGGTTTAGGTTGAGCGTACTTGTGAGAGAATGGGTTAGTGTTAGCGTACGGGTTAGGATTGGGGGATGGGTTAGGGTAAGGTTTCGGTTAAGGGTTAGGGTTAGGGTTAGTGTTAAGTTTAGGGTTAGGGGATGGGGACGGTTTAGGGGACAGGTTAGGGTCTGACAATGGTTTAGGTTGAGAGTACGTGTGAGGGAATGGGTTAGTGTTAGCGTACGGGTTAGGATTAGGGGACGGGTTAGGGTAAGGCTTCGGTTAAGGGTTAGGGTTAGGGTTAGTGTTAAGGTTAGGGTTAGGGGACAGGGACGGTTTAGGGGACAGGTTAGGGTACAACAACTGTTTAGGGTGAGCGTACGTGTGAGGGCACGGGTTAGTGTTAGCGTATGATATAGGATTAGGGGACGGCTTAGGGTAAGGCTTCGGGTAAGGGTTATGGTTAGGGTTAAGGTTAGGTTTAGGGGATGGTGACGGTTTAGGGGACAAGTTAGGGTACTACAAGTGTTTAGGATGCACGTACGTGTGTGGGCACAGGTTAGTGCTAGCGTACGGGTTAGGATTAGGGGACGGGTTAGCGTAAGGCTTCGGGTAAGTGTTAGTGTAAGGATTAGGGTAAGGGTTAGGGGATGGGGACGGTTCAGGGGACAGGATAGTGTATGACAACGGTTTAGGGTGAGCGTATGTGTGAGGGCATGGGTTAGTGTTAGCGTACGGGTTAGGATTAGGGGACGGTTTAGGGTAAGGCTTCGGGTAAGTGTTAGGGTTAGGGTTAGGGTTAGGGGACAGGGATGGTTTAGGGGACAGGATAGTGTATGACAACGGTTTAGGGTGAGCGTACGTGTGAGGGCACGGGTTAGTGTTAGCGTACGGGTGAGGTTTAGGGGACGGGTTAGGTTAAGGCTTTGGGTAAGGGTTAGGGTTAAGGTTAGGGTTATGGGATGGGGACGTTTTAGGGGACAGGTTCGGGTATGACAATGGTTTAGGGTGAGCGTAAGTGTGAGGGCACGTGTTAGTGTTAGCCTATGGGTTAGAATGAGGGCACGGGTAAGGTTAAGGCTTCGGGTTAGGTTAGGGTTAGGGGACGGTGATGGTTTAGGGTACAGGTTAGGGTACGACAACGGTTTAGGGTGAGTGTACGTGTCAGGGCACAGGTTAGTGTTAGCATACGGTTTGGTATTAGGGGACTGGTTAGGGTAAGGCTTCTGCTAAGGCTTAGGGTTAGGGTTAGGGTTAGGGGACGGAGATGGTTTAGGTGACTGGTTAGGGTACGATAATGTTTTAGGGTGAGCGTACGTGTGAGGGCATGGGTTAGTGTTAGCGTACATGTTAGGAATAGGGGACGGGTTAGTGTAAGGTTTCGGGTAAGTGTTAGGGTTAGGTTTAGGGTTAAGGTTAGGGTTAGGGGACGGGGACGGTTTACGGGACAGGTTAGGGTACGATAATGGTTTTGGGTGAGCGTACGTGTGAGGGCACGGGTTGGTGTTAGCGTACGGGTTAGGATTATGGGACGGGTTCGTGTAAGGCTTTGGGTAAGGGTTAGGGTTAGGGTTAGGGGACTGGGATGGTTTAGGGGACACGGTAGGGTACGACAACGGTTTAGGGTGAGCGTACGTGTTAGGGTATGGGTTAGTGTTAGCGTATGGGTTAGCATTAGGGGATGGGTTAAGGTAAGGGTTCGGGTAAGGGTTAGGGTTAGTGTTAGGGTTAGGGGACGAGGATGGTATAGGGGACAGGTTAGTGTACGACAACGGTTTAGGGTCAGCATACGTGTGAGGGCACAGGTTAGTGTTAGCGTACGGGTTAGGATTATGGGACGGGTTAGAGTAAGGCTTCGGATAAGTGTTAAGGTTAGGGTTAGGGTTAGGGTTAGGGGACCGGGACGGTTTAGGGTACAGGTAAGTGTAGGCAAACAGTTTAGGGTGAGCGTACGTGTGAGGGCATGAGTTAGTGTTAACGTATGGGTTAGGATTAGGGGTTCAGTTAGGTTGAGGATTAGGGTTAGGGTTAAGGGACGGGGACGGTTTAGGGGACAGGGTAGGGTACGACAACGGTTTAGGGTGAGCATACGTGTGAGGGCATGGGATAGTGTTAGCGTACGTGTTAGGATTAGGGGACAGGTTAGGGTAAGCTTTCGGGTAAGTGTTAGGGTTAGGTTTAGGGTTAGGGCTAGGGTTACGGGATGGGGACGGTTACGGGACAGGTTAGGGTACGATAATGGTTTAGGGTGAGCATACGTGTGAGGGCACGGGTTGGTGTTAGCGTACGGGTTAGGATTATGGGACGGGTTCGTGTAAGGCTTCGGGTAAGGGTTAGGGTTAGGGTTATGGTTAGGGTTAGGGGACGGGGACGGTTTAGGGGACAGGTTAGGGTACGCCAACAGTTTAGCGTGAGTGTACGTGTGATGGCACGGGTTAGTGTTAGCAAACGGGTTAGGATTAGGGGATGGGTTAGGGTAAGGCTTCGGGTAACGGTTAGGGTTAGGGTTAGGGTTAGGGTTAGGGTTATTGGATGCGGACGGTTTAGGGGACAGGTTAGGGTACGACAATGTTTTAGGTTGAGCGTACGTGTGAGGGCATGGGTTAGTGTTAGCGTACGGGTTAGGATTAGCGGACGGGTTAGGGTAAGTTTTCGGGTAAGGGTTAGTGTTAGGGTTAGGGGAAGGGAACGTTTAGGAAACAGGTTAGGGTACGACAGTGGTATAGGGTAAGCGTACGTGTGAGGGCACAGGTTAGTCTTAGCGTACGGGTTAGGATTAGGGCACGGGTTAGGGTAAGGCTTCGGGTAAGTGTTAGGGTTAGGGTTAGGATTAGGGGACGGGGATGGGGACAGTTAGGGGACATGTTAGGGTACGACAACGGTTTAGGGTGAGCGTACGTGTGAGGGCACGGGTTAGTGTTAGCGTATGGGTTAGGATTAGGGGACGGGTTATGTTAAGGCTTCAGGTTAGGGTTGGTTAGGGGACGGGGATGGTTTAGGAGACAGGTTAGGGTACGACAACGGTCTGTGGTGAGCGTACGTGTGAGGGCAAAGGTTAGTGTTAGAGTACGGTTTGGGATTAGGGTACGGGTTAGGGTAAGACTTCTGGTAAGGGTTAGGGTTAGGGTTAGGGGATGGGGACGGTTTAGGGGACAGGTTAGGGTACGACAATGGTTTAGGGTGAGCGTAAGTGTGAGGGCATGGGTTAGTGTTGGCATACAGGTTAGGATTAGGGGACGGGTTAGATTAAGGCTTCGGGTAAGGTTTAGGGTTAGGGTTAGGGTTAGGGGACGGGGATGGTTTAGGGGACAGGGTAGGGTACAACAACGGTTTAGGGTGAGCGTACGTCTGAGAGCACAGGTTAGTGTTAGCGTATGGATTAGCATTAGCGGACGGGTTAGGGTTAGTGTTAGGGTTAGGGGACGGGGATGGTTTAGGGGACAGGTTAGGGTAAGTCAACGGTTTAGGGTGAGCGTACGTGTAAGGGCACGGGTTAGTGTTAGCATACGGGTTAGGATTTGTGGATGGTTTAGGGTAAGGATTCGGGTAAGGGTTAGGGTTAGGTTTAGGGTTAGGGGACGGGGACGGTTTAGGGGACAGGTTACGGTACGACAACGTTTTAGGGTGAGCGTACGTGTGAGGGCAGAGGTTCGTGTTAGCGTATGGATTAGGATTAGGGGATGGTTTAGGGTAAGGCTTCAGGTAAGGGTTAAGGTTAGGCTTAGGGTTAGGGGTCGGGGATGGTTTAGGGTACAGGTTAGGGTATGAAAACGGTTTAGGGTGAGTATACGTGTGAGGGCACGAGTTGGTGTTAACATATGGGTTAGGATTAGGGGACGAGTTAGGGATAGGATTAGGGTTAGTGTTAGGGGACGGGGACGGTTTAGGGGACAGGTTAGCATACGACAACGGTTTAGGGTGAGGGTACGTTTGAGGGCACGGGTTAGTGTTAGCTTACGGGTTAGGATTAGGGGACGGGTTAGGGTAAGGCTTTGGGTAAGGGTTAGGGTTAGGGTTAGGGGACGGGGACGGTTTAGGGTACAGGTTAGGGTACGACAACGGTTTAGGGTGAGCGTACATGTGAAGGCAGGGGTTAGTGATAGCCTACGGGTTAGGATTAGGCGATGGGTTAGGGTAAGGCTTCGGGTTAGGGTTAGTGTTAGTATTAGGGGATGGGGATTGTTTAGGGAACAGGTGTGGGTACGACAATGGTTTAGGGTAGGCGTACGTGTGAGGGAACGGGTTAGTCTTAGCGTACGGGTTAGGATAAGGGGACGGGTTAGGGTAAGGCTTCGGGTAAGTGTTAGGGTTAGGTTCAGGGTTAGGGTTAGGGGATGGGGACGGTTTAGGGGACAGGTTAGGGTACGACAACGGTTTAGGGTGAGCGTACATCTGAGGGCATGGGTTAGCGTTAGCGTACGGGTTAGGATTAGGGGACGGGATAGAGTAAGGCTTTGGGTATGGGTTAGGGTTAGGGTTATGGTGAGGGTTATGGTGAGGGTTAGGGGACGGGGATGGTTAAGGGGACAGGTTAGTGTACGCCAACGGTTTAGGGTGAGTGTACGTGTGAGGGCACGGATTAGTGTTAGCGTACGGGTTAGCAATAGGGGACGGTTTAGGGTAAGACTTAGGGTAAGTGTTAGGGTTAGGGGACGGGGATGGTTTAGGGGACAGGTTAGGGTATGACAATGGTTTAGGGTGAGCGCACGCATGAGGGCACGGTTTAGTGTTAGTGTAAGGGTTAGGATTAGTGGACGTGTTAGGTTACGTCTTTGGGTAAGGGTTAGGGTTAGGGTTAGGGGACGGGGATGGTTTATGGGACAGGTTAGGGTACGACAACGGTTTAGGGTGAGCATACGTGTGAGGGCACGGGTTAGTGTTAGTGTATGGGTTAGGATTAGATGACGGGTTAGGATAAGGCTTCGGGTAAGGGTTAGGGTTAGGGTTAGGGTTAGGGTTAGGGGATGGGGAGGGTTTAGGGTTAGGGTTAGGGTTGGGGGACGGGGACGCTTTGGGGGTCAGGTTAGGGTATGATAACGGTTTAGGGTGAGCGTACATGTGAGGGCACAAGTTAGTGTTAGCGTATGGTTTAGGATTAGGGGACGGGTTAGTGTAAGGCTTCGGGTAAGGGTTAGGGTTAGGGTTAGAGTTAGGGTTAGGGTTAGGGGACGGGGACGGTTTAGGGGACAGGTTAGGGTATGACAATGGTTCAGGGTGAGCGTATGTGTAAGAGCATTGGTTAGTGTTAGCGTACGGATTAGGATTAGGGGACGGGTTAGGGTAAGGCTTTGGGTAAGGTTTAGGATTAGGGTTAGGGTTAGGGATCAGGGATGGTTTAGGGGACAAGGTAGGGTACGACAACGGTTTAGGGTGAGCGTACGTGTGAGGGCACGGGTTAGTGTTAGCGTATGGGTTAGGATTAGGGAACGGGTTAAGGTAAGGTTTGGGTAAGGGTTAGGGTTAGTGTTAAGGTTAGGGTTAGGGGACGGGGACGGTTTAGGGTTCAGGTTAGGGTATGAAAACGGTTTAGGGTGAGCGTACGTGTTATGGCACAAGTTAGTGTTAGCGTATGGGTTAGGATTAGGGTTAGAGTTAGGGTTAGGATTAGGGTTAGGGTTAGGGGACGGGGACGGTTTAGGGGACCGGTTAGGTAACGACAACGGTTTAGGGTGAGCGTACGCATGAGGACACGGGATAGTGTTAGCGTTCGGGTTAGGATTAGGGGACGGGTTAGGGTAAGGCTTCAGGTAAGGGTTAGGTTTAGGGTTAGGGTTAGGGGACGGGGACGGTTTAGAGGACAGGTTAGGGTACGACAACGTTTTAGGGTGAGCGTACGTGTGAGGGTATGGGTTAGTGTTAGCGTACGGGTTAGGATTAGGTGACGGGTTAGGATAAGGCTTCGGGTAAGGGTTAGGGTTAGGGTTAGGGGATGGGGATGGTTTAGGGGACAGGATAGCATACGCCAACGGTTTAGGGTGAGCGTACATGTGAGGGCAGGGGTTAATATTAGCGTACGGCTTAGGATTAGGGGACGGGTTAGGGTAAGGCTTCGGTTAAGGATTAGGGTTAGGGTTAGTGTTAAGGTTACGGTTAGGGGACGGGGACGGTTTAGGGGATAGGCTAGGGTCCGACAACGGTTTAGGTTGAGCGTACGTGTGAGAGAATGGGTTAGTGTTAGCGTACGGGTTAGGATTAGGGGACGGGTTAGGGTAAGGCTTCATTTAAGGGTTAGGGTTAGGGTGAGTGTTAAGGTTAGGGTTAGGGGACAGGGACGGTTTAGGGGACAGGTTAGTGTACAACAACGGTTTAGGGTGAGCGTACGTGTGAGCGCACGGGTTAGTGTTAGCGTATGGGTTAGGATTAGGGGATGGGTTAGGGTAAGGCTTCGGGTAAGTGTTAGGTTTAGGGTTAGGGTTAGGGGACGGGGACGGTTTAGGGTACAGGATAGTGTATGACAACGGTTTAGGGTGAGAGTACGTGTCAGGGCATGGGTTAGTGTTAGCGTACGGTTTAGGATTAGGGGACGGGTTAGGGTAAGGCTTTGGGTAAGTGTTAGGGTTAGGGTTATGGGACGGGGACGTTTTAGGAGACAGGTTCGGGTATGACAATGGTTTAGGGTGAGCATAAGTGAGAGGGCACGTGTTAGTGTTAGCGTACGAGTTAGGATGAGGGGACGGGTAAGGTTAAGGCTTTGGGTTAGGGTTAGTGTTAGGGGACGGAGACGGTTTAGGGGACTGGTTAGGGTACGACAACGGTTTAGGGTGAGTGTACGTGTCAGGACACAGGTTAGTGTTAGCGTACGGTTTGTTATTAGGGGACTGGTTAGGGTAAGGCTTCTGATAAGGCTTAGGGTTAGGGTTAGGGGACGGGGATGGTTTAGGTGACTGGTTAGTGTACGATAATGTTTTAGGGTGAGCGTACGTGTGAGGGCACGGGTTGGTGTTAGCGTACGGGTTAGGATTATGGGACAGGTTCGTGTAAGGCTGCGGGTAAGTGTTAGGGTTAGGGTTAGGGTTAGGGGACTGGGATGGTTTAGGGGACACGGTAGGGTATGACAACGGTTTAGGGTGAGCGTACGTGTTAGGGTATGGGTTAGTGTTAGCGTACGGGTTAGCATTAGGGGACGGGTTAAGGTAAGGGTTCGGGTAAGTGTTAGGGTTAGGGTTAGGGTTAGGGGACGGGGATGGTATAGAGGACAGGTTAGTGTACGAAAACGGTTTAGGGTCAGCATACGTGTGAGGGCACAGGTTAGTATGGGTGTACGGGTTAAATTATGGGACGGGTTAGAGTAAGGCTTCGGATAAGTGTTAAGGTTAGGGTTAGGGTTAGGGTTAGGGGACCGGGACGGTTTAGGGTACAGGTAAGTGTAGGAAAACAGTTTAGGGTGAGCGTACGTGTGAGGGCATGAGTTAGTGTTAATGTATGGGTTAGGATTAGGGGTTCAGTTAGGTTGAGGATTAGGGTTAGGGTTAAGGGACGGGGACGGTTTAGGGGACAGGGTAGGGTACGACAACGGTTTAGGGTGAGCGTACGTGTGAGGGCATGGGATAGTGTTAGCGTACATGTTAGGAATAGGGGACGGGTTAGTGTAAGGTTTCGGGTAAGTGTTAGGGTTAGGTTTAGGGTTAAGGTTAGGGTTAGGGGACGGGGACGGTTTACGGGACAGGTTAGGGTACGATAATGGTTTAGGGTGAGCGTACGTGTGAGGGCACGGGTTGGTGTTAGCGTACGGGTTAGGATTATGGGACGGGTTCGTGTAAGGCTTTGGGTAAGGGTTAGGGTTAGGGTTAGGGGACTGGGATGGTTTAGGGGACACGGTAGGGTACGACAACGGTTTAGGGTGAGCATACGTGTTAGGGTATGGGTTAGTGTTAGCGTATGGGTTAGCATTAGGGGATGGGTTAAGGTAAGGGTTCGGGTAAGGATTAGGGTTAGGGTTAGGGTTAGGGGACGAGGATGGTATAGGGGACAGGTTAGTGTACGACAACGGTTTAGGGTCAGCATACGTGTGAGGGCACAGGTTAGTGTTAGCGTACGGGTTAGGATTATGGGACGGGTTAGAGTAAGGCTTCGGATAAGTGTTAAGGTTAGGGTTAGGGTTAGGGTTAGGGGACCGGGACGGTTTAGGGTACAGGTAAGTGTAGGCAAACAGTTTAGGGTGAGCGTACGTGTGAGGGCATGAGTTAGTGTTAACGTATGGGTTAGGATTAGGGGTTCAGTTAGGTTGAGGATTAGGGTTAGGGTTAAGGGACGGGGACGGTTTAGGGGACAGGGTAGGGTACGACAACGGTTTAGGGTGAGCGTACGTGTGAGGGCATGGGATAGTGTTAGCGTACGTGTTAGGAATAGGGGACGGGTTAGTGTAACGTTTCGGGTAAGTATTAGGGTTAGGTTTAGGGTTAGGGTTAGGTTTAGGGTTAAGTTTAGGGTTAGGGGATGGGGACGGTTTACTGGACAGGTTAGGGTACGATAATGGTTTAGGGTGAGCGTACGTGTGAGGGCACGGGTTGGTGTTAGCGTACGGGTTAGGATTATGGGACGGGTTCGTGTAAGGCTTTGGGTAAGGGTTAGGGTTAGGGTTAGGGGACTGGGATGGTTTAGGGGACACGGTAGGGTACGACAACGGTTTAGGGTGAGCGTACGTGTTAGGGTATGGGTTAGTGTTAGCGTATGGGTTAGCATTAGGGGATGGGTTAAGGTAAGGGTTCGGGTAAGGGTTAGGGTTAGTGTTAGGGTTAGGGTTAGGGGACGAGGATGGTATAGGGGACAGGTTAGTGTACGACAACGGTTTAGGGTCAGCATACGTGTGAGGGCACAGGTTAGTGTTAGCGTACGGGTTAGGATTATGGGACGAGTTAGAGTAAGGCTTCGGATAAGTGTTAGGGTTAGGGTTAAGGTTAGGGTTAGGGAACCAGGACGGTTTAGGGTACAGGTAAGTGTATGAAAACAGTTTAGGGTGAGCGTACGTGTGAGGGCATGAGTTAGTGTTAACGTATGGGTTAGGATTAGGGGTTCAGTTAGGGTGAGGATTAGGGTTAGGGTTAAGGGACGGGGACGGTTTAGGGGACTGGGTAGGGTACGACAACGGTTTAGGGTGAGCGTACGCGTGAGGGCATGGGATAGTGTTAGCGTACGTGTTAGGAATAGGGGACGGGTTAGTGTAACGTTTCGGGTAAGTGTTAGGGTTAGGTTTAGGGTTAAGGTTAGGGTTAGGGGATGGGGACGGTTTAGGGGACAGGTTAGGGTACGACAACGGTTTAGGGTGACCGTACGTATGAGGGCATGGGTTAGTGTTAGCGTACGGGTTAGGATTAGGGGACGGGTTAGGGTAAGGCTTTGGGTATGGGTTAGGGTTAGGCGACAGGGACAGTTTAGGGGACAGGTTAGGGTACAACAACGGTTCAGGGTGAGCGTACGTGTGAGGGCATGGGTTAGTGTTAGTGTACGGGTTAGGATTAGGGGACGGGTTAGGGTAAGGTTTCGGGTAAGGGTTAGGGTTAGGATTAGGGTTAGGGTTAGGAGACAGGGACGGTTTAGGGGACAGGTTAGGGTACGACAACGGTTTAGGGAGAGCGTACGTCTGAGGGCATGGGTTAGTGTTAGCGTACGGGTTAGGATTAGGGGACGGGATAGAGTAACGCTTTGGGTATGGGTTACGGTTAGGGTTAGGGTTATGGTTAGGGTTAGGGGATGGGGACGGTTTAAGGGACAGGTTAGGGTATGACAACGGTTTAGGGTGAGCGTACCTGTGAGGGCACGGGTTAGTGTTAGCGTACAGGTTAGGATTAGGGGATGGGTTAGCGTAAGGCTGTGGGTAAGGGTTAGGGTTAGTGTTAGGGTTAGTGTTAGGGTTAGGGGATGGTGACGGTTTAGGGGACAGTTTAGGGTATGACAACGGTTTAGGGTGAGCGTACGTGTGAGGGCACGGGTTAGTGTTAGCGTACGGGTTTGGATTAGGGGTTGGGTTAGGGTAAGGCTTCGGGTAAGTGTTAGAATTAGGGATGGGGTTAGGGGATGAGGACTGTTTAGGGGACAGGTAAGGGTACGACAACTGTTTAGGGTGAGCGTCCGTGTGAGGGCACGGGGTAGTGTTAGCGTACGGCTTAGGATTAGGGGATGGGTGAGGGTAGGCTTCGGGTAAGTGTTAGAATTAGGGATGGGGTTAGGGGATGGGGACTGTTTAGGGGACAGGTAAGGGTACGACAACTGTTTAGAGTGAGCATCCGTGTGAGGGCACGGGGTAGTGTTAGCGTAAGGCTTAGGATTAGGGGACGGGTTAGGGTAAGGCTTCGGATAAGTGTCAGGGTTAGGGTTAGTGTAGGGGACGGGGACGGTATAGGGGACAGGTTAGGGTACGAAAATATTTTAGGGTGAGCGTACGTGTGAGGGCACGAGTTAGTGTTAGCATATGGGTTAGGATTTGGGGACGGATTAGGGTAAGGCTTTGGGTAAGGGTTAGGGTTAGGGTTAGGGTTAGGGGACGGGTTCGGTTTAGGGGACAGGTTAGGGTACCACAGAGGTTTAGTGTGAGT
The DNA here is from genome assembly GCF_964270905.1 of Leucopleurus acutus. Classification (NCBI taxonomy): domain Eukaryota; kingdom Metazoa; phylum Chordata; class Mammalia; order Artiodactyla; family Delphinidae; genus Leucopleurus; species Leucopleurus acutus. The sequence goes on along the minus strand of NW_028139129.1, from coordinate 138,095 downwards.
GTATGTGTGAGGGCACGGGTTATCGTTTTGGTACGGGTTAGGATTAGGGGACGGGTTAGGGTAAGGCTTTGGGTAGGGGTAGGTTTAGCGTCAGGGGATGGGGACCATTTCGGGGACAGGTTAGGGTACGACAACTGTTTAGAGTGAGCGTACATGTGAGGGCATGGGTTAGTGTTAGCGTACGGGTTAGGATTAAGGGACGGGTTAGGGTGAGGCTTTGTTTAAGGTTTAGGGTTAGGGTTAGTGTTAAGGTTAGGGTTAGGCGATGGGGATGGTTTAGGGGACAGGTTAGGGTATGACAACGGTTTAGGGTGAGCGTACGTGTGAGGGTACGGGTTAGTGTTAGCATCTGGGTTAGGATTAGGGGATGGTTTAAGGTAAGGCTTCGGGTAAGTTTAGGGTTAGGGTTAGGGTTAGGGTTAGGGTTATGGGATGGGGACGGTTTAGGGGACAGGTTAAGGTATGACAGCGCTTTAGGGTGAGCATACGTTTGAGGCCACAGGTTAGGGTTAGCATACGGGTTAGGATTAGGGGACGGGTTAGTGTAAGGTTTTGGGTAAGGGTTAGGTTTAGGGTTAGGGTTAGGTGACGGGGACGGTTTAGGGGACAGGTTAGGGTACGACAAGGTTTTAGGGTGAGCGTACGTGTGACGGCGCCCGTTAATGTTAGCGTATGGGTTAGGATTAGGGGACGGGTTACGGTAAGGCTTAAGGTAAGGGTTAGGTTTAGGGTTAGGTTTAGGGTTAGGGAATGGGGATGGTTTAGGGGACAGGTTAGGGTACGACAACGGTTTATGGTGAGCTTACGTGTGAGGGCACGGGTTAGTGTTAGCGTATGGGTTAGGATTAGGGGACGGGTTAGGGTAAGGCTTCGGGTAAGGGTTAGGTTTAGGGTTAAGGTTAGTGTTAGTGGACGGGCATGGGGACGGTTTAAGGGACAGGTTAGGGTACAACAAAGGTTTAGGGTGAGCGTACGTGTAAGGGCACGGTTTAGTGTTAGCATACGGGTTAGGTTTAGGGATCTGGTTACTGCAAGGCTTCGTGTAAGGGTTAGGGTTAGGGTTAGGATTAGGGGACGGGTTAGGGGACAGGTTACTGTACGACAACGGTTTAGGGTGAGCGTACGTGTGAGGGCACGGGTTAGTGTTAGCGTACCGGTTAGGATTTGTGGACGGGTTAGCATAAGGCTTCGGGTAAGGGTTAGTGTTAGTTTTAGGGTTAGGGTAAGGGGATGGGGATGGTTTACAGGACAGGTTAGGGTACAACAACGGTTTAGGATGAGCGTATGTGTGAGGGCACGGGTTAGTGTTAGCTTACGGGTTAGGATTAGGGGACAGGTTAGGGTAAGTCTTCGGGTAAGGGTTAGTGTTAGGGTTAGGGTTAGGGGACGGAGACGGTTTAGGGGACAGGTGAGGGTATGAAAACGGTTTAGGGTGAGCGTACGTGTGAGGGCACGGGTTAGGGTTAGCGTACGGGTTAGGATTAGGGGACTGGTTATGGTAAGACTCTGGGTAAGGGTTTGGGTTAGGTTAGGCTTAGGGTTAGGGGACGGAGACGGTTTAGTGGACAGGTTAGGGTATGACAACGGTTTAGGGTGAGCGTACATGTGAGGGCAAAGGATATTGTGAGCGTACGGGTTAGGATTAGGGGACGGGTTAGGGTAAGGCTTAGGGTAAGGGTAAGGGTTAGGGTTAGGGTTAGGGTTAGGGGACGGGGACATTTTAGTGGACAGGTTAGGGTACGACAACGGTTTAGGGTGAGCGTACGTGTGAGGGCATGGGATAGTGTTGGCATACAAGTTAGGATTAGCGGACGGGTTAGGGTAAGGCTTTAGGTAAGAGTTAGGGTTAGGGTTATGGGGACGGGGACTGTTTAGGGTCCAGGTGAGGGTATGACAACGGTTTAGGGGGAGCGTACGTGTGAGGACATGGGTTAGTGTTAGCGTACGGGTAGGGTTAGGGGACGGGTGAGGGTCAGGCTTCGGGGAAGGGTTAGGGTTATGGTTTGGGCTAGGGTTAGGGTTAGGGGACGGGGACTGTTTGGGGTACAGGTTAGGGTACCACAGTGGTTTAGTGTGAGTGTATGTGTGAGGGCACGGGTTATCGTTTTGGTACGGGTTAGGATTAGGGGACGGGTTAGGGTAAGGCTTTGGGTAGGGGTAGGTTTAGGGTCGGGATGGGGACCATTTCGGGGAAAGGTTAGGGTACGACAACGGTTTAGGGTGAGTGTACGTGTGAGGGCACGGTTTAGTGTTAGCGTACAGGTTAGGATGAGGGGACGGGTTAGTGTAAGGCTTTGGGTAAGTGTTAGGGTTAGGGTTAGGGGACTGGGACAGGGACGGTTTAGAGTCCAGGTGAGGGTACAACAAAGGTTTCGGGTGAGCGTACGTGTGAGGGCACAGGTTAGTGTTAGCGTATGGCTTAGAATTACGGGACGGGTGAGGGGAAGGCTTTGGGGAAGGGTTAGGTTTAGTGTTCGGGCTAGGGTTAGGGTTAGGGGACAGAGACGGTTTAGGGTCCAGGTGAGGGTACGACAACGGTTTAGGGGGAGCGTACGTGTAAGGCCACGGGTTAGTGTTAGTGTACGGGTTAGGATTAGAGGACGGGTGAGGGGAAGGCTTCGGGGAAGGGTTAGGGTTAGGGTTCAGGCTAGGCTTAGGGTTAGGGGACGGGGACGGTTTAGGGTCCGGGTGAGGGTACGACAACGGTTTACGGGGAGCGTACGTGTGAGGGCATGGGTTAGTGTTAGCGTACGGGATAGGATTAGGGGACGTGTGAGGGTCAGGCTTTGGGGAAGGGTTAGGGTTAGGGTTCTGGCTAGGGTTAGGGTTACGGTTTGGAGACTGTTTAGGGTCCACGTGAGGGTACGACAACGCTTTAGGGAGAGCGTATGTGTGAGGGTGCAGGTTAGTGTTAACGTACGGGTTAGGATTAGGGGATGGGTGAGGGTCAGGCTTCTGGGAAGTGTAAGGGATAGGGTTCGGGCTAGGGTTAGGGTTAGGGGAAGGGGACGGTTTAGGGTCCAGGTTAGGGTACGACAACGCTTTAGGGGGAGCGTACGTGTGAGGGCGTGGGTTAGTGTTAGCATATGTGATCGGATTAGGGTACGGGTGTGGCTCACGCTTCGGGGAAGTGTTAGGGTTAGGGTTCGGGCTAGGGTTAGGGTTAGGGGACGGGGATGGTTTAGGGTCCAGGTGAGGGTACGACAACACTTTAGGGGGAGCGTACGTGTGAGGGCGCGGGTCAGTGTTAGCGTACGGTTTAAGATTAGGGGACGGGTGAGGGTCAGGCTTCTGGGAAGGGTTAGGGTTAGGGACAGGCTAGGGTTAGGGATAGGGGACGGGAACGGTTTAGGGTCCAGGTGAGGGTACGACAACGGTTTACGGGGAGCGTACGTGTGAGGGCGCGGGTTAGTGTTAGAGTACGGGTTAGGATTAGGGGACGGGTGAGGGTCAGGCTTCGTGGAAGGGTTACGGTTAGGGTTCGGGCTAGGGTTAGGGTTAGGGGACGGGGACGGTTGAGGGTCCAGGTGAGGGTCTGACAACGTTTTAGGGGGAGCGTACTTGTGACGGCGTGGGTTAGTGTTACCGTACTTGTTAGGATTAGGGGACGGGTGAGGGTCAGGCTTCGGGGAATGGTTAGTGTTAGGGTTCGGGCTAGGGTTAGGGTTAGGGGACGGGGATGGTTTAGGGTCCAGGTGAGGGTACGAGAACGTTTTAGGGGGAGCGTACATGTGAGGGCGCGGGTTAGCGTTAGGGTACGGGTTAGGATTAGGGCATGGGTGAGGTTCAGGCTTCGGGGAATTGTTAGGGTTAGGGTTCGGGCTAGGGTTAGGGTTAGGGGATGGGGACGGTTTAGGGTCCACGTGAGGGTACGACAAAGCTTTAGGGGGAGCGTACGTGTGAGGGCGCGTGTTAGTGTCAGTGTACGGGTTAGGATTAGGGGACGGGTGAGGGTTAGGCTTCGGGGAAGTGTTAGGGTTAGGGACAGGCTAGGGTTAGGGTTAGGGGACGGGGACGGTTTAGGGTCGAGGTGAGGGTACGACAACGCTTTAGATGGAGCGTACGTGTGAGGGCGCGTGTTAGTGTTAGCGTACGGATTAGGATTAGGGGACAGGTGAGTGTCAGGCTTCGTGGAATCGTTAGGGTTAGGGTTCGGGCTAGGGTTAGAGTTAGGGGACGGGGAGAGTTTAGTGTCCAGGTGAGGGTACGACAACGCTTTAGGGGGAGCGTACGTGTGAGGGCGTAAGTTAGCGTTAGCGTACGGGTTAGGATTAGGGGACGGGTAGGGGTCAGGCTTCGGGGAATTGTTAGGGTTAGGGTTTGGGCTAGGGTTAGGGTTAGGGGACGGGGATGGTTTAGGGTCCACGTGAATGTATGACAACGCTTTAGGGGGAGCGTACGTGTGAGGGCGTGGGTTAGCGTGAGCGTACGTGTTAGGATTAGTGGACGGGTGAGGGTCAGGCTTCGGGGTATGGTTAGGGTTAGGGTTCGGGCTAGGTTTAGGTTTAGGGGACGGAGACGGTTTAGGGTCCAGGTGAGGGTACAACCACGCTTTAGGGGGAGCGTACGTGTGAGGGCGCGGGTTAGTGTTAGCGTACGGGTTAGGATTAGGGGACGGGTGAGGGTCAGGTTTCTGGGAAGGGTTAGGGTTAGGGTTCGGGGTAGGGTTAGGGTTAGGGGACGGGGACGGTTTAGGGTCCAGGTGAGGGTACGACAACGCTTTAGGGGGAGCGTACGTGTGAGGGCGCGGGTTAGGGTTAGCGTGCGGGTTAGGATTAGGGGACGGGTGAGAGTCAGGCTTCGGGGAAGTATTAGGGTTAGGGTTCGGGCTGGGGTTAGGGGACGGGGACAGGGACGGTTTACGGTCCAGGTGAGGGTACGACAATGCTTTAGGGGGAGCGTACGTGTGAGGGCGCGGGTTAGCGAGAGCGTACAGGCTAGGATTAGGCGACGGGTGAGAGTCAGGCTTCGAAGAAGGCTAGGGTTAGGGTTCGCGGTAGGGTTAGAGTTAGGAGACGGGGACGGTTTAGTGTCCAGGTGAGGGTACGTCAACGCTTTAGGGGGAGCGTACATGTGAGGGCATGGGTTAGCGTTAGCGTACGGGTTAGGATTAGAGGACGGGTGAGGGTCAGGCTTCGGGGAAGGGTTAGGGTTAGGGTTCAGTCTAGGGTTAGGGTTAGGGGACGGGGACGGTTTAGGGTACAGCTGAGGGTACGACAATGCTTTAGGGGGAGCGTACGTGTGAGGGCACGGGTTAGCGTTAGCATGCGGGTTAGGATTAGGGGACGGGTTAGGTTCAGGCTTCGGGAAGGGTTAGGATTAGGGTTCGGTCTAGGGTTAGGGTTAGGGGACGGGTACAGTTTAGGGTCCAGGTGAGGGTACGACAACGCTTTAGGGGGAGCATACGTGTGAGGGCATGGGTTAGCGTTAGCGTGCGGGTTAGGATTAGGGAACGGGTGAGGGTGAGGATTCGGGGAAGGGTTAGGGTTAGGGTTTGGGCTAGGGTTAGGGTTAGGGTATGGGGACGGTTTAGTGTCCAGCTGAGGGTACAACAACGGTTTAGGTGTAGCGTACGTGTGAGGGCGTGGATTAGCGTTAGCGTACGGGTTAGGATTAGGGGACGGGTTGGGTCAGGATTCGGGGAAGGGTTAGGTTTAGGGTTGGGCTAGGGTTACGGTTAGGGGATGGGGATGGTTTAGGGTTCAGGTGAGGGTACGACAACGCTTTAGGGGGAACCTACGTGTGAGGGCGCGGGTTCGCGTTAGCGTGCGGGTTAGGATTAGGGGACGGGTGAGGGTCCGGCTTCGGGGAATGGTTAGGGTTAGGGTTCCGGCTAGGGTTAGGGTTATCGGACGGGGACAGTTTAGGGTTCAGGTGAGGTTACGACAATGCTTTAGGGGGAGCGTACGTGTGAGGGCGTGGGTTAGCGTTAGCGTACGGGTTAGGATTAGGGGACGGGGGAGGGTCAGGCTTCGGGGAAGTGTTAGGGTTAGGGTTCGGGCTAGGGTTAGGGTTAGGGGACGGGGACGGTTTAGGGTCCAGGTGAGGGTACGACAACGCTTTAGGGGGAGCGTACATGTGAGGGCGCGGGTTAGCGTTAGCGTACGGGTTAGGATTAGGGCATGGGTGAGGTTCAGGCTTCGGGGAATTGTTAGGGTTAGGGTTCGGGCTAGGGTTAGGGTTAGGGGATGGCGACGGTTTAGGGTCCACGTGAGGGTACGACAAAGCTTTAGGGGGAGCGTACGTGTGAGGGCGCGTGTTATTGTCAGCGTACGGGTTAGGATTAGGGGACGGGGGAGGGTCAGGCTTCGGGGAAGTGTTAGGGTTAGGGTTCGGGCTAGGGTTTGGGTTAGGGAACGGGGACGGTTTAGGGTACAGGTGAGGGTACGACAACGCTTTAGGGGGAGCGTACGTGTGAGGGCGTGGGTTAGTGTTAGTGTACGTGATAGGATTATGGTAAGGGTGAGGGTCAGGCTTCGGGAAAGGGTTAGGGTTAGGGTTCGGGCTAAGGTTAGTGTTAGGGGACGGGGACGGTTTAGGGTCCAGGTGAGGGTACAACAACGCTTTAGGGGGAGCATACGTGTGAGGGCGTGGGTTAGTGTTAGTGTACGTGATAGGATTATGGTACGGGTGAGAGTCAGGATTCGCGGAAGTGTTAGGGTTAGGGTTCGGGGTAGGATTAGGGTTAGGGGCCCGGGACGGTTTAGGGTCCAGGTGAGGGTACGACAACGATTTAGGGGGAGCGTACGTGTTAGGGCGCAGGTTAGTGTGAGCGTACGGGTTAGGATTAGGGGACGGGTGAGGGTCAGGCTTCTGGGAAGGGTTAGGGTTAGGGTTTGGGCTAGGGTTAGGGGACGGGGACTGGGACGGTTGAGGGTCCAGGTTAGGGTATGACAACGCTTTAGGGGTAGCCTACTTGTGAGGGCGCATGTCAGTGTTAGCGTACAGGTTAGGATTAGGGGACGGGTGAGGGTCAGGCTTTGGGGTAGGGTTAGGGTTAGGGTTCGGGCTAGGTTTAGGTTTAGGGGACGGGGACGGTTTAGGGTCCAGGTGAGGGTACAACCACACTTTAGGGGGAGCGTACGTGTGAGGGCGCGGGTTAGTGTTAGCGTACAGGTTAGGATTAGAGGACGGGTGAGGGTCAGGTTTCTGGGAAGGGTTAGGGTTAGGGTTCGGGGTAAGGTTAGGGTTAAGGGACGGGGACGGTTTAGGGTCCAGGTGAGGGTACGACAACGCTTTAGGGGGAGCGTACGTGTGAGGGCGCGGGTTAGCATTAGCGTACGGGTTAGGATTAGGGGACGGGTGAGTGTCAGGTTTCGGGGAAGGTTTAGGGTTAGGGTTCGGTCTAGGGTTAGGCTTAGGGGTCGGGGACGGTTTAGGGTCCAGGTGAAGGTACGACAACGCTTTACGGGGAGCGTATGTGTGAGGGCATGGGTTAGCATTTGCGTACGGGTTAGGATTAGGGGACGGGTGAGGGTCAGGCTTCGGGGAAGGGTAAGTGTTAGGGTTCGGGCTAGGGTTAGGGTTAGGGGACGCGAACGGGTTAGGGTCCAGGTGAGGGTACGACAACGCTTTAGGGGGAGCGTAGGTGTGAGGGCCTGGGTTAGTGTTAGCCTACGTGATAGGATTAGGGTACGGGTGAGGGTCAGGCTTCGGGGAAGGGTTAGGGTTAGGGTTCGGGCTAGGGTTAGGGTTAGGGGACCGGGACAGTTTAAGGTCGAGGTGAGGGTACGACAACGCTTTAGATGGAGCGTACGTGTGAGGGCGCGTGTTAGTGTTAGCATACGGATTAGGATTTGGGGACGGGTGAGTGTCAGGCTTCGGGGAATCGTTAGGGTTAGGGTTCGGGCTAGGGTTAGAGTTAGGGGACGGGGACTGTTTAGTGTCCAGGTGAGGGTACGACAACGCTTTAGGGGGAGCGTACGTGTGAGAGCGTAAGTTAGCGTTAGCGTACGGGTTAGGATTAGGGGACGGGTAGGGGTCAGGCTTCGGGGAATAGTTAGGGTTAGGGTTTGGGCTAGGGTTAGGGTTAGGGGACAGGGACGGTTTAGGGTCCAGGTGAATGTATGACAACGCTTTAGGGGGAGCGTACGTGTGAGCGCGTGGGTTAGCGTGAGCGTACGTGTTAGGATTAGTGGACGGGTGAGGGTCAGGCTTCGGGGTAGGGTTAGGGTTAGGGTTCAGGCTAGGTTTAGGTTTAGGTGACGGGGACGGTTTAGGGTCCAGGTGAGTGTACAACCACGCATTAGGGGGAGCGTACGTGTGAGGGCGCGGGTTAGTGTTAGCGTGCGGGTTAGGATTAGGGGACGGGTGAGGGTCAGGTTTCTGGGAAGGGTTAGGGTTAGGGTTCGGGGTAGGGTTAGGGTTAGGGGACGGGGACGGTTTAGGGTCCAGGTGAGGGTACAACAACGCTTTAGGGGGAGCGTACGTGTGAGGGCGCGGGTTAGCGTTAGCGTACGGGTTAGGATTAGGGGACGGGTGAGGGTCAGGTTTCGGGGAAGGTTTAGGGTTAGGGTTCGGTCTAGGGTTAGGCTTAGGGTTCAGGGACGGTTTAGGGTCCAGGTGAAGGTACGAAAACGCTTTAGGGGGAGCGTATGTGTGAGGGCATGGGTTAGCGTTTGCGTACGCTTTAGGATTAGGGGACGGGTGAGGGTCAGGCTTCGGGGAAGGGTAAGGGTTAGGGTTCGGGCTAGGGTTAGGGTTAGGGGACGCGAACGGTTTAGGGTCGAGGTGAGGGTACGACAACGCTTTAGGGGGAGCGTAGGTGTGAGGGCCTGGGTTAGTGTTAGCGTACGTGATAGGATTAGGGTACGGGTGAGGGTCAGGCTTCGGGGAAGGGTTAGTGTTAGGGTTCGGGCTAGGGTGAGGGTTAGGGGACGGGGACGGTTTAGGGTCCAGGTGAGGGTACGACAACGCTGTAGGGGAAACGTACGTGTGAGGGCGCGGGTTAGTGTGAGCGTACGGGTTAGGATTAGGGGACGGGTGAGGGTCAGGATTCAGGGAAGGTTTAGGGTTAGGGTTCAGTCTAGTGTTAGGGTTAGGGGACGGGGACGGTTTAGGGTCCAGATGAGGGTACGACAATGCTTTAGGGGGAGCGTACGTGTGAGGGCGTGGGTGAGTGTTAGCGTACGGGTTAGGATTAGGGGACGGGTGAGGGTCAGGCTTCGTGGAAGGGTTAGGGTTAGGGTTCGGCCTAGGGTTAGGGTTAGGGTACGGGGACGGTTGAGGGTCCAGGTGAGGGTATGACAACGCTTTAGGGGTAGCGTAGTTGTGAGAGCGCGGGTCAGTGTTAGCGTACTTGTGAGGATTAGGGGACGGGTGAGGGTCAGGCTTCGGGGAAGGGTTAGGGTTAGGGTTTGGGCTAGGGTTAGGGTTAGGGGACGGGGACGGTTTAGGGTCCACGTGAGGGTACGACAAAGTTTTAGGGGGAGCATACGTGTGAGGGCGCGTGTTAGTGTCAGCGTACGGGTTAGGATTAGGGGACTGGTGAGGGTCAGGCTTCGGGGAAGTGTTAGGGTCAGGGACAGGCTAGGGTTAGGTTTAGGGGATGGGGACGGTTTAGGGTACAGTTGAGGGTACGACAACGCTTTAGGGGGAGCGTACGTGTGAGGGCGTGGGTTAGCGTTTGCGTACGGGTTAGGATTAGGGGACGGTGAGGGTCAGGCTTCGCGGAAGTTTAAGATTTAGGGTTTTGGCTAGGGTTAGGGCTAGGGGACGGGAACGGTTTAGGGTCCTGGTGAGGGTACGACAACGCTTTAGATGGAGCGTACGTGTGAGGGCGCGTGTTAGTGTTAGCATACGGATTAGGATTTGGTGACGGGTGAGTGTCAGGCTTCGGGGAATCGTTAGGGTTAGGGTTCGGGCTAGGGTTAGAGTTAGGGGACGGGGACTGTTTAGTGTCCAGGTGAGGGTACGAGAACGCTTTAGGGGGAGCGTACGTGTGAGGGCGTAAGTTAGCTTTAGCGTACGGGTTAGGATTAGGGGACGGGTAGGGGTCAGGCTTCGGGGAATAGTTAGGGTTAGGGTTTGGGCTAGGGTTAGGGTTAGGGGACAGGGACGGTTTAGGGTCCAGGTGAATGTATGACAACGCTTTAGGGGGAGCGTAAGTGTGAGCGCGTGGGTTAGCGTGAGTGTACGTGTTAGGATTAGTGGACGGGTGAGGGTCAGGCTTCGGGGTAGGGTTAGGGTTAGGGTTCGGGCTAGGTTTAGGTTTAGGGGACGGGGACGGTTTAGGGTCCAGGTGAGGGTACAACCACGCTTTAGGGGGAGCGTACGTGTGAGGGCGCGGGTTAGTGTTAGCGTACGGGTTAGGACTAGGGGACGGGTGAGGGTCAGGTTTCTGGGAAGGGTTAGGGTTAGGGTTCGGGGTAGGGTTAGGGTTAGGGGACGGGGACGGTTTAGGGTCCAGGTGAGGGTACGACAACGCTTTAGGGGGAGCGTACGTGTGAGGGCGCGGGTTAGCGTTAGCGTACGGGTTAGGATTAGGGGACGGGTGAGGGTCAGGTTTCGGGGAAGGTTTAGGGTTAGGGTTCGGTCTAGGGTTAGGCTTAGGGGTCGGGGACGGTTTAGGGTCCAGGTGAAGGTACGAAAACGCTTTATGGGGAGCGTATGTGTGAGGGCATGGGTTAGAGTTTGCGTACGTGTTAGGATTAGGGGACGGGTGAGGGTCAGGCTTCGGGGAAGGGGAAGGGTTAGGGTTCGGGCTAGGGTTAGGGTTGGGGACGCGAACGGGTTAGGGTCCAGGTGAGGGTACGACAACGCTTTAGGGGGAGCGTAGGTGTGAGGGCCTGGGTTAGTGTTAGCGTACGTGATAGGATTAGGGTACGGGTGAGGGTCAGGCTTCGGGGAAGGGTTAGTGTTAGGGTTCGGGCTAGGGTTAGGGTTAGGGGACGGGGACGGTTTAGGGTCCAGGTGAGGGTACGACAACGCTTTAGGGGAAACGTACGTGTGAGGGCGCGGGTTAGTGTGAGCGTACGGGTTAGGATTAGGGGACGGGTGAGGGTCAGGATTCAGGGAAGGTTTAGGGTTAGGGTTCAGTCTAGGGTTAGGGGACGGGGACGGTTTAGGGTCCAGGTGAGGGTACGACAACGCTTTAGGGGGAGCGTACGTGTGTGGGCGTGGGTGAGTGTTAGCGTACGGGTTAGGATTAGGGGACGGTTGAGGGTCAGGCTTCGTGGAAGGGTTAGGGTTAGGGTTCGGCTTAGGGTTAGGGTTAGGGGACGCGGACGGTTGAGGGTCCAGGTGAGGGTATGACAACGCTTTAGGGGTAGCGTAGTTGTGAGAGCGCGGGTCAGTGTTAGCGTACTTGTGAGGATTAGGGGACGGGTGAGGGTCAGGCTTCGGGGAAGGGTTAGGTTTAGGGATCGGGCTAGGTTTAGGGTTAGGGGACCGGGACAGTTTAGCGTCCAGATGAGTGTACGACATCGCTTTAGGGGGAGCGTACCTGTGAGGGCACGGGTTAGCATTAGCGTACAGGTTAGGATTAGGGGACGGGTGAGGGTCAGGCTTCGGGGAAGGGTTAGGGTTAGGGTTTGGGCTAGGGTTAGGGTTAGGGGACGGGGACGGTTTAGGGTCCACGTGAGGGTACGACAAAGCTTTAGGGGGAGCATACGTGTGAGGGCGCCTGTTAGTGTCAGCGTACGGGTTAGGATTAGGGGACTGGTGAGGGTCAGGCTTCGGGGAAGTGTTAGGGTTAGGGACAGGCTAGGGTTAGGTTTAGGGGATGGGTACGGTTTAGGGTACAGGTGAGGGTACGACAACGCTTTAGGGGGAGCGTACGTGTGAGGGCGTGGGTTAGCATTTGCGTACGGGTTAGGATTAGGGGACGGTGAGGGTCAGGCTTCACGTAAGTTTAAGATTTAGGGTTGGGCTAGGGTTAGGGCTAGGGGACGGGAACGGTTTAGGGTCCAGTTGAGGGTACGACAACGCTTTAGGGGGAGCGTACGTGTGAGGGCGTGGGTTAGTGTTAGCGTACGTGATAGGTTTAGGGTACGGGTGAGGGTCAGGCTTCGGGGAAGGGTTAGGGTTAGGGTTCGGGCTAAGGTTAGGGTTAGGGGACGGGGACGGTTTAGGGTCCAGGTGAGGGTACGACAACGCTTTAGGGGGAGCGTACGTGTGAGGGCGCGGGTTAGTGTTAGCGTACGGGTTAGGATTAGGGGACGGGTGAGGGTCAGGATTCGGGGAAGTGTTAGGGTTAGTGTTCGGGCTAGGGTTAGGGGACGGTGACTGGGACGGTTGAGGGTCCAGGTTAGGGTATGGCAACGCTTTAGGGGTAGCGTACTTGTGAGGGCGCATGTCAGTGTTAGCGTACAGGTTAGGATTAGGGGACGGGTGAGGGTCAGGCTTCGGGGAAGGGTTAGGGTTAGGGATCAGGCTAGGGTTAAGGTTAGGGGACCGGGACGGTTTAGGGTTCTTGTGAGGTTACGAGAACGCTTTAGGGGGAGCGTACGTGTGAGAGCGCGGGTTAGTGTTAGCGTACGGGTTAGGATTAGGGGACGGGTGAGGGTCAGGTTTCGGGGAAGGGTTAAGGTTAGGGTTCGTCCTAGGGTTAGGGTTAGGGGACGGGGACGGTTTAGGGTCCAGGTGAGGGTACGACAACGCTTTAGATGGAGCGTACGTGTGAGGGCGCGTGTTAGTGTTAGCGTACGGATTAGGATTAGGGGACAGGTGGGTGTCAGGCTTCGGGGAATCGTTAGGGTTAGGGTTCGGGCTAGGGTTAGGTTTAGGGGATGGTGACGGTTTAGGGTCCAGGTGAGGGTACGACAACGCTTTAGGTTTAGCATACGTGTGAGGGAGCGGATTAGCGTTAGCGTACGGGTTATGATTAGGGGACGTGTTGAGTCAGGCTTCGCGGAAGGGTCAGGCTTAGGTTTCGCTCTAGGGTTAGGGTTAGGAGAAGGGGATGGTTGAGGGTCCAGGTGAGGGTACGACAACGCTTTAGGGGCAGCGTACGTGTGAGGGCGTGGGTTAGTTTCAGCGTACGGCTTACGATTATGGGACGGGTGAGGGGAAGGCTTCGGGGAAGTGTTAGGGTTAGGGTTCGGGCTAGGGTTAGGGTTAGGGGACGGGGACGGTTTAGGGTCCAGGTGAGGGTACGACAACGGTTTCGGGGGAGCGTACGTGAGAGGGCGCGGGTTAGTGTGAGCGTACGGGTTAGGATTAGGGGACGGGTGAGGGGAAGGCTTCGGGAAAGGGTTAGGGTTAGGGTTCAGGCTAGGTTTAAGTTTAGGGGACGGGGACGGTTTAGGGTCCACGTCAGGGTACGACAACGGTTTAGGGGGAGCGTACGTGTGAGGACACGGGTTAGTGTGAGCGTACGGGTTAGGATTAGGGGACGGGTGAGGGGAAGGATTCGGGGAAGGGTTAGGGTTAGGTTTGGGGCTAGGGTTAGGGTTAGGGGACGGGGACGGTTTAGGGTCCAGGTGAGGGTACGAAAACGGTTTAGGGGGAGCGTACGTGTGAGGGCGCGGGTTAGTGTGAGCGTATGGTTTAGGATTAGGGGACGGGTGAGGGGAAGGCTTGGGGAAGGGTTAGGGTTAGGGATCGGGCTAGGGTTAGGGTTAGGGGACGGGGACGATTTAGGATCCAGGTGAGGGTACGACAACGCTTGAGGGGGAGCGTACGTGTGAGCGTGCAGGTTAGTGTGAGCGTACGGGTTAAGATTAGGGGACGGGTGAGGGTCAGTCTTCAGGAAAGGTTTAGGGTTAGGGTTCAGTCTAGGGTTAGGGTTAGGGGACGGGGACGGTTTAGGGTCCAGGTGAGGGTACGACAACGCTTTAGGGGGAGCGTACGTGTGAGGGCGCGGGTGAGTCTTAGCGTACGAGTTAGGATTAGGGGACGGGTGAGGGTCAGGCTTCGTGGAAGGGTTAGGGTTAGGGTTCGGGCTAGGGATAGGCTTAGGGGACGGGGACGGTTGAGAGTCCAGGTGAGGGTATGACAACGCTTTAGGGGGAGCGTACTTGTGACGGCGCGTGTTAGTGTTAGCGTACGGGTTAGGATTAGGGCATGGGTGAGGTTCAGGCTTCGGGGAATTGTTAGGCTTAGGGTTCGGGCTAGGGTTAGGGTTAGGGGACGGGGACGGTTTAGGGTCCACGTGAGGGTACGAGAACGCTTTAGGGGGAGCGTACATGTGAGGGCGCGGGTTAGCGTTAGCGTACGGGTTAGGATTAGGGGACGGGTGAGGGTCAGGCTTCGAGGAAGGGCTAGGGTTATGGTTCGGCCTAGGGTTAGGGTTAGGGGACGGGGACGGTTTAGGGTCCAGGTGAGGGTATGACAACGCTTTATGGGGAGGGTATGGGTGAGGGCGCCGGTTAGTGTTAGCGTATGAGTAAGGATAAGGGGACGGGTGAGGGCCAGGCTTCAGGGAAGTGTTCGGTTTAGGGTTCGGGCTAGGGTTAGTGATAGGGGACGGGGACGGTTTAGGGTCCAGGTGAGGGGACGACAACGCTTTATGGTAACGTATGAGTGAGAGCGCGGGTTAGTGTTAGCGTATGAGTTAGGATTAGGGGACGGGTGAGGGTCAGGCTCGGGGAAGGTTTAGCATTAGGGTTCGGGCTAGGGTTAGGGTTAGTGGATGGGGACGATTTAGGGTCCAGGTGAGTGTACGACAACACTTTAGGGGGAGCGTACGTGTGAGGGCGCGGGTTATTGTTAGCGTACGGGTTAGGATTAGGGCACGGGTGAGGTTCAGGCTTCGGGGAAGGTTTAGGGTTAGTGTTTGGGCTAGGGTTAGGGTTAGGGGGTGAGGACGGTTTAGGGTCCACGTGAGGGTACGACAAAGCTTTAGGGGGAGCATAAGTGTGAGGGCGCGTGTTAGTGTCAGCGTACGGGTTAGGATTATGGGACTGATGAGGGTCAGGCTTCGGGGAAGTGTTAGGGTTAGGGAGAGGCTAGGGTTAAGGTTAGGGGATGGGGACGGTTTGGGTACAGGTGAGGGTACGACAACGCTTTAGGGGGAGCGTACGTGTGAGGGCGTGGGTTAGCGTTTGCGTACGGGTTAGGATTAGGGTACGGGTGAGGGTCAGGCTTCGGGGAAGGGTTAGGGTTAGGGTTCGGGCTAAGGTTAGGGTTAGGGGACGGGGACGGTTTAGGGTCCAGGTGAGGGTACGACAACGCTTTAGGGGGAGTGTACGTGTGAGGGCGCGGGTTAGTGTTAGCGTACGGGTGAGGATTAGGGGACGGGTGAGGGTCAGGATTCGGGGAAGTGTTAGGGTTAGTGTTCGGGCTAGGGTTAGGGGACGGGGACTGGGACGGTTGAGGGTCCAGGTTAGGGTATGACAACGCTTTAGGGGTAGCGTACTTGTGAGGGCGCATGTCAGTGTTAGCGTACAGGTTAGGATTAGGGGACGGGTGAATGTCAGGCTTCGGGGAAGGGTTAGGGTTAGGGTTCAGGCTAGGGTTAGGGTTAGGGGACGGGGACGGTTTAGGGTCCAGGTGAGGGTACGACAACGGTTTAGGGGGATCGTACGTGTGAGGGCATGTTTTAGTTTGAGCGTACGGGTTAGGATTAGGGGACGGGTGAGGGGAAGGCTTCGGGGAAGGGTTAGGGTTAGGGTTCGGGCTAGGGTTAGGGTTTGGGGACGGGGACGGTTTAGGGTCCAGGTGAGGGTACGACAACAGTTTAGGGGGAGCGTACGTGTGAGGACGCGGGTTAGTGTGAGCGTACGGGTTAGGATTAGGGGACGGGTGAGGGGAAGGCTTCGGGGAAGGGTTAGGGTTAGGGTTCAGGCTAGGGTTAGGGTTAGGGGATGGGGACGGTTTAGGGTCCAGGTGAGGGTACGACAACGGTTTAGGGGGAGCGTACGTGTGAGGGCGCGGGTTAGTGTGAGCGTACGGGTTAGGATTAGGGGACGGGTGAGGGTCAGGATTCGGGGAAGGGTTAGGGTTAGGGTTCGGGCTAGGGTTAGTGGACGGGGACTGGGACGGTTGAGGGTCCAGGTTAGGGTATGAAAACGCTCTAGGTGTAGCGTACTTGTGAGGGCGCATGTCAGTTTTAGCGTACAGGTTAGGATTAGGGCACGGGTGAGGGTCAGGCTTCAGGGAAGGGTTAGGGTTAGGGATCGGGCTAGGGTTAAGGTTAGGGGACCGGGACGGTTTAGGGTTCATGTGAGGTTACGACAACGCTTTAGGGGGAGCATACGTGTGAGAGCGCGGGTTAGTGTTAGCGTACGGGTTAGGATTAGGGGACGTGTTGGGTCAGGCTTCGGGGAAGGTTTAGGCTTAGGTTTCGGTCTAGGGTTAGGGTTAGGGGAAGGGGATGGTTTAGGGTCCAGGTGAGGGTACGATAATGCTTTTGGGGGAGCGTACGTGTGAGGGCCTGGGTTAGTTTGAGCGTACGGGTTAGGATTAGGGGACGGGTGAGGGGAAGGCTTCGGGGAAGGTTTAGGGTTAGGGTTCGGGCTAGGGTAAGGGTTAGGGGACGGGGACGGTTTAGGGTCCAGGTGAGGGTACGACAACGGTTTAGGGGGAGTGTACGTGTGAGGGCGCGGGTTAGTGTGAGCGTACGGGTTAGGATTCGGGGACGGGTGAGGGGAAGGCTTCGGGGAAGTGTTAGGTTTAAGGGACGGGGACGGTTTAGGGTCCAGCTGAGGGTACGACAACGGTTTATGGGGAGCGTACGTGTGAGGACCCGGGTTAGTGTGAGTATACGGGTTAGGATTAGGGGACGGGTGAGGGGAAGGCTTCGGGGAAGGGTTAGGGTTAGGGTTCGGGCTAGGGTTAGTGTTAGGGGAAGGGGACGGTTTAGGGTCAAGGTGAGGGTACGACAACGGTTTAGGGGGAGCGTACGTGTGCGGGCGCGGGTTAGTGTGAGCGTACAGTTAAGGATTAGGGGATGGGTGAGGGGAAGGCTTCGGGGAAGGGTTAGGTTTAGGGTTCGGGCTAAGGTTAGGGTTAGGGGACGGGGATGGTTTAGGGTCCAGGTTAGGGTACGACAACGTTTTAGGGGGAGCATACGTGTGAGGGCGCGGGTTAGTGTGAGCGAACGGGTTAGGATTAGGGGACGGGTAAGGGGAAGGCTTGGGGAAGGGTTAGGGTTAGGGTTCGGGCTAGGATTAGGGTTAGGGGACGGGGACGGTTTAGGGTCCAGGTGAGGGTACAACAACGGTTTAGGGGGAGCGTACGTGTGAGCGTGAGGGTTAGTGTTAGCGTATCGGTTAGGATTAGGGGACGGATGAGGGGAAGGCTTCAGGGAAGGGTTAGGGTTAGGGTTCGTCCTAGGTTTAGGGTTAGGGGACGGGGTCGGTTGAGGGTCCAGGTGAGGGTATGACAACGCTTTAGGGGTAGCGTAGTTGTGAGAGCGTGGGTCAGTGTTAGCGTACTTGTGAGGATTAGGGGACGGGTGAGGGTCAGGCTTCGGGGAAGGGTTAGGGTTAGGGATCGGGCTAGGTTTAGGGTTAGGGGACCGGGACGGTTTAGGGTCCAGGTGAGGGTACGACAACGCTTTAGGGCGAGCGTACGTGTGAGGGCGCGGGTTAGTGTTAGCGTACGGGTTAGGATTAGGGGACGGGTGAGGGTCAGGATTCGGGGAAGTGTTAGGGTTAGGGTTCGCGCTAGGGTTAGGGGACGGGGACTGGGACGGTTGAGGGTCCAGGTTAGGGTATGACAACGCTTTAGGGGTAGCGTACTTGTGAGGGCGCATGTCAGTGTTAGCGTACAGGTTAGGATTAGGGGACGGGTGAGGGTCAGGCTTCGGGGAAGGGTTAGGGTTAGGGATCAGGCTAGGGTTAAGGTTAGGGGACCGGGACGGTTTAGGGTTCATGTGAGTTTACGAGAACGCTTTAGGGGGAAACTACGTGTGAGGGCGCAGGTTCGCATTAGTGTGCGGGTTAGGATTAGGGGATGGGTAAGGGTCAGGCTTCGGGGAATGGTTAGGGTTAGGGTTCCGTCTACGGTTAGGGTTATCGGACGGGGACGGTTTAGGGTTCAGGTGAGGTGACGACAACGCTTTAGGGCTAGCGTACGTGTGAGGGCGCGGGTTAGCGTTAGCGTACGGGTTAGGATTAGGGGACGGGGGAGGGTCAGGCTTCGGGGAAGTGTTAGGGTTAGGGTTCGGGCTAGGATTAGGGTTAGGGGACGGGGACGGTTTAGGGTCCAGGTGAGGGTACAACAACGCTTTAGGGGGAGCGTACGTGTGAGGGCGCTGGTTAGTGTTAGCGTACGAGTAAGGATTAGGTGCCGGGTGAGGGTCCAGCTTCAGGGAAGGGTTCGGTTTAGGGTTCGGGCTAGGGTTAGGGTTAGGGGATGGGGACGGTTTACGGTCTAGGTGAGGGTACGACAACGCTTTCGGGGAACGTACGTGTGAGAGCGCGGGTTAGTGTAAGCGTACGGGTTAGGATTAGGGGACGGGTGAGGGTCATGCTTCCGGGAAGGTTTAGGGTTAGAGTTCGGGCTAGGGTTAGGCTTAGGGGTCGGGGACGGTTTAGGGCCCAGGTGAAGGTACGACAACGCTTTAGGGGGAGCGTATGTGTGAGGGCATGGGTTAGCGTTTGCGTACGGGTTAGGATTAGGGGACGGGTGAGGGTCAGGCTTCGGGGAAGGGTTAGGGTTAGGGTTCGGGCTAGGGTTAGGGTTAGGGGACGGGAAAGGTTTAGGGTCCAGGTGAAGGTACGACAACCCTTTAGGGGGAGCGTACGTGTGAGGGCGCGGGTTAGTGTGAGCGTACGGGTAAGGATTAGGGGACGGGTGAGGGGAAGGCTTCGGGAAAGGGTTAGGGTTAGGGTTCGGGCTAGGGTTAGGGTTAGGGAAAGGGGACGGTTTAGGGTCCAGGTGAGGGTACGACAACGGTTTAGGGGGAGCGTACGTGTGAGGGTGTGGGTTAGTTTGAGCGTACGGGTTAGGATTAGGGGACGGGTGAGGGGAAGGCTTCGGGGAAGGGTTAGGGTTAGGGTTCGGGCTAGGGTTAGGGTTAGGGGACGGGGACGGTTTAGGGTTCAGGTGAGGGTACGACAACGGTTTAGGGGGAGCGTACGTGTGAGGGCGCGGGTTAGTGTGAGCGTACGGGTTAGGATTAGGGGACGGGTGAGGGGAAGGCTTTTGGGAAGGGTTAGGGTTAGGGTGCGGGCTAGCGTTAGGGTTAGGGGAGGGGGACAGTTTAGGGTCCAGGTGAGGGTACGACAACGGTTTAGGGGGAGCATACATGTGAGGGCACAGGTTAGTGTGAGCGTACGGGTTAGGATTAGGGGACGGGTGAGGGTCTGGCTTCGGGGAAGGGTTAAGGTTAGGGTTCGGGCTAGGGTTAGGGGACGGGGACTGGGACGGTTGAGGGTCCAGGTTAGGGTATGACAACGCTTTAGGGGTAGCGTTCTTGTGAGGGCGCATGTCAGTGTTAGCGTACAGGTTAGGATTAGAGGACGGGTGAGGGTCAGGCTTCAGGGAAATGTTAGGGTTAGGGATCGGGCTAGGGTTAAGGTTAGGGGACCGGGACGGTTTAGGGTTCATGTGAGATTACGAGAACACTTTAGGGGGAGCGTACGTGTGAGAGCGCGGGTTAGTGTTAGCGTACGGGTTAGGATTAGGTGATGGGTGACGGTCAGGATTTGGGGAAGTGTTATGTTTAGGGTTCGGCCTAGGCTTAGGGTTAGGGGACGGGGACGGTTTAGGGTCCAGGTGAGGGTACGAGAACGCTTTAGATGGAGCGTACGTGTGAGGGCGCGTGTTAGTGTTAGCGTACGGATTAAGATTAGGGGACGGGTGAGTTTCAGGCATCGGAGATTCGTTAGGGTTAGGGTTCAGGCTAGGGTTAGGTTTAGGGGAAGGTGACGGTTTAGGGTCCAGGTGAGGGTACGACAACGCTTTAGGTTTAGCATACGTGTGAAGGCGCTGATTAGCGTTAGCGTACGGGTTAGGATTAGGGGACGTGTTGGGTCAGGCTTCGGGGAAGTGTTAGGCTTAGATTTCGGTCTAGGGTTAGGGTTAGGGGAAGGGGATGGTTTAGGGTCCAGGTGAGGGTACGACAACGCTTTTGGGGGAGCGAACGTGTGAGGGCCTGGGTTAGTTTGAGCGTACGGGTTAGGATTAGGAGACGGGTGAGGGGAAGGCTTCGGGGAAGGGTTAGGGTTAGGGTTCGGGCTAGGGTTAGGGTTAGGGGACGGGGACAGTTTAGGGTCCAGGTGAGGGTACGACAACGGTTTAGGGCGAGTGTACGTGTGAGGGCGCGGGTTAGTGTGAGCGTACGGGTTAGGATTCGGGGACGGGTGAGGGGAAGGCTTCGGGGAAGTGTTAGGGTTAGAGTTCGGGCTAGGGTTAGGGTTAGGAGACGGGAACGGTTTAGGGTCCAGGTGAGGCTACGACAATGGTTTAGGGGGAGCGTACATGTGAGGGCGCGGGTTAGTGTGAGCGTACGGGTTAGGATTAGGGGACGGGTGAGGGGAAGGCTTCGGGGAAGGGTTAGGGTTAAGGGACGGGGACGGTTTACGGTCCAGATGAGGATACGACAACGGTTTAGGGGGAGCGTACGTGTGAAGACGTGGGTTAGTGTGAGCGTATGGGTTAGGATTAGGGGAAGGGTGAGGGGAAGGCTTCAGGGAAGGGTTAGGGTTCGGGTTCGCGGTAGGGTTAGAGTTAGGAGACGGGGACGGTTTAGGGTACAGCTGAGAGTACGACAACGCTTTAGGGGGAGCGTACGTGTGAGAACGCGGGTTAGCGTTAGAGTGCGGGTTAGGATTAGGGGACGGGTTAGGTTCAGGCTTCGGGAAGGGTTAGGTTTAGGGTTCGGTCTAGGGTTAGGGTTAGGGGACGGGGACGGTTTAGGGTCCAGGTGAGGGTACGACAAAGCTTTAGGGGGAGGGAACGTGTTAGGGGGCGGGTTCGCGTTAGCGTACGGGTTAGGATTAGGGGACGGGTGAGTGTCAGGCTTCGGGGAAGTGATAGGGTTAGGGTTCGGCCTAGGGTTTGGGTTAGGGGACGGGGACAGTTTAGGGTCCAGGTGAGGGTACGACAACGCTTTAGGGGGAGCGTACGTGTGAGGGCACGGGTTAGCGTTAGCGTGCGGGTTAGGATTAGGGAACGGGTGAGGGTGAGGATTCGGGGAAGGGTTAGGGTTAGGGTTCGGGCTAGGGTTAGGTTTAGGGTATGGGGACGGTTTAGTGTCCAGCTGAGTGTACAACAACGCTTTAGGTGTAGCGTAAGTGTGAGGGCGTGGATTAGCGTGAGCGTACGTGTTAGGATTAGGGGACGTGTTGGGTCAGACTTCGGGGAAATGTTAGGCTTAGGTTTCGGTCTAGGTTTAGGTTTAGGGGACGGGGACGGTTTAGGGTCCAGGTGAGGGTACGACAATGGTTTAGGAGGAGCGTACGTGTGAGGGCGTGGGTTAGTGTGAGCGTACGGGTTAGGATTATGGGACGGGTGAGGGGAAGGCTTCGGGGAAGGGTTAGGGTTAGGGTTCGGGCTAGGGTTAGGGTTAGGGGACGGGGACGGTTTAGGGTCCAGTTGAGGGTACGACAAAGGTTTAGGGGGAGCGTAAGTGTGAGGGCGCGGGTTAGTGTGAGCGTACGGGTTAGGATTAGGGGACGGGTGAGGGGAAGGCTTCGGGGAAGGGTTAGGGTTAGGGTTCGTGCTAGGATTAGGGTTAGGGGACGGGGACGGTTTAGGGTCCAGGTGAGGGTACGACAACGGTGTAGGGGGAGCGTACGTGTGAGCGTGAGGGTTAGTGTGAGCGTATGGGTTAGGATTGGGGGACGGGTGAGGGGAAGACTTCAGGGAAGGGTTAGGGTTTGGGCTAGGTTTAGGGGACGGGGATGGGCACGGTTTAGGGTCCAGGTGAGGGTACGACAACGGTTTAGGGGGAGCGTACGTGTGAGGGCGCGGGTTAGTTTGAGCGTACGGGTTAGGATTAGGGGACGGGTGAGGGAAAGTCTTCGGGGAAGGGTTAGGTTTAGGGTTCCGGCTAGGGTTAGGATTAGGGGACGGGGACGGTTTAGGGTCCAGGTGAGGGTACGACAACGGTTTAGGGGGAGCGTACGTGTGAGGGCGCGGGTTAGTGTGAGCGTATGGGTTACGATTAGGGGACGGGTGAGGGGAAGGCTTCGGGGAAGTGTTAGGGTTAGGGTTCGGGCTAGGGTTAGGGTTAGGGGACGGGGACGGTTTAGGGTCCAGGTGAGGGTACGACAACAGTTTAGGGGGAGCGCACGTGTGAGGGCGCGGGTTAGTGTGAGCGTACGGGTTAGGATTAGGGGACGGGTGAGGTTAAGGCTTCGGGGAAGAGTTAGGGTTAGGGTTCGGACTAGGGTTAGGGTTAGGGGACGGGGACGGTTTAGGGTCAAGGTGAGGGTACGACAACGGTTTAGGGCGAGCGTACGTGTGAGGGCGCATGTTAGTGTGAGCGTACGGGTTAGGATTAGGGGACGGGTGAGGGGAAGACTTCAGGGAAGGGTTAGGGTTTGGGCTAAGTTTAGGGGGCGGGGATGGGCACGGTTTAGGGTACAGGTGAGGGTACGACAACGGTTTAGGGAGAGCGTACGTGTGAGGGCGCGGGTTAGTGTGAGCGTACGGGTTAGGATTAGGGGACGGGTGAGGGGAAGTCTTCGGGGAAGGGTTAGGTTTAGGGTTCCGGCTAGGGTTAGGGTTAGGGGACGGGGACGGTTTAGGGTCCAGGTGAATGTACGACAACGCTTTAGGGGGAGGGTACATGTGAGGGCGCGGGTTAGTGTGAGCGTACGGGTTAGGATTAGGGGACGGGTGAGGGGAAGGCTTCGGGAAAGGGTTAGGGTTAAGGTTCGGGCTAGGGTTAGGGTTAGGGGACGGGGACGGTTTAGGGTCCAGGTGAGCGTACGACAACGGTTTAGGGGGATCGTACGTGTGAGGGCGTGGGTTAGTTTGAGCGTACGGGTTAGGATTAGGGGACGGGTGAGGGGAAGGCTTCGGGGAAGTTTTAGGATTAGGGTTCGGGCTAGGGTTAGGGTTTGGGGACAGGGACGGTTTAGGGTCCAGGTGAGGGTACGACAACGGTTTAGGGGGAGCGTACGTGTGAGGACGCGGGTTAGTGTGAGCGTACGGGTTAGGATTAGGGGACGGGTGAGGGGAAGGCTTCGGGGAAGGGTTAGGGTTAGGGTTCGGGCTAGGGTTAGGGTTAGGGGACGGGGACGGTTTAGGGTCCAGGTGAGGGTATGACAACGGTTTACGGGGACCGTACGTGTGAGGGCGCGGGTTAGTGTGAGCGTACGGGTTAGGATTAGGGGACGGGTGAGGGGAAGGCTTTTGGGAAGGGTTAGGGTTAGGGTGCGGGCTAGGGTTAGGGTTAGGGGACGGGGACGGGTTAGGGTCCAGGTGAGGGTACGACAACGGTTTACGGGGAGCGTACATGTGAGAGCGTGGGTTAGTGTGAGCGTACGGGTTAGGATTAGGGGACGGGTGAGGGTCAGGCTTCGGGGAAGGGTTAGGGTTAGGGTTCGGGCTAGGGTTAGGGGACGGGGACTGGGACGGTTGAGGGTCCAGGTTAAGGTATGACAACGCTCTAGGTGTAGCGTACTTGTGAGGGCGCATGTCAGTGTTAGCGTACAGGTTAGGATTAGGGGACGGGTGAGGGTCAGGCTTCAGGGAAGGGTTAGGGTTAGGGATCGGGCTAGGGTGAAGGTTAGGGGACCGGGACGGTTTAGGGTTCATGTGAGGTTACGACAACGCTTTAGGGGGAGCATACGTGTGAGAGCGCGGGTTAGTGTTAGCGTACGGGTTAGGATTAGGGGACGTGTTGGGTCAGGCTTCGGGGAAGGGTTAGGCTTAGGTTTCGGTCTAGGGTTAGGGTTAGGGGAAGGGGATGGTTTAGGGTGCAGGTGATGGTACGAAAACGCTTTTGGGGTTGCGTACGTGTGAGGGCCTGGGTTAGTTTGAGCGTATGGGTTAGGATTAGGGGACGGGTGAGGGGAAGGCTTCGGGGAAGGGTTAGGGTTAGGGTTCGGGCTAGGGTAAGGGTTAGGGGATGGGGAAGGTTTAGGGTCCAGGTGAGGGTACGACAACGGTTTAGGGGGAGTGTACGTGTGAGGGCACGGGTTAGTGTGAGCGTACGGGTTAGGATTCGGGGACGGGTGACGGGAAGGCTTCGGGGAAGTGTTAGGTTTAAGGGACGGGGACGGTTTAGGTTCCAGGTGAGGGTACGACAACGGTTTAGGGGGAGCGTACGTGTGCGGGCGCGGGTTAGTGTGAGCGTACAGTTTAGGATTAGGGGACGGGTGAGGGGAAGGCTTCGGGGAAGGGTTAGGGTTAGAGTTCGGGCTAAGGTTAGGGTTAGGGTACGGGGACGGTTTAGGGTCCAGGTGAGGGTACGACAACGGTTTAGGGGGAGCGTACGTGTGAGGGCGTGGGTTAGTGTGAGCGTACGGGTTTGGATTAGGGGACGGGTGAGGGGAAGGCTTTGGGGAAGGGTTAGGGTTAGGGTTCGGGCTAGGGTTAGGGTTAGGGGACGGGGACGGTTTAGGATCCAGGTGAGGGTACGACAAAGGTTTAGGGGGAGCGTACGTGTGAGGGCGTGGTTTAGTGTGAGTGTACGGGTTAGGATTAGGGGACGGGTGAGGGGAATGCTTCGGGGAAGGTTTAGGGTTAAGGGACGGGGACGGTTTACGGTCCAGATGAGGATACGACAACGGTTTAGGGGGAGCGTACGTGTGAGGGCGCGGGTTAGTGTGAGCGTACGGGTTAGGATTAGTGGACGGGTGAGGGGAAGGTTTCGGGGAAGGGTTAGGGTTAGGGTTCGGGCTAGGATTAGGGTTAGGGGACGGGGACGGTTTAGGGTCCACGTGAGGGTACGTCAAAGGTGTAGGGGGAGCGTACGTGTGAGCGTGAGGGTTAGTGTGAGCGTATGGGTTAGGATTGGGGGACGGGTGAGGGGAAGACTTCAGGGAAGGGTTAGGGTTTGGGCTAGGTTTAGGGGACGGGGATGGGCATGGTTTAGGGTCCAGGTGAGGGAACGACAACGGTTTAGGGGGAGCGTACGTTTGAGGGCGCGGGTTAGTGTGAGCGTACGGGTTAGGATTAGGGGACGGGTGAGGCGAAGGCTTCGGGGAAGGGTTAGGGTTAGGGTTCGGGCTAGGGTTAGGGTTAGGGGACGGGGATCGTTTAGGGTCCAGGTGAGGGTACGACAGCGGTTTAGGGGGAGCGTACATGTGAGGGCGCGGGTTAGTGTGAGCGTACGGGTTCGGATTAGGGGACGGGTGAGGGGAAGGCTTTTGGGAAGGGTTAGGGTTAGGGTGCGGGCTAGCGTTAGGGTTAGGGGACGGGGAAGGTTTAGGGTCCAGGTAAGGGTACGACAACGGTTTAGGGGGAGCGTACATGTGAGAGCGCGGATTAGTGTGAGCGTACGGGTTAGGATTAGGGGACGGGTGAGGGTCAGGCTTCGGGGAAGGGTTAGGGTTAGGGTTCGGGCTAGGGTTAGGGGACGGGGACTGGGACGGTTGAGGGTCCAGGTTAGGGTATGACAACGCTCTAGGGGTAGCGTACTTGTGAGGGCTCATGTCAGTTTTATCGTACAGGTTAGGATTAGGGGACGGGTGAGGGGAAGGCTTCGGGGAAGGGTTAGGGTTAGGGTTCGGGCTATGGTTAGGGTTAGGGGACGGGGATGGTTTATGGTCCAGGAGAGGGTACGACAACGCTTTAGGGGGAGCGTACGTGTGAGGGCGCGGGTTAAGGTGAGCGTACGGGTTAGGATTAGGGGACGGGTGAGGGGAAGGCTTCGGGAAAGGGTTAGGGTTAGGGTTTGGGCTAGGGTTAGTGTTAGGGGAAGGGGACGGTTTAGGGTGCAGGTAAGGGTACGACAACGGTTTAGGGGGAGCGTACTTGTGAGGGCGTGGGTTAGTTTGAGCGTACGGGTTAGGATTAGGGGAGGTGTGAGGGGAAGGCTTCGGGGAAGGGTTAGGGTTAGGTTTCGGGCTAGGGTTACGGTTAGGGGACGGGGACGGTTTAGGGTCCAGGTGAGGGTACGACAATGGTTTACGGGGAGCGTACGTGTGAGCGTGAGGGTTAGTGTGAGCGTATGGGTTAGGATTAGGGGAAGGGTGAGGGGAAGGTTTCAGGTAAGGGTTAGGGTTCGGGCTAGGGTTAGGGTTAGGGGATGGGGACGGTTTAGTGTCCAGGTGAGGGTACGACAACGGTTTAGGGGGAGCGTACGTGTGAGGGCGCGGGTTAGTGTGAGCGTGCGGGTTAGTGTGAGCTTACGGGTTAGGATTAGGGGACGGGTGAGGGGAAGGCTTCGGGGAAGGGTTAGGGTTAGGGTTCGGGCTAGGGTTAGGGTTAGGGGACGGGGACGGTTTAGGGTCTAGGTGAGAGTACGACAAATGTTTAAGGGGAGCGTACGTGTGAGGGCGCGGGTTAGTGTGAGGGTACGGGATGGGATTATGGAATGGGTGAGGGGAAGGCTTCGGGGAAGGGTTACGGTTAGGGTTCGGGCTAGGGTTAGAGTTAGGGGATGGGGACGGTTTAGGGTCCAGGTGAGTGTACGACAATGGTTTAGGGGGAGAGTACGTGTGAGGGCGCGGGTTAGTGTGAGCGTACGGGTTAAGATTAGGGGACGGGTTGGGGAAGGGTTAGGGTTAGGGTTCGGGCTAGGGTTAGGGTTAGGGGACGGGGACGGTTTAGGGTCCAGGTGAGGGTATGACAACTGTTTAGGGGGAGGGTACGTGTGAGGGCGCGGGTTTTTGTGAACGTACGGGTTAGGATTAGGGGACGGGTGAGGGGAAGGCTTCAGGGAAGTGTTAGGCTTAGGGTTCGGGCTAGGGTTAGGGTTAGGGGACGGAGACAGTTTAGGGTCCAGGTGAGGGTATGACAACGCTTTAGGGGGAGGGTACGTGTGAGGGCGCGGGTTAGTATGAGCGTACGGGTTAGGATTAGGGGATGGGTGAGGGGTAGGCTTCAGGGAAGTGTTAGGGTTAGGGTTCGGGCTAGGGTCAAGGTTAGGGTACGGGGACAGTTTAGGGTCCAGGTGAGGGTATGACAACGGTTTAGTGGGAGCGTACGTGTGAGGGCGCGGGTTAGTGTGAGCGTACGGGTTAGGATTAGTGGATGGGTGAGGGGAAGGCTTCGGGGAAGGGTTAGGGTTAGGGTTCGGTCTAGGGTTAGGGTTAGGGGACGGAGACGGTTTAGGGTCCAGGTGAGGGTACGACAACGCTTTAGGGGGAGCGTATGTGTGAGGGCGCGGGTGAGTGTGAGCGTAAGGGTTAGATTTAGGGGACGGGTGAGGGGAAGGCTTCGGGGAAGGGTTAGGGTTCGGGCTAGGGTTAGGGTTAGGAGACGGGAACGATTTAGGATCCAGGTGAGGGTATGACAACGCTTTAGGGGGAGGGTACGTGTGAGGGCGCGGGTTAGTGTGAGCGTACAGGTTAGGATTAGGGGACGGGTGAGGGGAAGGCTTCAGGGAAGTGTTAGGGTTAGGGTTCGGGCTAGGATTATGGTTAGGGGACGGGGACGGTTTAGGGTCCAGGTGATGGTATGACAACTCTTTAGGGGGAGGGTACGTGTGAGGGCGCGGGTTAGTATGAGCGTACGGGTTAGGATTAGGGGACGGGTGAGGTGAAGGCTTCAGGGAAGTGTTAGGGTTAGGGTTCGGGCTAGGGTTAGGGTTAGGGGACGGGGACGGTTTAGGGTCCAGGTGAGGGTACGACAAAGGTTTAGGGGGATCATAAGTGTGAGGGCGCGGGTTAGTGTGACCGTACGGGTTAGGATTATGGGACGGGTGAGGGGAAGGCTTCGGGGAAGGGTTAGGGTTAGGGTTCGGGCTAGGATTAGGGTTAGGGGACGGGGACGGTTTAGGGTTCAGGTGAGGATATGACAATGCTTTAGGGGAAGGGTACGTGTGAGGGCGCGGGTTAGTGTGAGCGTACGGGTTAGGATTAGGGGACGGGTGAGGGGAAGGCTTCAGGGAAGGGTTAGTGTTAGGGTTCGTGCTAGGGTTAGGGTTAGGGGACGGGGACGGTTTAGGGTCCAGGGGAGGGTACGACAAAGGTTTCAGGGGAGCGTACGTGTGAGGGCGCGGGTTAGTGTGAGGGTACGGGATGGGATTAGGGGACGGGTGAGGGGAAGGCTTCGGGGAAGGGTTACGGTTAGGGTTCGGTCTAGGGTTAGGGTTAGGGGACAGGGACGGTTTAGGGTCCAGGTGAGCGTACGACAACGGTTTAGGGGGAGTGTACGTGTGAGGGCGCGGGTTAGTGTGAGCGTACGGGTTAGGATTCGGGGACGGGTGAGGGGAAGGCTTCGGGGAAGTGTTAGGTTTAAGGGACGGGGACGGTTTAGGGTCCAGGTGACGGTACGACAACGGTTTAGGGGGAGCGTACGTGTGAGGACCCGGGTTAGTGTGAGCGTACGGGTTAGGATTAGGGGACGGGTGAGGGGAAGGCTTCGGGGAAGGGTTAGGGTTAGGGTTCGGGCTAGGGTTAGTTTTAGGGGATGGGGACGGTTTAGGGTAAAGGTGAGGGTACGACAACGGTTTGGGGGAGCGTATGTGTGAGCGTGAGGGTTAGTGTGAGCGTATCGGTTAGGATTAGGGGATGGATGAGGGGAAGGCTTCAGGGAAAGGTTAGGGTTCGGGCCACGGTTAGGGTTAGGGGACGGGGACGGTTTAGGGTCCAGGTGACGGTACGACAACGGTTTAGGGGGAGCGTACGTGTGAGGGCGCTGGTTAGTGTGAGCGTACGGGTTAGGATTACGGGACGGGTGAGGGGAAGGCTTCGGGGATGTTTTAGGGTTACTGTTCGGGCTAGGGTTAGTATTAGGGGACGAGGACGGTTTAGGGTCCAGGTGAGGGTACGACAACAGTTTAGGGGGAGCGTACGTGTGAGGGCGCTGGTTAGTGTGAGCGTACGGGTTAGGATTAGGGGACGTGTGAGGGGAAGGCTTCGGGGAATGGTTAGTGTTAGGGTTCGGGCTAGGGTTAGGGGACGGGGAAGGGGACGGTTTAGGGTCCAGGTGAGGGTACGACAACGGTTTAGGGGGAGCATACGTGTGAGGGTGCGGGTTAGTGTGAGCGTACGGGTTAGGATTAGGGGACGGGTGAGGGGAAGGCTTCGGGGAAGGGTTAGGTTTAGGGTTCCGGCTAGGGTTAGGGTTAGGGGACGGGGACGGTTTAGGGTCCAGGTGAGTGTACGACAATGGTTTAAGGGGAGCGTACGTGTGAGGGCGCGGGTTAGTGTCAGCGTACGGGTTAGGATTAGGGGACGGATGAGGGGAAGGCTTCGGGGAAGGTTTACGGTTAAGGGACGGGGACGGTTTACAGTCCAGATGACGATACGACAACGGTTTAGGGGGAGCGTACGTGTGAGGGCGCGGGTTAGTGTGAGCGTACGGGTTAGGATTAGGGGACGGGTGAGGGGAAGGCTTCGGGGAATGGTTAGGGTTAGGGTACGGTCTAGGATTAGGGTTAGGGGACGGGGACGGTTTAGAGTCCACGTGAGGGTACGACAAAGGTGTAGGGGGAGCGTTAGTGTGAGCGTGAGGGTTAGTGTGAGCGTATGGGTTAGGATTAGGGGACGGGTGAGGCGAAAGCTTCGGGGAAGGGTTAGGGTTAGGGTTCAGGCTAGGGTTAGGGTTAGGGGACGGGGATGGTTTAGGGTCCAGGTGAGGGTACGACAACGGTTTAGGGGGAGCATACGTGTGAGGGCGCGGGTTAGTGTGAGCGTACGGGTTAGGATTAGGGGACGTGTGAGGGGAAGGCTTTTGGGAAGGGTTAGGGTTAGGGTGCGGGCTAGGGTTAGGGTTAGGTGACGGAGACGGTTTAGGGTCCAGGTAAGGGTACGACAACGGTTTAGGGGGAGCGTACATGTGAGGGCGCGGGTTAGTGTGAGCGTACGGGTTAGGATTAGGGGACGGGTGAGGGTCTGGCTTCGGGGAAGGGTTAGGGTTAGGGTTCGGGCTAGGGTTAGGGGCCGGGGACTGGGACGGTTGAGGGTCCAGGTTAGGGTATGACAACGCTCTAGGGGTAGCGTACTTGTGAGGGCACATGTCAGTGTTAGCGTACAGGTTAGGATTAGGGGACGGGTGAGGGGAAGGCTTCGGGGAAGGGTTAGGGTTAGGGTTCGGGCTATGGTTAGGGTTAGGGGACGGGGATGGTTTATGGTCCAGGTGAGGGTACCACAACGCTTTAGGGGGAGCGTTCGTGTGAGGGCGCGGGTTACGGTGAGCGTACGGGTTAGGATTAGGGGACGGGTGAGGGGAAGGCTTCGGGAAAGAGTTAGGGTTAGGGTTTGGGCTAGGGTTAGTGTTAGGGGAAGGGGACGGTTTAGGGTGCAGGTGAGGGTACGACAACGGTTTAGGGGGAGCGTACGTGTGTGCGTGAGGGTTAGTGTGAGCGTATGGGTTAGGATTAGGGGAAGGGTGAGGGGAAGGCTTCAGGGAAGGGTTAGGCTTCGGGCTAGGGTTAGGGTTAGGGGATGGGGACGGTTTAGGGTCCAGGTGAGGGTACGACAACGGTTTAGGGGGAGAGTACGTGTGAGGGCGTGGGTTAGTGTGAGCGTACGGGTTAAGATTAGGGGACGGGTTGGGGAAGGGTTAGGGTTAGGGTTCGGGCTAGGGTTAGGGGACGGGGACGGTTTAGGGTCCAGATGAGGGTTCGACAACGGTTTAGGGGGAGCGTACGTGTGAGGGCGCGGGTTAGTGTGAACGTACGGGTAAGGATTAGGGGACGGTTGAGGGGAAGGCTTCGGGGAAGGGTTAGGGTTAGGGTTAGGGGACGGAGACAGTTTAGGGTCCAGGTGAGGGTATGACAACGCTTTAGGGGGAGGGTACGTGTGAGGGCGTGTGTTAGTGTGAGCGTACGGGTTAGGATTAGGGGACGGGTGAGGGGAAGGCTTCAGGGAAGTGTTAGGGATAGGGTTCGGGCTAGGGTCAAGGTTAGGGGACGGGGACGGTTTAGGGTCCACGTGAGGGTACGAGAACGGTTTAGGGGGAGCGAACGTGTGAGGGCGCGGGTTAGTGTGAGCGTACGAGTTAGGATTAGGGACGGGTGACGGGAAGGCTTCGGGGAAGGTTTAGGGTTAGGGTTCGGTCTAGGGTTAGTGTTAGGGGATGGGGACGGTTTAGGGTCCAGGTGAGGGTACGACAACGCTTTAGGAGGAGCGTACGTGTGAGGGCGCGGGTTAGTGTGAGCGTACTGGTTAGAATTAGGGGACGGGTGAGGGGAAGGCTTCGGGGAAGGTTTAGGGTTAGGGTTCGGGCTTGGGTTAGGGTTAGGGGACGGGGACGGTTTAGGGTCCAGGTGAGGGTATGACAACGCTTTAGGGGGAGGGTACGTGTGAGGGCGTGGGTTGGTGTGAGCGTACGGGTGAGGATTAGGGGACGTGTGAGGGGAAGGCTTCAGGGAAGTGTTAGGGTTAGGGTGCGTGCTAGGGTCAGGGTTAGGGGACGGGGACGGTTTAGGGTCCAGGTGAGGGTATGACAACGGTTTAGGGGGAGCGTACGTGTGAGGGCGCGGGTTAGTGTGAACGTACGGGTTAGGATTAGGGGACGGGTGAGGGGAAGGCTTCGGGGAAGGTTTAGAGTTAGGGTTCGGTCTAGGGTTAGGGTTAGGGGACGGGGACGGTTTAGGGTCCAGGTGAGAGTACGACAACGCTTTAGGGGGAGCGTACGTGTGAGGGCGCGGGTGAGTGTGAGCGTAAGGGTTAGATTTAGGGGACGGGTGAGGGGAAGGCTTCGGGGAAGTGTTAGGGTTTGGGCTAGGGTTAGGGTTAGGGGACGGGGACGATTTAGGGCCCAGGTGAGGGTATGACAACGCTTTAGGGGGAGGGTACGTGTGAGGGCGCGGGTTTGTGTGAGCGTACAGGTTAGGATCAGGGGACGGGTGAGGATAAGGCTTCAGGGAAGTGTTAGGTTTAGGGTTCGTGCTAGGATTAGGGTTAGGGGACGGGGACGGTTTAGGGTCCAGGTGAGGGTATGACAACTCTTTAGGGGGAGGGTACGTGTGAGGGCGCGGGTTAGTGTGAGCGTATGGGTTAGGATTAGGGGACGGGTGAGGGGAAGGCTTCAGGGAAGTGTTAG
This sequence comes from Leucopleurus acutus, assembly GCF_964270905.1. Lineage (NCBI taxonomy): Eukaryota > Metazoa > Chordata > Mammalia > Artiodactyla > Delphinidae > Leucopleurus > Leucopleurus acutus. Next base: position 106,151 of record NW_028139129.1, on the reverse strand, counting down.
GGTTAGGGTTTGGGCTAGGGTTAGGGTTAGGGGACGGGGACGGTTTAGGGTCCACGTGAGGGTACGACCAAGGTGTAGGGGGAGCGTACGTGTGAGCGTGAGGGTTAGTGTGAGCGTATGGGTTAGGATTGGGGGACGGGTGAGGGGAAGGCTTCAGGGAAGTGTTAGGCTTAGGGTTCGGGCTAGGGTTAGGGTTAGGTGACGGAGACTGTTTAGGGTCCAGGTGAGGGTATGACAACGCTTTAGGGGGAGGGTACGTGTGAGGGCGCGGGTTAGTGTGAGCGTACGGGTTAGGATTAGGGGACGGGTGAGGGGAAGGCTTTAGGGAAGTGTTAGGGTTAGGGTTCGGGCTAGGGTCAAGGTTAGGGGACGGGGACGGTTTAGGGTCCACGTGAGGGTACGAGAACGGTTTAGGGGGTGCGTACGTGTGAGGGCGCGGGTTAGTGTGAGCGTACGGGTTAGGATTAGGGGACGGGTGAGGGGAAGGCTTCGGGGAAGGGTTAGGGTTAGGGTTCGGGCTAGGATTAGGGTTAGGGGACGGGGACGGTTTAGGGTCCAGGTGAGGGTATGACAAAGCTTTAGGGGAAGGGTACGTGTGAGGGCGCGGGTTAGTGTGAGCGTACGGGTTCGGATTAGGGGACGGGTGAGGGGAAGGCTTCAGGGAAGTGTTAGGTTTAGGGTTCGGGCTAGGGTTAGGGTTAGGGGACTGGGACGGTTTAGTGTCCAGGTGAGGGTACGACAACGGTTTGGGGGAGAGTACGTGTGAGGGCGTGGGTTAGTGTGAGCGTACGGGTTAAGATTAGGGGTCGGGTGAGGGAAGGCTTCGGGGAAGTGTTAGGGTTAAGGGACGGGGACGGTTTATGGTCCAGATGAGGATACGACAACGGTTTAGGGGGAGAGTACGTGTGAGGGCGTGGGTTAGTGTGAGCGTACGGATTAGGATTAGGGGACGGGTGAGGGGAAGGCTTTCGGGAAGTGTTAGGGTTAGTGTTCGGGCTAGGGTTAGGGTTAGGGGATGGGGACGGTTTAGGGTCCAGGTGAGGGTACGACAATGGTTTAGGGGGAGTGAACGTGTGAGGGCGCGGGTTAGTGTGAGCGTACGGGTTAGGATTAGGTGATGGGTGAAGGTAAGGCTTCGGGGAAGGGTTAGGGTTAGGGTTCGGTCTAGGGTTAGTGTTAGGGGACGGGGACGGTTTAGGGTCCAGGTCAGTGTACGACAACGGTTTAGGGGGAGCGTATGTGTGAGGGCGCGGGTTAGTGTGAGCGTACGGGTTAGGATTAGGGGACGGGTGAGGGGAAGGCTTCGGGGAAGGGTTAGGGTTAGGGTTCGGGCTAGGGTTAGGGTTAGGGGACGGGGACGGTTTCGGGTCCAGGTGAGAGTACGACAAAGGTTTAAGGGGAGCGTACGTGTGAGGGCGCGGGTTAGTGTGAGGGTACGGGATGGGATTCGGGGACGGGTGAGGGGAAGGCTTCGGGGAAGGGTTACGGTTAGGGTTCGGGCTAGGGTTAGAGTTAGGGTATGGGGACGGTTTAGGGTCCAGGTGAGGGTACGACAACGGTTTAGGGGGAGAGTACGTGTGAGGGCGTGGGTTAGTGTGAGCGTACGGGTTAGGATTAGGGGACGTGTTGGGGAAGGGTTAGGGTTAGGGTTCGGGCTAGGGTTAGGGTTAGGGGACAGGGACAGTTTAGAGTCCAGGTGAGGGTACGACAACGCTTTGGGGGAGCGTACGTGTGAGGGCGCGGGTTAGTGTGAGCGTACGGGTTAGGATTGTGGAAGGGAGAGGGGAAGGCTTCGGGGAAGGGTTAGGGTTAGGGCTAGGGCTAGGGTTACGTTTAGGGGACGGGGACGGTTTAGGGTGCAGGTGAGGGTACGACAACGGTTTAGGGGGAGCGTACGTGTGAGGGCGTGGGTTACTTTGAGCGTACGCGTTAGGATTAGGGGACGGGTGAGGGGAAGCCTTCGGGGAAGTGTTAGGGTTAGGGTTCGGGCTAGGGTTAGGGTTAGGGGACGGGGACGGTTTAGGGTCCAGGTGAGTGTAGGACAACGGTTTACGGGGAGCGTACGTGTGAGGGTGCGGGTTAGTGTGAGTGTACGGGTTAGGATTAGGGGACGGGTGAGGGGAAGGCTTCGGGGAAGGGTTAGGGTTAAGGGACGGGGACGGTTTACGATCCAGATGAGGGTATGACAACGGTTCAGGGGGAGCGTACGTGTGAGGGCACGGGTTAGTGTGAGCGTACGGGTTACGATTAGGGGACGGGTGAGGGGAAGGCTTCGGGGAAGTGTTAGGGTTAAGGTTCGGCCTAGGGTTAGGGTTACGGTACGGGTACGGTTTAGGGTCACGGTGAGGGTACGACAACGGTTTAGGGGGAGTGTACGTGTGAGGGCGCGGGTTAGTGTGAGCGTACGCGTTAGATTTACGGGACGGGTGTGGGGAAGGCTTCGGGGAAGGGTTAGGTTTCGGGCTAGGGTTAGGGTTAGGGGACGTGGACGGTTTAGGGTCCAGGTGAGGGTACGACAACGATATAGGGGGAGTGTACGTGTGAGGGCGCTGGTTAGGGTGAGCGTACGGGTTAGGATTAGGGGACGGGTGAGGGGAAGTCTTCGGGGAAGGGTTAGGGTTAGGGTTCGGGCTAGGGTTAGGGTTAGGGGACGGGGACGGTTTAGGGTCCATGTGAGGGTAGGACAACGGTTTAGGGGGAGCGTACGTGTGAGGGCGCGGGTTAGTGTGAGCGTACTGGTTAGGATTAGGGGACGGGTGAGGGGAAGGCTTCGGGGAAGGGTTAGGGTTAGGGTTCGGGCTAGGGTTAGGGTTAGGGGACGGGGACGGTTTAGGGTCCAGGTGAGGGTACGACAACGCTTTAGGGGGAGCGTACGTGTGTGGGCGCGGGTTAGTGTGACCGTAAGGGTTAGGATTAGGGGACGGGTGAGGGGAAGGCTTCGGGGAAGGGTTAGGGTTAGGGTTCGGGCTAGGGTTACGGTTAGTGGACGGGGACGGTTTAGGGTCAACGTGAGGGTACGACAACGCTTTAGGGGGAGTGTACGGGTGAGGGCACGGGTTAGTGTGAGCGTAAGGTTTAGATATAGGGGACGGGTGAGGGGAAGGCTTCGGGGAAGGGTTAGGGCTCGGGCTAGGGTTAGGGTTAGGGGACGGGGACGATTTAGGGTCCAGGTGAGGGTATGACAACGCTTCAGGGGGAGGGTACGTGTGAGGGCGAGGGTTAATGTGAGCATATGGGTTAGGATTAGGGGACGGGTGAGGGGAAGGCTTCAGGGAAGTGTTAGGGTTAGGGTTCGGGCTAGGGTTAGGGTTAGGGGACGGGGACGGTTTAGGGTCCAGGTGAGGGTATGACAACACTTTAGGGGGAGGGTACGTGTGAGGGCGTGGGTTAGTGTGAGCATACGGGTTAGGATTAGGGGATGGGTGAGGGGAAGGCTTCAGGGAAGTGTTAGGGTTAGGGTTCGGGCTAGGGTTAGGGTTAGGGGACGGGGACTGTTTAGTGTCAAGGTGAGGGTACGACAACGCTTTAGGGGGAGCGTACGTGTGAGGGCGTGGGTTAGTGTGAGTGTACGGGTTAGGATTAGGGGACGGGTGAGGGGAAGGCTTCGGGGAAGGTTTAGGGTTCGGGCTTGGGTTAGGGTTAGGGGACAGGGACGGTTTAGGGTCCAGGTGAGGGTATGACAACGCTTTAGGGGGAGCGTACATGTGAGGGCGCAGATTAGTGTGAGCGTACGGGTAAGGATTAGGGGACGGGTGAGGGGAAGGCTTCGGGGAAGGCTTAGGGTTAGGGTTCGGGCTAGGGTTAGGGTTAGGGGACGGGAACGGTTTAGGTTCCAGGTGAGAGTACGACAACGATTTAGGGGGAGCGAATGTGTGAGGGCGCGGGTTAGTGTGAGAGTACGTGTTAGGATTAGGGGACGGGTGAGTGAGGGGAAGGCTTCGGGGAAGCGTTAGGATTGGGGTTCGGGCTAGGGTTAGGGTTAGGCGATGGGGACGGTTTAGGGTCCAGGTGAGGGTACGACAACGGTTTAGGGGGTGCGTACGTGTGAGGGTACGGGTTAGGATTAGGGGACGGGTGAGGGGAAGGCTTCGGGGAAGTGTTAGGGTTAGGGTTCGGGCTACGGTTAGGGTTAGGGGACGGGGACGGTTTACGGTCCAGGTGAGGGTACGACAACGCTTTAGATGGAGCGTACGTTTCAGGGCGCGTGTTAGTGTTAGCGTACAGATTAGGATTAGGGGACGGGTGAGTGTCAGGCTTCGGGGAATCGTTAGGGTTAGGGTTCGGGCTAGGGTGAGGTTTAGGGGATGGTGACGGTTTAGGGTCCAGGAGAGGGTACGACAATGCTTTAGGTTTAGCATACGTGTGAGGGCGCAGATTAGCGTTAGCGTACGGGTTAGGATTAGGGGACGTGTTTGGAAAGGCTTCGGGGAAGGGTTAGGCTTAGGTTTCGGTCTAGGGTTAGGGTTAGGGGAAGGGGATGGTTTAGGGTCCAGATGAGGGTACGACAACGCTTTAGGGGGAGCGTACGTGTGAGGCCCTGGGTTAGTTTGAGCGTACGGGTTAGGATTAGGGGACGGGTGAGGGGAAGGCTTCGGGGAAGGGTTAGGGTTAGGTTTCGGGCTAGGGTTAGGGTTAGGGGACGGGGATGGTTTAGGGTCCAGGTGAGGGTACGACAACGGTTTAGCGCGAGCGTACGTGTGAGGGCACGGGTTAGTGTGAGCGTACAGGTAAGGATTAGGGGACGGGTGAGGGGAAGGCTTCAGGGAAGGGTGAGGGTTAGGGTTCGGGCTAGGGTTAGGGTTAGGGGACGGGGATGGTTTAGGGTCCAGATGAGGGTACGACAATGGTTTATGGGGAGTGTACGTGTGAGGGCGCGTTTTAGTGTGAGCGTACGGGTTAGGAATAGGGGACGGGTGAGGGGAAGGCTTCGGGGAAGTGTTAGGTTTCGGGCTAGGGTTAGGGTTAGGGGACGCGGACGGTTTAGGGTCCAGGTGAGGGTACGACAACGATTTAGGGGGAGCGTACGTGTGAGGGCGCGGGTTAGTGTGAGCGTACTGGTTAGGATTAGGGGACGGGTGAGGGGAAGGCTTCGGGGAAGGGTTAGGGTTAGGGTTCGGGCTAGGGTTAGGGTTAGGGGACGGGGACGGTTTAGGGTCCAGGTGAGGGTACGACAACGCTTTAGGGGTAGCGTACGTGTGAGGGCACTGGTTAGTGTGAGCGTACGGGTTAGGATTAGGGGATGTGTGAGGGGAAGGCTTCGGGGAAGTGTTAGGGTTAGGGTTCGGTCTAGGGTTAGGGTTAGGGGATGGGGACGGTTTAGTGTCCAGGTGAGGGTACGACAATGCTTTAGGGGGAGCATACGTGTGTGGGCGCGGGTTAGTGTGACCCTAAGGGTTAGGATTAGGGGAAGGGTGAGGGGAAGGCTTCGGGGAAGGGTTAGGGTTAGGGTTCGGGCTAGGGTTACGGTTAGGCGACGGGGACGGTTTAGGGTCAAGGTGAGGGTACGATAACGCTTTAGGGGGAGTGTACGTGTGAGGGCACGGGTTAGTGTGAGCGTAAGGGTTAGATTTAGGGGAAGGGTGAGGGGAAGGCTTCGGGGAAGTGTTAGGGTTCGGGCTAGGGTTAGGGTTAGGGGACGGGGACGATTTAGGGTCCAGGTGAGGGTATGACAACGCTTCAGGGGGAGGGTACGTGTGAGGGCGAGGGTTAATGTGAGCATATGGTTTGGGATTAGGGGACGGGTGAGGGGAAGGCTTCAGGGAAGTGTTAGGGTTAGGGTTTGGGCTAGGGTTAGGGTTAGGGGACGGGGACGGTTTAGGGTCCAGGTGAGGGTATGACAACACTTTAGGGGGAGGGTACGTGTGAGGGCGTGGGTTAGTGTGAGCGTACGGGTTAGGATTATGGGACGGGTGAGGGGAAGGCTTCAGAGAAGTGTTAGGGTTAGGGTTCGGGCTAGGGTTAGGGTTAGGGGACGGGGACTGTTTAGGGTCCAGGTGAGGGTACGACAACGCTTTAGGGGGAGCGTAGGTGTGAGGGCGCGGGTTAGTGTGAGTGTACGGGTTAGGATTAGGGGACGGGTGAGGGGAAGGCTTCGGGGAAAGGTTAGGGTTAGGGTTCGGGCTAGGGTTAGGGTTAGGGGACGGGGACGGTTTAGGGTCCCGGTGAGAGTACGACAAAGGTTTAAGGGGAGCGTACGTGTGAGGGCGCGGGTTAGAGTGAGGGTACGGGATGGGATTAGGGGACGGGTGAGGGGAAGGCTTCGGGGAAGTGTTACGGTTAGGGGACGGGCTAGGTTTAGAGTTAGGGCATGGGGACGGTTTAGGGTCCAGGTGATGGTACGACAACGCTTTAGGGGGAGAGTACGTGTGAGGGCGTGGGTTCGTGTGAGCATAGGGGTTAGGATTAGGGGACGGGTGAGGGGAAGGCTTCGGGGAAGGGTTACGTTTAGGGTTCGGGCTAGGTTTAGGGTTAGGGGACGGGGACGGTTTAGGGTCCAGGAGAGCGTACCACAACGGTTTAGGGGGAGCGAATGTATGAGGGCGCGGGTTAGTGTGAGAGTACGTGTTAGGATTAGGGGACGGGTGAGGGGAAGGCTTTGGGGAAGGTTTAGGGTTAGGGTTCGGGCTAGGGTTAGGGTTAGGCGATGGGGACGGTTTAGGGTCCAGGTGAGGGTACGACAACGGTTTAGGGGGTGCGTACGTGTGAGGGCGTGGGTTAGTGTGAGGGTACGGGTTAGGATTAGGGGACGGGTGAGGGGAAGGCTTCGGGGAAGGGTTAGGGTTAGGGTTCGGGCTAGGGTTAGGGTTAGGGGACGGGGACGGCTTAGGGTCCAGATGAGGGTACGACAACGGTTTAGGGGGAGCGTACGTGTGAGGGCGCAGGTTAGTGTCACCGTACGGTTAGGATTAGGGGACGGGTGAGAGGAAGGCTTCGGGGAAGGGTTACGTTTAGGGTTTGGGCTAGGGTTAGGGTTAGGGGACGGGGAGGGTTTAGGGTCCAGGTGAGGGTACGACAACGGTTTCGGCGGAGCGTACGTGTGAGGGCGTGGGTTAGTGTGAGCGTACGGGTTAGGATTAGGGGAGGGGTGAGGGGAAGGTTTCGGGGAAGGGTTAGGGTTAGGGATCGGGCTAGGGTAAGGGTTAGGGGACAGGGACGGTTTAGGGTCCAGGTGAGGGTACGACAACGCTTTAGGGGGAGGTTACATGTGAGGGCGCGGGTTAGTGTGAGCATAAGGGTTAGGATTAGGGGACGGGTGAGGGGAAGGCTTCAGGGAAGGGTTAGGTTTAGGGTTCGGGCTAGGGTTAGGGTTAGGGGACGGGGACGGTTTAGGGTCCAGGTGAGGGTACGTCAGCGGTTTAGGGGGAGCGAACGTGTGACGGCGCAGGTTAGTGTGACCTTACGGGATAGGATTCGGGGACGGGTGAGGGGAAGGCTTCAGGGAAGGGTTAGTGTTAGGGTTCGGGCTAGGGTTAGGGTTAGGGGACGGGGACGGTTTAGGGTCCAGGTGAGGGTATGACAACACTTTAGGGGGAGGGTACGTGTGAGGGCGTGGGTTAGTGTGAGCGTACGGGTTAGGATTATGGGACGGGTGAGGGGAGGGCTTCAGAGAAGTGTTAGGGTTAGGGTTCGGGCTAGGGTTACGGTTAGGGGACGGGGACTGTTTAGGGTCCAGGTGAGGGTACGACAACGCTTTAGGGGGAGCGTAGGTGTGAGGGCGTGGGTTAGTGTGAGTGTACGGGTTAGGATTAGGGGACGGGTGAGGGGAAGGCTTCGGGGAAGGGTTAGGGTTAGAGTCCGGGCTAGGGTTAGGGTTAGGGGACGGGGACGGTTTAGGGTCCCGGTGAGAGTACGACAAAGGTTTAAGGGGAGCGTACGTGTGAGGGCGCGGGTTAGAGTGAGGGTACGGGATGGGATTAGGGGACGGGTGAGGGGAAGGCTTCGGGGAAGGGTTACGGTTAGGGGACGGGCTAGGTTTAGAGTTAGGGCATGGGGACGGTTTAGGGTCCAGGTGATGGTACGACAATGCTTTAGGGGGAGAGTACGTGTGAGGGCGTGGGTTAGTGTGAGCATAGGGGTTAGGATTAGGGGACGGGTGAGGGGAAGGCTTCGGGGAAGGGTTACGGTTAGGGTTCGGGCTAGGTTTAGGGTTAGGGGACGGGGACGGTTTAGGGTCCAGGAGAGCGTACCACAACGGTTTAGGTGGAGCGAATGTGTGAGGGCGCGGGTTAGTGTGAGAGTACGTGTTAGGATTAGGGGACGGGTGAGGGGAAGGCTTTGGGGAAGGTTTAGGGTTAGGGTTCGGGCTAGGGTTAGGGTTAGGGGATGGGGACGGTTTAGGGTCCAGGTGAGGGTACGACAACGGTTTAGGGGGTGCGTACGTGTGAGGGCGTGGGTTAGTGTGAGGGTACGGGTTAGGATTAGGGGACGGGTGAGGGGAAGGCTTCGGGGAAGGGTTAGGGTTAGGGTTCGGGCTAGGGTTAGGGTTAGGGGACGGGGACGGCTTAGGGTCCAGATGAGGGTACGACAACGGTTTAGGGGGAGCGTACGTGTGAGGGCGCAGGTTAGTGTCACCGTACGGTTAGGATTAGGGGACGGGTGAGAGGAAGGCTTCGGGGAAGGGTTACGTTTAGGGTTTGGGCTAGGGTTAGGGTTAGGGGACGGGGAGGGTTTAGGGTCCAGGTGAGGGTACGACTACGGTTTCGGCGGAGCGTACGTGTGAGGGCGTGGGTTAGTGTGAGCGTACGGGTTAGGATTAGGGGAGGGGTGAGGGGAAGGTTTCGGGGAAGGGTTAGGGTTAGGGATCGGGCTAGGGTAAGGGTTAGGGGACAGGGACGGTTTAGGGTCCAGGTGAGGGTACGACAACGCTTTAGGGGGAGGTTACATGTGAGGGCGCGGGTTAGTGTGAGCGTAAGGGTTAGGATTAGGGGACGGGTGAGGGGAAGGCTTCAGGGAAGGGTTAGGGTTAGGGTTCGAGCTAGGGTTAGGGTTAGGGGACGGGGACGGTTTAGGGTCCAGGTGAGGGTACGTTAGCGGTTTAGGGGGAGCGAACGTGTGACGGCGCGGCTTAGTGTGACCTTACGGGATAGGATTCGGTGACGGGTGAGGGGAAGGCTTCGGGGAAGGGTTAGTGTTAGGGTTCGGGCTAGGGTTAAGGTTAGGGGACGGGGACGGTTTAGGGTCCAGGTGAGAGTACGACAAAGGTTTAAGGGGATCGTACGTGTGAGGGCGTGGGTTAGTGTGAGGGTACGGGATGGGATTAAGGGACGGGTGAGGGGAAGGCTTCGGGGAAGTGTTACGGTTAGGGTTCGGGCTAGGTTTAGAGTTAGGGGATGGGGACGGTTTAGGGTCCAGGTGAGGGTACGACAACGGTTTAGGGGGAGCGAATGTGTGAGGGCGCGGGTTAGTGTGAGAATACGTGTTAGGATTAGGGGACGGGTGAGTGAGGGGAAGGCTTCGGGGAAGCGTTAGGGTTGGGGTTCGGGCTAGGGTTAGGGTTAGGGGACGGGAACGGTTTAGGTTCCAGGTGAGAGTACGACAACGATTTAGGGGGAGCGAATGTGTGAGGGCGCGGGTTAGTGTGAGAATATGTGTTAGGATTAGGGGACGGGTGAGTGAGGGGAAGGCTTCGGGGAAGCGTTAGGGTTGGGGTTCGGGCTAGGGTTAGGGTTAGGCGATGGGGACGGTTTAGGGTCCAGGTGAGGGTACGACAACGGTTTAGGGGGTCCGTACGTGTGAGGGCATGGGTTAGTGTGCGGGTACGGGTTAGGATTAGGGGACGGGTGAGGGGAAGGCTTCGGGGAAGTGTTAGGGTTAGGGTTCGGGCTACGGTTAGGGTTAGGGGACGGGGACGGTTTAGGGTCCAGGTGAGGGTACGACAACGCTTTAGATGGAGCGTACGTGACAGGGCGCGTGTTAGTGTTAGCGTACGGATTAGGATTAGGGGACGGGTGAGTGTCAGGCTTCGGGGAATCGTTAGGGTTAGGGTTCGGGCTAGGGTGAGGTTTAGGGGATGGTTACGGTTTAGGGTCCAGGTGAGGGTACGACAATGCTTTAGGTTTAGCATACGTGTGAGGGCGCTGATTAGCGTTAGCGTACGGGTTAGGATTAGGGGACGTGTTGGGAAAGGCTTCGGGGAAGGGTTAGGCTTAGGTTTCGGTCTAGGGTTAGGGTTAGGGGAAGGGGATGGTTTAGGGTCCAGATGAGGGTACGACAACGCTTTAGGGGGAGCGTACGTGTGAGGCCCTGGGTTAGTTTGAGAGTACGGGTTAGGATTAGGGGACGGGTGAGGGGAAGGCTTCGGGGAAGGGTTAGGGTTAGGGTTTGGGCTAGGGTTAGGGTTAGGGGACGGGGATGGTTTAGGGTCCAGGTGAGGGTACGACAATGGTTTAGGGGGAGTGTACTTGTGAGGGCGCGTGTTAGTGTGAGCGTACGGGTTAGGATTAGGGGACGGGTGAGGTGAAGTCTTCGGGGAAGGGTTAGGGTTACGGTTCGGGCTAGGGTTAGGGTTAGGGGACGGGGACGGTTTAGGGTCCAGGTGAGGGTACGACAACCCTTTAGGGGGAGCGTACGTGTGAGGGTGCTGGTTAGTGTGAGCGTACGGGTAAGGATTAGGGGACGGGTTGGGCGAAAGCTTCAGGGAAGGGTTAGGGTTAGGGTTCGGGCTAGGGTTAGGGTTAGGGGACGGGGACGGTATAGCGTCCAGGTGAGGGTACGACAATGGTTTAGGGGGAGCGTACGTGTGAGGGCGTGGGTTAGTGTCAGCGTACGGGTTAGGATTAGGGGACGGGTGAGGGGAAGGCTTCGGGGAAGTGTTAGGTTTCGGGCTAGGGTTAGGGTTAGGGGATGGGGACGGTTTAGGGTCCAGGTGAGGGTACGACAACGATTTAGGGGGAGTGTACGTGTGAGGGCGCGGGTTAGTGTGATCATACGGGTTAGGATTAGGGGACGGGTGAGGGGAAGGCTTCGGGGAAGGGTTAGGGTTAGGTTTCGGGCTAGGGTTAGGGTTAGGGGACGGGGATGGTTTAGGGTCCAGGTGAGGGTACGACAACGCTTCAGGGGGAGCGTACGTGTGAGGGCGTGGGTTAGTGTGAGCGTACGGGTTAGGATTAGGGGACGGGTGAGGGGAAGGATTCGGGAAAGGGTTAGGGTTAGGGTTCGGGCTAGGGTTAGGGTTAGGGGATGGGGACGGTTTAGGGTCCAGGTGAGGGTACGACAACGCTTCATGGGGAGCGTAAGTGTGAGGGCGTGGGTTAGTGTGAGCGTACGGGTTAGGCTTAGGGGACGGGTGAGGGGAAGGCTTCGGGGAAGGTTTAGGGTTAGGGTTCGGGCTGGGGTTAGGGGACGGGGACGGGGACGGTTTAGGGTCCAGGTGAGTATACGACAATGCTTTAGGGGGAGCGTACGTGTGAGGGCGTGGTTTAGCGAGAGCGTACAGGTTAGGATTAGGCGACGGGTGAGAGTCAGGCTTCGGGGAAGGGTTAGGATTAGGGTTCGCGATAGGGTTAGAGTTAGGAGACGGGGACGGTTTAGTGTCCAGGTGAGGGTACGACAACGCTTTGGGGGAGCGTACATGTGAGGGTGTAGGTTAGCGTTAGCGTACGGGTTAGGATTAGAGGACGGGTGAGGGGAAGGCTTCGGGGAAGGGTTAGGTTTAAGGGACGGGGACGGTTTACGATCCAGATGAGGGTACGACAACGGTTCAGGGGGAGCGTACGTGTGAGGGCGCGGGTTAGTGTGAGCGTACGGGTTAGGATTAGCGGACGGGTGAGGGGAAGGCTTCGGCGAAGGGTTAGGGTTAGGGTTCGGGCTAGGGTTAGGTTTAGGGGACGGGGACGGTTTAGGGTCAAGGTGAGTGTACGACAACGCTTTAAGGGGAGTGTACGTGTGAGGGCGCAGGTTAGTGTGAGCGTACGGGTTAGGATTAGCGGACGGGTGAGGGGAAGGCTTCGGCGAAGGGTTAGGGTTAGGGTTCGGGCTAGGGTTAGGTTTAGGGGACGGGGACGATTTAGGGTCCAGGTGAGGGTATGACAACGCTTCAGGGGGAGGGTACGTGTGAGGGCGAGGGATAGTGTGAGCATATGGGTTAGGATTAGGGGACGGGTGAGGGGAAGGCTTCAGGGAAGTGTTAGGGTTAGGGTTTTGGCTAGGGTTAGGGTTAGGGGACGGGGACGGTTTAGGGTCCAGGTGAGGGTATGACAACACTTTAGGGGGAGGGTACGTGTGAGGGCGCGGGTTAGTGTGAGCGTACTGGTTAGGATTAGGGGACGGGTGAGGGGAAGGCTTCGGGGAAGGGTTAGGGTTAGGGTTCGGGCTAGGGTTAGGGTTAGGGGACGGGGACGGTTTAGGGTCCAGGTGAGGGTACGAAAACGCTTTAGGGGTAGCGTACGTGTGAGGGCGTGCGTTACTGTGAGCGTACGGTTTAGGATTAGGGGATGGGTGAGGGGAAGGCTTCGGGGAAGGGTTAGGGTTAGGGTTCGGTCTAGGGTTAGGGTTAGGGGACGGGGACGGTTTAGGGTCCAGGTGAGGGTACGACAACGCTTTAGGGGGAGCGTACGTGTGTGGGCGCGGGTTAGTGTGACCGTAAGGGTTAGGATTAGGGGACGGGTGAGGGGAAGGCTTCGGGGAAGGTTTAGGGTTAGGGTTCGGGCTAGGGTTACGGTTAGGGGACGGGGACGGTTTAGGGTCAACGTGAGGGTACGACAACGCTTTAGGGGGCTTGTACGTGTGAGGGCGCGGGTTAGTGTGAGCGTAAGGTTTAGATATAGGGGACGGGTGAGGGGAAGGCATCGGGGAAGGGTTAGGGCTCGGGCTAGGGTTAGGGTTAGGGGACGGGGACGATTTAGGGTCCAGGTGAGGGTATGACAACGCTTCAGGGGGAGGGTACGTGTGAGGGCGAGGGTTAATGTGAGCATATGGGTTAGGATTAGGGGACAGGTGAGGGGAAGGCTTCAGGGAAGTGTTAGGGTTAGGGTTCGTGCTAGGGTTAGGGTTAGGGGACGGGGACGGTTTAGGGTCCAGGTGAGGGTATGACAACACTTTAGGGGGAGGGTACGTGTGAGGGCGTGGGTTAGTGTGAGCATACGGGTTAGGATTAGGGGATGGGTGAGGGGAAGGCTTCAGGGAAGTGTTAGGGTTAGGGTTCGGGCTAGGGTTAGGGTTAGGGGACGGGGTCTGTTTAGGGTCCAGGTGAGGGTACGACAACGCTTTAGGGGGAGCGTACGTGTGAGGGCGCGGGTTAGTGTGAGTGTACGGGTTAGGATTAGGGGACGGGTGAGGGGAAGGCTTCGGGGAAGGGTTAGGGTTAGGTTTCGGGCTAGGGTTACGGTTAGGGGACGGGGACGGTTTAGGGTCAAGTTGAGGGTACGACAACGCTTTAGGGGGAGTGTACGTGTGAGGGCGCGGGTTAGTGTGAGCGTAAGGGTTAGATTTAGGGGACGGGTGAGGGGAAGGCTTCGGGGAAGAGTTAGGGTTTGGGCTAGGGTTAGGGTTAGGGGCGGGGACGATTTAGCGTCCAGGTGAGGGTATGACAACGCTTTAGGGGGAGGGTAAGTGTGAGGGCGCGGGTTAGTGTGAGCGTACGGGTTAGGATTAGGGGACGGGTGAGGGGAAGGCTTCGGGGAAGGGTTACGGTTAGGGTTCTGGCTAGGGTTAGGGTTAGGGGACAGGGACGGTTTAGGGTCCAGGTGAGGGTATGACAACGCTTTAGGGGGAGCGTACATGTGAGGGCGCAGATTAGTGTGAGCGTACGGGTAAGGATTAGGGGACGGGTGAGGGGAAGGCTTCGGGGAAGGGTTAGGGTTAGGGTTCGGGCTAGGGTTAGGGTTAGGGGACGGGAACGGTTTAGGTTCCAGGTGAGAGTACGACAACGATTTAGGGGGAGCGAATGTGTGAGGGCGCGGGTTAGTGTGAGAGTACGTGTTAGGATTAGGGGACGGGTGAGTGAGGGGAAGTCTTCGGGGAAGCGTTAGGGTTGGCGTTCGGGCTAGGGTTAGGGTTAGGCGATGGGGACGGTTTAGGGTCTAGGTGAGGGTACGACAACGGTTTAGGGGGAGCGTACGTGTGAGGGCGTGGGTTAGCGTGAGCGTACGTGTTAGGATTAGTGGACGGGTGAGGGTCAGGCTTCGGGGTATGGTTAGGGTTAGGGTTCGGGCTAGGTTTAGCTTAGGGGACGGAGACGGTTTAGGGTCCAGGTGAGGGTGCAACCACGCTTTAGGGGGAGCGTACGTGTGAGGGCGCGGGTTAGTGTGAGCGTACGGGTTAGGATTAGGGGACGGGTGAGGGGAAGGATTCGGGGAAGGGTTAGGGTTAGGTTTGGGGCTAGGGTTAGGGTTAGGGGACGGGGACGGTTTAGGGTCCAGGTGAGGGTACGAAAACGGTTTAGGGGGAGCGTACGTGTGAGGGCGCGGGTTAGTGTGAGCGTATGGTTTAGGATTAGGGGACGGGTGAGGGGAAGGCTTGGGGAAGGGTTAGGGTTAGGGTTCGGGCTAGGGTTAGGGTTAGGGGACGGGGACGGTTTAGGATCCAGGTGAGGGTACGACAACGCTTGAGGGGGAGCGTACGTGTGATCGTGCAGGTTAGTGTGAGCGTACGGGTTAAGATTAGGGGACGGGTGAGGGTCAGTCTTCAGGAAAGGTTTAGGGTTAGGGTTCAGTCTAGGGTTAGGGTTAGGGGACGGGGACGGTTTAGGGTCCAGGTGAGGGTACGACAACGCTTTAGGGGGAGCGTACGTGTGAGGGCGTGGGTTAGCGTTCGCGTGCGGGTTAGGATTAGGGGACGGGTGAGGGTCAGGCTTCGAGGAAGGGTTAGTGTTAGGGTTCGGGCTAGGGTTAGGGTTAGGGGACGGGGACGGTTTAGGGTCCAGGTGAGGGTACGAGAACGCTTTAGGGGGAGCGTACATGTGGGGGCGCGGGTTAGCGTTAGCGTACGGGTTAGGATTAGGGCATGGGTGAGGTTCAGGCTTCGGGGAATTGTTTGGCTTAGGGTTCGGGCTAGGGTTAGGGTTAGGGGACGTGGACGGTTTAGGGTCCACGTGAGGGTTCGAGAACGCTTTAGGGGGAGCGTACATGTGAGGGCGCGGGTTAGCGTTAGCGTACGGGTTAGGATTAGGGGACGGGTGAGTGTCAGGCTTCGAGGAAGGGCTAGGGTTATGGTTCGGCCTAGGGTTAGGGTTAGGGGACGGGGACGGTTTAGGGTCCAGGTGAGGGTATGACAACGCTTTATGGGGAGGGTATGGGTGAGGGCACCGGTTAGTGTTAGCGTACGAGTAAGGATAAGGGGACGGGTGAGGGCCAGGCTTCAGGGAAGTGTTCGGTTTAGGGTTCGGGCTAGGGTTAGTGATAGGGGACGGGGACGGTTTAGGGTCCAGGTGAGGGGACGACAACGCTTTATGGTAACGTATGAGTGAGAGCGCGGGTTAGTGTTAGCGTATGAGTTAGGATTAGGGGACGGGTGAGGGTCAGGCTCGGGGAAGGTTTAGCATTAGGGTTCGGGCTAGGGTTAGGGTTAGTGGATGGGGACGATTTAGGGTCCAGGTGAGTGTACGACAACACTTTAGGGGGAGCGTACGTGTGAGGGCGCGGGTTATTGTTAGCATACGGGTTAGGATTAGGGCACGGGTGAGGTTCAGGCTTCGGGGAAGGTTTAGGGTTAGGGTTTGGGCTAGGGTTAGGGTTAGGGGGCGAGGACGGTTTAGGGTCCACGTGAGGGTACGACAAAGCTTTAGGGGGAGCATACGTGTGAGGGCGCGTGTTAGTGTCAGCGTACGGGTTAGGATTATGGGACTGATGAGGGTCAGGCTTCGGGGAAGTGTTAGGGTTAGGGAGAGGCTAGGGTTAAGGTTAGGGGATGGGGACGGTTTGG
Organism: Leucopleurus acutus; assembly: GCF_964270905.1. Classification (NCBI taxonomy): domain Eukaryota; kingdom Metazoa; phylum Chordata; class Mammalia; order Artiodactyla; family Delphinidae; genus Leucopleurus; species Leucopleurus acutus. The sequence continues at coordinate 90,293 of NW_028139129.1, read as the reverse complement.
GTACAGGTGAGGGTACGACAACGCTTTAGGGGGAGCGTACGTGTGAGGGCGTGGGTTAGCGTTTGCGTACGGGTTAGGATTAGGGTACGGGTGAGGGTCAGGCTTCGGGGAAGGGTTAGGGTTAGGGTTCGGGCTAAGGTTAGGGTTAGGGGACGGGGACGGTTTAGGGTCCAGGTGAGGGTACGACAACGCTTTAGGGGGAGTGTACGTGTGAGGGCGCGGGTTAGTGTTAGCGTACGGGTGAGGATTAGGGGACGGGTGAGGGTCAGGATTCGGGGAAGTGTTAGGGTTAGTGTTCGGGCTAGGGTTAGGGGACCGGGACTGGGACGGTTGAGGGTCCAGGTTAGGGTATGACAACGCTTTAGGGGTAGCGTACTTGTGAGGGCGCATGTCAGTGTTAGCGTACAGGTTAGGATTAGGGGACGGGTGAAGGTCAGGCTTCGGGGAAGTGTTAGGGTTAGGGATCAGGCTAGGGTTAAGGTTAGGGGACCGGGACGGTTCAGGGTTCATGTGAGTTTACGACAACGCTTTAAGGGGAGCGTAAGTGTGAGAGCGCTGGTTAGTGTTAGCATACGGGTTAGGATTTGGGGACGGGTGAGGGTCAGGATTCGGGGAAGGGTTAAGGTTAGGGTTCGGCCTAGGGTTAGGGTTAGGGGACGGGGACGGTTTAGGGTCCAGGTGAGGGTACGACAACGCTTTAGATGGAGCGTACGTGTGAGGGCGCCTGTTAGTGTTAGCGTACGGATTAAGATTAGGGGACAGGTGAGTGTCAGGCTTCGGGGAATCGTTAGGGTTAGGGTTCGGGCTAGGGTTAGGTTTAGGGGATGGTGACTTTTTAGGGTCCAGGTGAGGGAACGACAACGCTTTAGGTTTAGCATACGTGTGAGGGAGTGGATTAGCGTTAGCGTACGGGTTAGGATTAGGGGACGTGTTGGGTCAGGCTTCGGGGAAGTGTTAGGGTTAGGGTTAGGGCTAGGGTTAGGGTTATGGGACGGGGACGGTTTAGGGTCCAGGTGAGGGTACGACAATGGTTTAGGGGGAGCGTACGTGAGAGGTCGCGGGTTAGTGTGAGTGTACAGGTTAGGATTAGGGGACGGGTGAGGGGAAGGCTTCGGGAAAAGGTTAGGGTTAGGGTTCGGGCTAGGTTTAGGTTTAGGGGACGGGGACGGTTTAGGGTCCTCGTCAGGGTACGACAACGGTTTAGGGGGAGTGTACGTGTGAGGGCGTGGGTTAGTTTGAGCGTACGGGTTAGGATTAGGGGACGGGTGAGGGGAAGGCTTCGGGGAAGTGTTAGGATTAGGGTTCGGGCTAGGGTTAGGGTTAGGGGATGGGGACGGTTTAGGGTCCAGCAGAGGGTACGACAACGGTTTAGGGGGAGCGTACGTGTGAGGGCACGGGTTAGTGTGAGCGTACGGGTTAGGATTAGGGGACGGGTGAGGGGAAGGCTTCGGGGAAAGGGTAGGGTTAGGGTTCGGGCTAGGGTTAGGGTTAGGGGACGGGGACGGTTTAGGGTCCAGGTGAGGGTACAACAAAGGTTTAGAGGGAGCGTACGTGTGAGGGCGCGGGTTAGTGTGAGCGAACGGGTTAGGATTAGGGGACGGGTGAGGGGAAGGCTTCGGGGAAGGGTTAGGGTTAAGGGACGGGGACGGTTTACGGTCCAGATGAGGGTACGACAACGGTTTAGGGGGAGCGTACGTGTGAGGACGCAGGTTAGTGTGAGCGTACGGGTTAGGATTAGGGGACGGGTGAGGCGAAGGCTTCGGAGATTCGTTAGGGTTAGGGTTCAGGCTAGGGTTAGGTTTAGGGGAAGGTGACGGTTTAGGGTCCAGGTGAGGGTACGACAACGCTTTATGTTTAGCATACGTGTGAGGGCGCTGATTAGCGTTAGCGTACGGGTTAGGATTAGGGGACGTGTTGGGTCAGGCTTCGGGGAAGTGTTAGGCTTAGATTTCGGTCTAGGGTTAGGGTTAGGGGACGGGGATGGTTTAGGGTCCAGCTGACGGTACGACAACGGTTAAGGGGGAGCGTACGTGTGAGGGCGTGGGTTAGTGTGAGCGTACGGGTTAGGATTAGGGGACGGGTGAGGGGAAGGCTTCGGGAAAGTGTTAGTGTTAGGGTTCGGGCTAGGGTTAGGGTTAGGGGACGGGGACGGTTTAGGGTCTAGGTGAGGGTACGACAACGGTTTAGGGGGAGCGTACGTGTGAGGGCATGGGTTAGTTTGAGCGTACGGGTTAGGATTAGGTGACGGGTGAGGGGAAGGCTTCGGGGAAGGGTGAGGGTTAGGGTTCGGGCTAGGGTTAGGGTTAGGGGACGGGGACGGTTTAGGGTCCAGGTGAGGATACGAGAACGCTTTAGGGGGAGCGTACATGTGAGGGCGCGGGTTAGCGTTAGCGTACGGGTTAGGATTAGGGCATGGGTGAGGTTCAGGCTTCGGGGAATTGTTAGGGTTAGGGTTCGGGCTAGGGTTAGGGTTAGGGGACGGGGACGGTTTAGGGTCCACGTGAGGATACGAGAACGCTTTAGGGGGAACGTACATGTGAGGGCGCGGGTTAGCGTTACCGTACGGGTTAGGATAAGGGGACGGGTGAGGGTCAGGCTTCGAGGAAGGGCTAGGGTTATGGTTCGGCCTAGGGTTAGGGTTAGGGGACGGGGACGGTTTAGGGTCCAGGTGAGGGTATGACAACGCTTTATGGGGAGGGTATGTGTGAGGGCGCCGGTTAGTGTTAGAGTATGGGTTAGGATTAGGGGACGAGTGAGGGTCAGGCTCGGGGAAGGTTTAGCATTAGGGTTCGGGCTAGGGTTAGGGTTAGTGGACGGGGACGATTTAGGGTCCAGGTGAGTGTACGACAACACTTTAGGGGGAGCATACGTGTGAGGGCGCGTGTTAGTGTCAGCGTACGGGTTAGGATTATGGGACTGATGAGGGTCAGGCTTCGGGGAAGTGTTAGGGTTAGGGTTCGGGCTAGGGTTAGAGTTAGGGGACGGGGATGGTTTAGGGTCCAGGTGACGGTACGACAACGGTTAAGGGGGAGCGTACGTGTGAGGGCGTGGGTTAGTGTGAGCGTACGGGTTAGGATTAGGGGACGGGTGAGGGGAAGGCTTCGGGAAAGTGTTAGGGTTAGGGTTCGGGCTAGGGTTATGGTTAGGGGACAGGGACGGTTTAGGGTCCAGGTGAGGGTACGACAACGGTTTAGGGGGAGCGTACGTGTGAGGGCATGGGTTAGTTTGAGCGTACGGGTTAGGATTAGGGCACGGGTGAGGGGAAGGCTTCGGGGAAGGTTTAGGGTTAGGGTTCGGGCTAGGGTTAGGGTTAGGGGACAGGGACGGTTTAGGGTCCAGGTGAGGATACGACAACGGTTTAGGGGGAGCGTACGTGTGAGGACGCGGGTTAGTGTGAGCTTACGGGTTAGGATTAGGGGACGGGTGAGGGGAAGGCTTCGGGGAAGGGTTAGGGTTAGGGTTCGGGCTAGGGTTAGGGTTAGGGGAAGGGGATGGTTTAGGGTCCAGGTGAGGGTACGGCAAAGGTTTAGGGGGAGCGTACGTGTGCGGGCGCAGGTTAGTGTGAGCGTACAGTTTAGGATTAGGGGACGGGTGAGGGGAAGGCTTCGGGGAAGGGTTAGGGTTAGGGTTCGGGTAGGGTTAGGGTTAGGGGACGGGGACGGTTTAGGGTCCAGGTGAGTGTACGACAACGGTTTAGGGGGAGCGTACGTGTGAGGGTGCGGGTTAGTGTGAGCGAACGGGTTAGGATCAGGGGACGGGTGAGGGGAAGGCTTGGGGAAGGGTTAGGGTTAGGGTTCGGTCTAGGATTAGGGTTAGGGGACGGGGACGGTTTAGGGTCCAGGTGAGGTTACAACAACGGTTTACGGGGAGCGTACGTGTGAGTGTGAGGGTTAGTGTGAGCGTATCGTTTAGGATTAGGGGACGGATGAGGGGAAGGCTTCAGGGAAGGGTTAGGGTTCGGGCTAGGGTTAGGGTTAGGGGACAGGGACGGTTTAGGGTCCAGGTGAGGGTAGGACAACGGTTTAGGGGGAGCGTACGTGTGAGGGCGCTGGTTAATGTGAGCGTACGGGTTAGGATTAGGGGACAGGTGAGGGGAAGGCTTCGGGGAAGGTTTAGGGTTAGGGTCCGGGCTAGGGTTAGGTGACGGGGATGGGGACGTTTTAAGGTCCAGGTGAGGGTACGACAACAGTTTAGGGGGAGCGTACGTGTGAGGGCGCGGGTTAGTGTGAGCGTACGGGTTAGGATTAGGGGACGGGTGAGGGGAAGGCTTCGGGGAAGTGTTAGGTTTAGGGTTACGGCTAGGGTTAGGGTTAGGGGATGGGGACGGTTTAGGGTCCAGGTGAGGGTACGACAACGGTTTAGGGGGAGCGTACGTGTGAGGGCACGGGTTAGTGTGAGCGTACGGGTTAGGATTAGGGGACGGGTGAGGGGAAGGCTTCGGGGAAGGGTTAGGGTTAAGGGACGGGGACGGTTTACGGTCCATATGAGGATACGACAACGGTTCAGGGGGAGCGTACGTGTGACGGCACGGGTTAGTGTGAGCGTACGGGTTACGTTTAGGGGACGGGTGAGGGGAAGGCTTATGGGAAGGGTTAGGGTTAGGGTTCGGGCTAGGGTTAGGGTTAGGGGACGGGGACGGTTTAGGGTCAAGGTGAGGGTACGACAAAGGTTTAGGGGGAGCGTACGTGTGAAGACGTGGGTTAGTGTGAGCGTATGGGTTAGGATTAGGGGAAGGGTGAGGGGAAGGCTTCAGGGAAGGGTTAGGGTACGGGCTAGGGTTAGGGTTAGGGGACGGGTACGGTTTCGGGTCCAGGTGAGGGTACGACAATGGTTTAGGGGGAGCATACATGTGAGGGCGTGGGTTAGTGTGAGCGTACGGGTTAGGATTAGGGGACAGGTGAGGGGAAGGCTTCGGGGAAGGGTTAGGGTTAGGTTTCGGGCTAGGGTTAGATGACGGGGACGGGGACGGTTTGGGGTTCAGGTGAGGGTACGACAATGCTTTAGGGGGAGCGTACGTGTGAGGGCGCGGGTTAGCGAGAGCGTACAGGTTAGGATTAGGCGACGGGTGAGAGTCAGGCTTCGGGGAAGGGTTAGGGTTAGGGTTCGCGGTAGGGTTAGAGTTAGGAGACGGGGACGGTTTAGGGTACAGCTGAGGGTACGACAACACTTTAGGGGGAGCGTGCGTGTGAGGGCGCGGGTTAGCGTTAGCGTACGTGTTAAGATTAGGGGACGGGTGAGGGTCAGGATTCAGGGAAGTGTTAGGGTTAGGGTTCGGGCTAGGGTTAGGTTTAGGGTATGGGGACGGTTTAGTGTCCAGCTGAGTGTACAACAACGCTTTAGGTGTAGCGTAAGTGTGAGGGCGTGGATTAGCGTGAGCGTACGGGTTCGGATTAGGGGACGTGTTGGGTCAGGCTTCGGGGAAATGTTAGGCTTAGGTTTCGGTCTAGGTTTAGGGTTAGGGGACAGGGACGGTTTAGGGTCCAGGTGAGGGTACGACAACGGTTTAGGAGGAGCGTACGTGTGAGGGCGCGGGTTAGTGTGAGCGTACGGGTTAGGATTATGGAACGGGTGAGGGGAAGGCTTCGGGGAAGGGTTAGGGTTAGGGTTCGGGCTAGGGTTAGGGTTAGGGGATGGGGACGGTTTAGGGTCCAGGTGAGGGTTCGACAGCGGTGTAGGGGGAGCGTACGTGTGAGCGTGAGGGTTAGTGTGAGCGTATGGGTTAGGATTGGGGGACGGGTGAGGGGAAGACTTCAGGGAAGGGTTAGGGTTTGGGCTAGGGTTAGGGGACGGGGATGGGCATGGTTTAGGGTCCAGGTGAGGGTACGACAACGGTTTAGGGGGAGCGTACATGTGAGGGCACGGGTTAGTGTGAGAGTACGGGTTAGGATTAGGGGACGGGTGAGGGGAAGTCTTCGGGGAAGGGTTAGGTTTAGGGTTCCGGCTAGGGTTAGGGTTAGGGGACGGGGACGGTTTAGTGTCCAGGTGAGGGTACGACAACGGTTTAGGGGGAGTGTACATGTGAGGGCGTGGGTTAGTGTGAGCGTACGGGTTAGGATTAGGGGACGGGTGAGGGGAAGGCTTCGGGGAAGGGTTAGGGTTAGGGTTCGGGCTAGGGTTAGGGTTAGGGTTAGGGGACGGTTTAGTGTCCAGGTGAGGGTACGACAACGGTTTAGGGGGAGCGTACATGTGAGGGCGCGGGTTAGTGTGAGCGTACTGGTTAGGATTAGGGGACGGGTGAGGGGAAGGCTTCGGGGAAGGGTTAGGGTTAGGGTTCGGGCTAGGGTTAGGGTTAGGGGACGGGGAAGGTTTAGGGTCCAGGTGAGGGTACGACAACGGTTAAGGGGGAGCGCAAGTGTGAGGGCGCGGGTTAGTGTGAGCGTACGGGTTAGGATTAGGGGATGGGTGAGGGGAAGGCTTCGGGGAAGGGTTAGGGTTAGGGTTCGGGCTACGGTTAGGGTTAGGGGATGGGGACGGTTTAGGGTCCAGGTGAATGTACGACAACGCTTTAGGGAGAGGGTACGTGTGAGGGCGCGGGTTAGTGTGAGCGTACGGGTTAGGATTAGGGGACGTGTGAGAGGAAGGCTTCGGGAAATGGTTAGGGTTAGGGTTCAGGCTAGGGTTAGGGTTAGGGGACGGGGACGGTTTAGGGTCCAGGTGAGTGTACGACAACGGTTTAGGGGGATCGTACGTGTGAGGGCATGTTTTAGTTTGAGCGTACGGGTTAGGATTAGGGGACGGGTGAGGGGAAGGCTTCGGGGAAGGGTTAGGGTTAGGGTTCGGGCTAGGTTTAGGGTTTGGGGACGGGGACGGTTTAGGGTCCAGGTGAGGGTACGACAACGGTTTAGGGGGAGCATATGTGTGAGGACGCGGGTTAGTGTGAGCGTACGGGTTAGGATTAGGGGACAGATGAGGGGAAGGCTTCGGGGAAGGGTTAGGGTTAGGGTTCGGGCTAGGGTTAGGGTTAGGGGATGGGGACGGTTTAGGGTCCAGGTGAGGGTACGACAACGGTTTAGGGGGAGCGTACGTGTGAGGGCGCGGGTTAGTGTGAGCGTACAGGTTAGGATTAGGGGACGGGAGAGGGGAAGGCTTTTGGGAAGGGTTAGGGTTAGGGTGCGGGCTAGGGTTAGGGTTAGTGGACGTGGACGGTTTAGGGTTCAGGTGAGGGTACGACAACGGTTTAGGGGGAGCGTACATGTGAGGGCGCGGGTTAGTGTGAGCGTACGGGTTAGGATTAGGGGACGGGTGAGGGTCAGGCTTCGGGGAAGGGTTAGGGTTAGGGTTCGGGCTAGGGTTAGTGGACGGGGACTGGGACGGTTGAGGGTCCAGGTTAGGGTATGAAAACGCTCTAGGTGTAGCGTACTTGTGAGGGCGCATGTCAGTGTTAGCGTACAGGTTAGGATTAGGGGACGGTTGAGGGTCAGGCTTCAGGGAAGGGTTAGGGTTAGGGATCGGGCTAGGGTTAAGGTTAGGGGACCGGGACGGTTTAGGGTTCATGTGAGGTTACGACAACGCTTTAGGGGGAGCATACGTGTGAGAGCGCGGGTTAGTGTTAGCGTACGGGTTAGGATTAGGGGACGTGTTGGGTCAGGCTTCGGGGAAGGTTTAGGCTTAGGTTTCGGTCTAGGGTTAGGGTTAGGTGAAGGGGATGGTTTAGGGTCCAGGTGAGGGTACGATAATGCTTTTGGGGGAGCGTACGTGTGAGGGCCTGGGTTAGTTTGAGCGTACGGGTTAGGATTAGGGGACGGGTGAGGGGAAGGCTTCGGGGAAGGGTTAGGGTTAGGGTTCGGGCTAGGGTAAGGGTTAGGGGACGGGGACGGTTTAGGGTCCAGGTGAGGGTACGACAACGGTTTAGGGGCAGTGTACGTGTGAGGGCGCGGGTTAGTGTGAGCGTACAGGTTAGGATTCGGGGACGGGTGAGGGAAAGGCTTCGGGGAAGTGTTAGGTTTAAGGGACTGGGACGGTTTAGGGTCCAGGTGAGGGTACGACAACGGTTTAGGGGGAGCGTACGTGTGCGGGCCCAGGTTAGTGTGAGCGTACAGTTAAGGATTAGGGGATGGGTGAGGGGAAGGCTTCGGGGAAGGGTTAGGTTTAGGGTTCGGGCTAAGGTTAGGGTTAGGGGACGGGGATGGTTTAGGGTCCAGGTTAGGGTACGACAACGTTTTAGGGGGAGCGTACGTGTGAGGGCGTGGGTTAGTGTGAGCGAACGGGTTAGGATTAGGGGACGGATAAGGGGAAGGCTTGGGGAAGGGTTAGGGTTAGGGTTCGGGCTAGGATTAGGGTTAGGGGACGGGGACGGTTTAGGGTCCAGGTGAGGGTACAACAACGGTTTAGGGGGAGCGTACGTGTGAGCGTGAGGGTTAGTGTTAGCGTATCGGTTAGGATTAGGGGACGGATGAGGGGAAGGCTTCAGGGAAGGGTTAGGGTTAGGGTTCGTCCTAGGTTTAGGGTTAGGGGACGGGGTCGGTTGAGGGTCCAGGTGAGGGTATGACAACGCTTTAGGGGTTGCGTAGTTGTGAGAGCGTGGGTCAGTGTTAGCGTACTTGTGAGGATTAGGGGACGGGTAAGGGTCAGGCTTCGGGGAAGGGTTAGGGTTAGGGATCGGGCTAGGTTTAGGGTTAGGGGACCGGGACGGTTCAGGGTCCAGGTGAGGGTACGACAACGCTTTAGGGCGAGCGTACGTGTGAGGGCGCAGGTTAGTGTTAGCGTACGGGTTAGGATTAGGGGACGGGTGAGGGTCAGGATTCGGGGAAGTGTTAGGGTTAGGGTTCGCGCTAGGGTTAGGGGACGGGGACTGGGATGGTTGAGGGTCCAGGTTAGGGTATGACAACGCTTTAGGGGTAGCGTACTTGTGAGGGCGCATGTCAGTGTTAGCGTACAGGTTAGGATTAGGGGACGGGTGAGGGTCAGGCTTCGGGGAAGTGTTAGGGTTAGGGGATGGTGACGGTTTAGGGTCCAGGTGAGGGTACGACAACGCTTTAGGTTTAGCATACGTGTGAGGGAGCGGATTAGCGTTAGCGTACGGGTTAGGATTAGGGGACGTGTTGGGTCAGGCTTCGGGGAGGGGTCAGGCTTAGGTTTCGGTCTAGGGTTAGGGTTAGGAGAAGGGGATGGTTGAGGGTCCAGGTGAGGGTACGACAACGCTTTAGGGGCAGCGTTCGTGTGAGGGCGTGGGTTAGTGTGAGCGTACGGGCTAGGATTAGGGGACGGGTGAGGGGAAGGCTTCGGGAAAGGGTTAGGGTTAGGGTTCAGGCTAGGTTTAAGTTTAGGGGACGGGGACGGTTTAGGGTCCACGTCAGGGTACGACAACGGTTTAGGGGGAGCGTACGTGTGAGGACACGGGTTAGTGTGAGCGTACGGGTTAGGATTAGGGGACGGGTGAGGGGAAGGCTTCGGGGAAGGGTTAGGGTTAGGGTTCGGGCTAGGCTTACGGTTAGGGGATGGGGACGGTTTAGGGTCCAGGTGAGGGTACGAAAACGGTTTAGGGGGAGCGTACGTGTGAGGGCGTGGGTTAGTGTGAGCGTATGGCTTAGGATTAGGGGACGGGTGAGGGGAAGGCTTCGGGAAGGGTTAGGGTTAGGGTTCGGGCTAGGGTTAGGGTTAGGGGACGGGGACGGTTTAGGGTCCAGGTGTGGGTACGACAACGCTTGAGGGGGAGAGTACGTGTGAGGGTGCGGGTTAGTGTGAGCGTACGGGTTAAGATTAGTGGACGGGTGAGGGTCAGGCTTCAGGGAAGGTTTAGGGTTAGGTTTCAGTCTAGGGTTAGGGTTAGGGGATGGGGACGGTTTAGGGTCCAGGTGAGGGTATGACAACGCTTTAGGGGGAGCGTACATGTGACGGCGCGGGTTAGTGTTAGCGTACGGGTTAGGATTAGGGGACAGGTGAGGGTCAGGCTTCAGGGAAGTGTTAGGTTTAGGGTTCGGGCAAGGGTTAGGGGACAGGGACGGGGACGGTTGAGGGTCCAGGTGAGGGTATGACAACGCTTTAGGGGGAGTGTAGTTGTGAGAGTGCGGGTCATTGTTAGCGTACTTGTTAGGATTAGGGGACGGGTGAGGGTCAGGATTCGGGGAAGTGTTAGGGTTAGTGTTCGGGCTAGGGTTAGGGTACGGGGACTGGGACAGTTGAGGGTCCAGGTAAGGGTATGACAACGCTTTAGGGGTAGCGTACTTGTGAGGGCGCATGTCAGTGTTAGCGTACAGGTTAGGATTAGGGGACGGGTGAAGGTCAGGCTTCGGGGAAGGGTTAGGGTTAGGGATCAGGCTAGGGTTAAGGTTAGGGGACCGGGACGGTTCAGGGTTCATGTGAGTTTACGACAACGCTTTAGGGGGAGCGTACGTGTGAGAGCGCAGGTTAGTGTTAGCATACGGGTTAGGATTAGGGGACGGTTGAGGGTCAGGATTCGGGGAAGGGTTAAGGTTAGGGTTCGGCCTAGGGTTAGGGTTAGGGGACAGGGACGGTTTAGGGTCCAGGTGAGGGTACGACAACGCTTCAGATGGAGCGTACGTGTGAGGGCGCATGTTAGTGTTAGCGTATGGATTAGGATTAGGGGACAGGTGAGTGTTAGGCTTCGGGGAATCGTTAGGGTTAGGGTTCGGGCTAGGGTTAGGTTTAGGGGATGGTGACGGTTTAGGGTCCACGTGAGGGAACGACAACGCTTTAGGTTTAGCATACGTGTGAGGGAGTGGATTAGCGTTAGCGTACGGGTTAGGGTTAGGGGACGTGTTGGGTCAGGCTTCGGGGAAGTGTTAGGGTTAGGGTTAAGGCTAGGGTTAGGGTTAGGGGACGGGGACGGTTTAGGGTCCAGATGAGGGTACGACAACGGTTTACGGGGAGCGTACGTGAGAGGGCGCGGATTAGTGTGAGTGTACAGGTTAGGATTAGGGGACGGGTGAGGGGAAGGCTTCGGGAAAAGGTTAGGGTTAGGGTTCGGGCTAGGTTTAGGTTTAGGGGACGGGGACGGTTTAGGGTCCACGTCAGGGTACGACAACGGTTTAGGGGCAGCGTACGTGTGAGGGCGTGGGTTAGTTTGAGTGTACGGGTTAGGATTAGGGGACGGGTGAGGAGAAGGCTTCGGGGAAGGGATAGGATTAGGGTTCGGGCTAGGGTTAGGGTTAGGGGACGGGGACAGTTTAGGGTCCAGGTGAGGGTACGACAACGGTTTAGGGGGAGCGTACGTGTGAGGGCGCGGGATAGTGTGAGCGTACGGGTTAGGATTAGGGGACGGGTGAGGGGAAGGCTTCGGGGAAGGGTTAGGGTTAGGGTTCGGGCTAGGGTTAGGGTTAGGGGACGGGGACAGTTTAGGGTCCAGGTGAGGGTACGACAAAGGTTTAGAGGGATCGTACGTGTGAGGGCGCGGGTTAGTGTGAGCGTACGGGTTAGGATTAGGGGACGGGTGAGGGGAAGGCTTCGGGGAAGTGTTAGGGTTAAGGGACGGGGACGGTTTACGGTCCAGATGAGGGTACGACAACAGTTTAGGGGGAGCGTACGTGTGAGGACGCAGGTTAGTGTGAGCGTACGGGTTAGGATTAGGAGACGGGTGAGGGGAAGGCTTCGGGGAAGGGTTAGGTTTAGGGTTCGGGCTAGGGTTAGGGTTAGGGGACGGGGACGGTTTAGGGTCCAGGTGAGGGTACGACAACGGTTTAGGGGGAGCGCACGTGTGAGGGCGCGGGTTAGTGTGAGCGTACGGGTTAGGATTAGGGGACGGGTGAGGGTAAGGCTTCTGGGAAGTGTTAGGTTTAGTGTTCGGGCTACGGTTAGGTTTAGGGGACGGGGACAGTTTAGGCTCCAGGTGAAGGTACGACAACGCTTTAGGGGGAGCGTACGTGTGAGGGCGCGGGTTAGTGTGAGCGTACGGGTTAGGATTAGGGGACGGGTGAGGGGAAGGCTTCGGGAAAGTGTTAGGGTTAGGGTTCGGGCTAGGGTTATAGTTAGGGGACCGGGACGGTTTAGGGTTCATGTGAGATTACGAGAACGCTTTAGGGGGAGCGTACGTGTGAGAGCGCGGGTTAGTGTTAGCGTACGGGTTAGGATTAGGTGATGGGTGACGGTCAGGATTTGGGGAAGTGTTATGGTTAGGGTTCGGCCTAGGCTTAGGGTTAGGGGACGGGGACGGTTTAGGGTCCAGGTGAGGGTACGACAACGCTTTAGATGGAGCGTACGTGTGAGGGCGCGTGTTAGTGTTAGCGTACGGATTAAGATTAGGGGACGGGTAAGTTTCAGGCTTCGGAGATTCGTTAGGGTTAGGGTTCAGGCTAGGGTTAGGTTTAGGGGAAGGTGACGGTTTAGGATCCAGGTGAGTGTACGACAACGCTTTAGGTTTAGCATATGTGTGAAGGCGCTGATTAGCGTTAGCTTACGGGTTAGGATTAGGGGACGTGTTGGGTCAGGCTTCGGGGAAGTGTTAGGCTTAGATTTCGGTCTAGGGTTAGGGTTAGGGGAAGGGGATGGTTTAGGGGCCAGGTGAGGGTACGACAACGCTTTTGGGGGAGCGAACATGTGAGGGCCTGGGTTAGTTTGAGCGTACGGGTTAGGATTAGGGGACGGGTGAGGGGAAGGCTTCGGGGAAGGGTTAGGGTTAGGGTTCGGGCTAGGGTTAGGGTTAGGGGACGGGGACAGTTTAGGGTCCAGGTGAGGGTACGACAACGGTTTAGGGGGAGTGTACGTGTGAGGGCGCGGGTTAGTGTGAGCGTACGGGTTAGGATTCGGGGACGGGTGAGGGGAAGGCTTCGGGGAAGGGTTAGGGTTAGGGTTCGGGCTAGGGTTAGGGTTAGGGGATGGGGACGGTTTAGGGTCCAGGTGAGGGTACGACAACGGTTTAGGGGGAGCGTACGTGTGAGGGCGTGGGTTAGTGTGAGCGTACGGGTTAGGATTAGGGGACGGGTGAGGGGAAGGCTTCGGGGAAGGGTTAGGGTTAAGGGACGGGGACTGTTTACGGTCCAGATGAGGATACGACAACGGTTTAGGGGGAGCGTACGTGTGACGGCACGGGTTAGTGTGAGCGTACGGGTTAGGTTTAGGGGACGGGTGAGGGGAAGGCTTCGGGGAAGGGTTAGGGTTAGGGTTCGGGCTAGGGTTAGGTTTAGGGGACGGGGATGGTTTAGGGTCAAGGTGAGCGTACGACAAAGGTTTAGGGGGAGCGTACGTGTGAAGACACGGGTTAGTGTGAGCGTATGGGTTAGGATTAGGGGAAGGGTGAGGGTCAGGCTTCAGGGAAGGGTTAGGGTTAGGGATCGGGCTAGGGTTAAGGTTAGGGGACCGGGACGGTTTAGGGTTCATGTGAGGTTACGACAACGCTTTAGCGGGAGCGTACGTGTGAGAACGCAGGTTAGTGTTAGCGTACGGGTTAGGATTAGGTGACGGGTGAGGGTCAGGATTCGGGGAAGGGTTAGGGTTAGGGTTCGGGCTGGGGTTAGGGGATGGGGACAGGGACGGTTAAGGGTCCAGGTGAGGGTACGACAATGCTTTAGGGGGAGCGTACGTGTGAGGGCGCGGGTTAGCGAGAGCGTACAGTTTAGGATTAGGCGACGGGTGAGAGTCAGGCTTCGGGGAAGTGTTAGGGTTAGGGTTCGCGGTAGCGTTAGAGTTAGGAGACGGGGATGGTTTAGTGTCCAGGTGAGGGTATGACAATGCTTTAGGGGGAGCGTACATGTGAGGGTGTGGGTTAGCGTTAGCGTACGGGTTAGGATTAGAGGACGTGTGAGGGTCAGGCTTTGGGGAAGGGTTAGAGTTAGGGTTCAGTCTAGGGTTAGGGTTAGGGGACGGGGACGGTTTAGGGTACAGCTGAGGGTACGACAACGCTTTAGGTGTAGCGTACGTGTGAGGGCGCGGATTAGCGTTAGCGTACGGGTTAGGATTAGGGGAAGGGTTGGGTTAGGATTCGCGGAAGGGTTAGGGTTAGGGTTGGGCTAGGGTTACGGAAAGGGGATGGGGATGGTTTAGGGTTCAGGTGAGGGTACGACAACGCTTTAGGGGGAACCTACGTGTGAGGGCGCGGGTTCGCGTTAGTGTGCGGGTTAGGATTAGGGGATGGGTAGGGGTCAGGCTTCGGGGAATGGTTAGTGTTAGGGTTCCGTCTATGGTTAGGGTTATCGGACGGGGATGGTTTAGGGTTCAGGTGAGGTGACGACAACGCTTTAGGGCTAGCGTACGTGTGAGGGCGCGGGTTAGCGTTAGCGTACGGGTTAGGATTAGGGGACGGGGGAGGGTCAGGCTTCGGGGAAGTGTTAGGGTTAGGGTTCGGGCTAGGGTTAGGGTTAGGGGACGGGGACGGTTTAGGGTCCAGGTGAGGGTACAACAACGCTTTAGGGGGAGCGTACGTGTGAGGGCGCTGGTTAGTGTGAGCGTACGGGTTAGGATTAGGGGACGGGTGACGGTAAGGCTTCTGGGAAGTGTTAGGTTTAGGGTTCGGGCTACGGTTAGGTTTAGGGGACGGGGACAGTTTAGGGTCCAGGTGAAGGTACGACAACGCTTTAGGGGGAGCGTACGTGTGAGGGCGCGGGTTAGTGTGAGCGTACGGGTTAGGATTAGGGGACGGGTGAGGGGAAGGCTTCGGGGAAGTGTTAGGGTTAAGGGACGGGGACGGTTTACGGTCCAGATGAGGGTACGACAACAGTTTAGGGGGAGCGTACGTGTGAGGACGCAGGTTAGTGTGAGCGTACGGGTTAGGATTAGGAGACGGGTGAGGGGAAGGCTTCGGGGAAGGGTTAGGTTTAGGGTTCGGGCTAGGGTTAGGGTTAGGGGACGGGGACGGTTTAGGGTCCAGGTGAGGGTACGACAACGGTTTAGGGGGAGCGCACGTGTGAGGGCGCGGGTTAGTGTGAGCGTACGGGTTAGGATTAGGGGACGGGTGAGGGTAAGGCTTCTGGGAAGTGTTAGGTTTAGGGTTCGGGCTACGGTTAGGTTTAGGGGACGGGGACAGTTTAGGGTCCAGGTGAAGGTACGACAACGCTTTAGGGGGAGCGTACGTGTGAGGGCGCGGGTTAGTGTGAGCGTACGGGTTAGGATTAGGGGACGGGTGAGGGGAAGGCTTCGGGAAAGTGTTAGGGTTAGGGTTCGGGCTAGGGTTATAGTTAGGGGACCGGGACGGTTTAGGGTTCATGTGAGATTACGAGAACGCTTTAGGGGGAGCGTACGTGTGAGAGCGTGGGTTAGTGTTAGCGTACGGGTTAGGATTAGGTGATGGGTGACGGTCAGGATTTGGGGAAGTGTTATGGTTAGGGTTCGGCCTAGGCTTAGGGTTAGGGGACGGGGACGGTTTAGGGTCCAGGTGAGGGTACGACAACGCTTTAGATGGAGCGTACGTGTGAGGGCGCGTGTTAGTGTTAGCGTACGGATTAAGATTAGGGGATGGGTAAGTTTCAGGCTTCGGAGATTCGTTAGGGTTAGGGTTCAGGCTAGGGTTAGGTTTAGGGGAAGGTGACGGTTTAGGGTCCAGGTGAGTGTACGACAACGCTTTAGGTTTAGCATATGTGTGAAGGCGCTGATTAGCGTTAGCTTACGGGTTAGGATTAGGGGACGTGTTGGGTCAGGCTTCGGGGAAGTGTTAGGCTTAGATTTCGGTCTAGGGTTAGGGTTAGGGGAAGGGGATGGTTTAGGGGCCAGGTGAGGGTACGACAACGCTTTTGGGGGAGCGAACATGTGAGGGCCTGGGTTAGTTTGAGCGTACGGGTTAGGATTAGGGGACGGGTGAGGGGAAGGCTTCGGGGAAGGGTTAGGGTTAGGGTTCGGGCTAGGGTTAGGGTTAGGGGACGGGGACAGTTTAGGGTCCAGGTGAGGGTACGACAACGGTTTAGGGGGAGTGTACGTGTGAGGGCGCGGGTTAGTGTGAGCGTACGGGTTAGGATTCGGGGACGGGTGAGGGGAAGGCTTCGGGGAAGGGTTAGGGTTAGGGTTCGGGCTAGGGTTAGGGTTAGGGGATGGGGACAGTTTAGGGTCCAGGTGAGGGTACGACAACGGTTTAGGGGGAGCGTACGTGTGAGGGCGTGGGTTAGTGTGAGCGTACGGGTTAGGATTAGGGGACGGGTGAGGGGAAGGCTTCGGGGAAGGGTTAGGGTTAAGGGACGGGGACTGTTTACGGTCCAGATGAGGATACGACAACGGTTTAGGGGGAGCGTACGTGTGACGGCACGGGTTAGTGTGAGCGTACGGGTTAGGTTTAGGGGACGGGTGAGGGGAAGGCTTCGGGGAAGGGTTAGGGTTAGGGTTCGGGCTAGGGTTAGGTTTAGGGGACGGGGACGGTTTAGGGTCAAGGTGAGCGTACGACAAAGGTTTAGGGGGAGCGTACGTGTGAAGACACGGGTTAGTGTGAGCGTATGGGTTAGGATTAGGGGAAGGGTGAGGGTCAGGCTTCAGGGAAGGGTTAGGGTTAGGGATCGGGCTAGGGTTAAGGTTAGGGGACCGGGACGGTTTAGGGTTCATGTGAGGTTACGACAACGCTTTAGCGGGAGCGTACGTGTGAGAACGCAGGTTAGTGTTAGCGTACGGGTTAGGATTAGGTGACGGGTGAGGGTCAGGATTCGGGGAAGGGTTAGGGTTAGGGTTCCGTCTATGGTTAGGGTTATCGGACGGGGACGGTTTAGGGTTCAGGTGAGGTGACGACAACGCTTTAGGGCTAGCGTACGTGTGAGGGCGCGGGTTAGCGTTAGCGTACGGGTTAGGATTAGGGGACGGGGGAGGGTCAGGCTTCGGGGAAGTGTTAGGGTTAGGGTTCGGGCTAGGGTTAGGGTTAGGGGACGGGGACGGTTTAGGGTCCAGGTGAGGGTACAACAACGCTTTAGGGGGAGCGTACGTGTGAGGGCGCTGGTTAGTGTGAGCGTACGGGTTAGGATTAGGGGACGGGTGAGGGTAAGGCTTCTGGGAAGTGTTAGGTTTAGGGTTCGGGCTACGGTTAGGTTTAGGGGACGGGGACAGTTTAGGGTCCAGGTGAAGGTACGACAACGCTTTAGGGGGAGCGTACGTGTGAGGGCGCGGGTTAGTGTGAGCGTACGGGTTAGGATTAGGGGACGGGTGAGGGGAAGGCTTCGGGAAAGTGTTAGGGTTAGGGTTCGGGCTAGGGTTATAGTTAGGGGACCGGGACGGTTTAGGGTTCATGTGAGATTACGAGAACGCTTTAGGGGGAGCGTACGTGTGAGAGCGCGGGTTAGTGTTAGCGTACGGGTTAGGATTAGGTGATGGGTGACGGTCAGGATTTGGGGAAGTGTTATGGTTAGGGTTCGGCCTAGGCTTAGGGTTAGGGGACGGGGACGGTTTAGGGTCCAGGTGAGGGTACGACAACGCTTTAGATGGAGCGTACGTGTGAGGGCGCGTGTTAGTGTTAGCGTACGGATTAAGATTAGGGGACGGGTAAGTTTCAGGCTTCGGAGATTCGTTAGGGTTAGGGTTCAGGCTAGGGTTAGGTTTAGGGGAAGGTGACGGTTTAGGGTCCAGGTGAGTGTACGACAACGCTTTAGGTTTAGCATATGTGTGAAGGCGCTGATTAGCGTTAGCTTACGGGTTAGGATTAGGGGACGTGTTGGGTCAGGCTTCGGGGAAGTGTTAGGCTTAGATTTCGGTCTAGGGTTAGGGTTAGGGGAAGGGGATGGTTTAGGGGCCAGGTGAGGGTACGACAACGCTTTTGGGGGAGCGAACATGTGAGGGCCTGGGTTAGTTTGAACGTACGGGTTAGGATTAGGGGACGGGTGAGGGGAAGGCTTCGGGGAAGGGTTAGGGTTAGGGTTCGGGCTAGGGTTAGGGTTAGGGGACGGGGACAGTTTAGGGTCCAGGTGAGGGTACGACAACGGTTTAGGGGGAGTGTACGTGTGAGGGCGCGGGTTAGTGTGAGCGTACGGGTTAGGATTCGGGGACGGGTGAGGGGAAGGCTTCGGGGAAGGGTTAGGGTTAGGGTTCGGGCTAGGGTTAGGGTTAGGGGATGGGGACGGTTTAGGGTCCAGGTGAGGGTACGACAACGGTTTAGGGGGAGCGTACATGTGAGGGCGTGGGTTAGTGTGAGCGTACGGGTTAGGATTAGGGGACGGGTGAGGGGAAGGCTTCGGGGAAGGGTTAGGGTTAAGGGACGGGGACTGTTTACGGTCCAGATGAGGATACGACAACGGTTTAGGGGGAGCGTACGTGTGACGGCACGGGTTAGTGTGAGCGTACGGGTTAGGTTTAGGGGACGGGTGAGGGGAAGGCTTCGGGGAAGGGTTAGGGTTAGGGTTCGGGCTAGGGTTAGGTTTAGGGGACGGGGACGGTTTAGGGTCAAGGTGAGCGTACGACAAAGGTTTAGGGGGAGCGTACGTGTGAAGACACGGGTTAGTGTGAGCGTATGGGTTAGGATTAGGGGAAGGGTGAGGGTCAGGCTTCAGGGAAGGGTTAGGGTTAGGGATCGGGCTAGGGTTAAGGTTAGGGGACCGGGACGGTTTAGGGTTCATGTGAGGTTACGACAACGCTTTAGCGGGAGCGTACGTGTGAGAACGCAGGTTAGTGTTAGCGTACGGGTTAGGATTAGGTGACGGGTGAGGGTCAGGATTCGGGGAAGGGTTAGGGTTAGGGTTCGGGCTGGGGTTAGGGGATGGGGACAGGGACGGTTAAGGGTCCAGGTGAGGGTACGACAATGCTTTAGGGGGAGCGTACGTGTGAGGGCGCGGGTTAGCGAGAGCGTACAGTTTAGGATTAGGCGACGGGTGAGAGTCAGGCTTCGGGGAAGTGTTAGGGTTAGGGTTCGCGGTAGCGTTAGAGTTAGGAGACGGGGATGGTTTAGTGTCCAGGTGAGGGTATGACAATGCTTTAGGGGGAGCGTACATGTGAGGGTGTGGGTTAGCGTTAGCGTACGGGTTAGGATTAGAGGACGTGTGAGGGTCAGGCTTTGGGGAAGGGTTAGAGTTAGGGTTCAGTTTAGGGTTAGGGTTAGGGGACGGGGACGGTTTAGGGTACAGCTGAGGGTACGACAACGCTTTAGGTGTAGCGTACGTGTGAGGGCGCGGATTAGCGTTAGCGTACGGGTTAGGATTAGGGGAAGGGTTGGGTTAGGATTCGCGGAAGGGTTAGGGTTAGGGTTGGGCTAGGGTTACGGAAAGGGGATGGGGATGGTTTAGGGTTCAGGTGAGGGTACGACAACGCTTTAGGGGGAACCTACGTGTGAGGGCGCGGGTTCGCGTTAGTGTGCGGGTTAGGATTAGGGGATGGGTAAGGGTCAGGCTTCGGGGAATGGTTAGTGTTAGGGTTCCGTCTATGGTTAGGGTTATCGGACGGGGACGGTTTAGGGTTCAGGTGAGGTGACGACAACGCTTTAGGGCTAGCGTACGTGTGAGGGCGCGGGTTAGCGTTAGCGTACGGGTTAGGATTAGGGGACGGGGGAGGGTCAGGCTTCGGGGAAGTGTTAGGGTTAGGGTTCGGGCTAGGGTTAGGGTTAGGGGACGGGGACGGTTTAGGGTCCAGGTGAGGGTACGACAACGCTTTAGATGGAGCGTACGTGTGAGGGCGCGTGTTAGTGTTAGCGTACGGATTAAGATTAGGGGACGGGTAAGTTTCAGGCTTCGGAGATTCGTTAGGGTTAGGGTTCAGGCTAGGGTTAGGTTTAGGGGAAGGTGACGGTTTAGGGTCCAGGTGAGTGTACGACAACGCTTTAGGTTTAGCATATGTGTGAAGGCGCTGATTAGCGTTAGCTTACGGGTTAGGATTAGGGGACGTGTTGGGTCAGGCTTCGGGGAAGTGTTAGGCTTAGATTTCGGTCTAGGGTTAGGGTTAGGGGACGGGGACGGTTTAGGGTCCAGGTGAGGGTACGACAACGGTTTCGGGGGAGCGTACGTGAGAGGGCGCGGGTTAGTGTGAGCGTACGGTTTAGGATTAGGGGACAGGTGAGTGTTAGGCTTCGGGGAATCGTTAGGGTTAGGGTTCGGGCTAGGGTTAGGTTTAGGGGATGGTGACGGTTTAGGGTCCACGTGAGGGAACGACAACGCTTTAGGTTTAGCATACGTGTGAGGGAGTGGATTAGCGTTAGCGTACGGGTTAGGGTTAGGGGACGTGTTGGGTCAGGCTTCGGGGAAGTGTTAGGGTTAGGGTTAAGGCTAGGGTTAGGGTTAGGGGACGGGGACGGTTTAGGGTCCAGATGAGGGTACGACAACGGTTTAGGGGGAGCGTACGTGAGAGGGCGCGGATTAGTGTGAGTGTACAGGTTAGGATTAGGGGACGGGTGAGGGGAAGGCTTCGGGAAAAGGTTAGGGTTAGGGTTCGGGCTAGGTGTAGGTTTAGGGGACGGGGACGGTTTAGGGTCCACGTCAGGGTACGACAACGGTTTAGGGGGAGCGTACGTGTGAGGGCGTGGGTTAGTTTGAGTGTACGGGTTAGGATTAGGGGACGGGTGAGGAGAAGGCTTCGGGGAAGGGATAGGATTAGGGTTCGGGCTAGGGTTAGGGTTAGGGGACGGGGACAGTTTAGGGTCCAGGTGAGGGTACGACAAAGGTTTAGAGGGAGCGTACGTGTGAGGGCGCGGGTTAGTGTGAGCGTACGGGTTAGGATTAGGGGACGGGTGAGGGGAAGGCTTCGGGGAAGTGTTAGGGTTAAGGGACGGGGACGGTTTACGGTCCAGATGAGGGTACGACAACAGTTTAGGGGGAGCGTACGTGTGAGGACGCAGGTTAGTGTGAGCGTACGGGTTAGGATTAGGAGACGGGTGAGGGGAAGGCTTCGGGGAAGGGTTAGGTTTAGGGTTCGGGCTAGGGTTAGGGTTAGGGGACGGGGACGGTTTAGGGTCCAGGTGAGGGTACGACAACGGTTTAGGGGGAGCGCACGTGTGAGGGCGCGGGTTAGTGTGAGCGTACGGGTTAGGATTAGGGGACGGGTGAGGGTAAGGCTTCTGGGAAGTGTTAGGTTTAGGGTTCGGGCTACGGTTAGGTTTAGGGGACGGGGACAGTTTAGGGTCCAGGTGAAGGTACGACAACGCTTTAGGGGGAGCGTACGTGTGAGGGCGCGGGTTAGTGTGAGCGTACGGGTTAGGATTAGGGGACGGGTGAGGGGAAGGCTTCGGGAAAGTGTTAGGGTTAGGGTTCGGGCTAGGGTTATAGTTAGGGGACCGGGACGGTTTAGGGTTCATGTGAGATTACGAGAACGCTTTAGGGGGAACGTACGTGTGAGAGCGTGGGTTAGTGTTAGCGTACGGGTTAGGATTAGGTGATGGGTGACGGTCAGGATTTGGGGAAGTGTTATGGTTAGGGTTCGGCCTAGGCTTAGGGTTAGGGGACGGGGACGGTTTAGGGTCCAGGTGAGGGTACGACAACGCTTTAGATGGAGCGTACGTGTGAGGGCGCGTGTTAGTGTTAGCGTACGGATTAAGATTAGGGGATGGGTAAGTTTCAGGCTTCGGAGATTCGTTAGGGTTAGGATTCAGGCTAGGGTTAGGTTTAGGGGAAGGTGACGGTTTAGGGTCCAGGTGAGTGTACGACAACGCTTTAGGTTTAGCATATGTGTGAAGGCGCTGATTAGCGTTAGCTTACGGGTTAGGATTAGGGGATGTGTTGGGTCAGGCTTCGGGGAAGTGTTAGGCTTAGATTTCGGTCTAGGGTTAGGGTTAGGGGAAGGGGATGGTTTAGGGGCCAGGTGAGGGTACGACAACGCTTTTGGGGGAGCGAACATGTGAGGGCCTGGGTTAGTTTGAGCGTACGGGTTAGGATTAGGGGACGGGTGAGGGGAAGGCTTCGGGGAAGGGTTAGGGTTAGGGTTCGGGCTAGGGTTAGGGTTAGGGGACGGGGACAGTTTAGGGTCCAGGTGAGGGTACGACAACGGTTTAGGGGGAGTGTACGTGTGAGGGCGCGGGTTAGTGTGAGCGTACGGGTTAGGATTCGGGGACGGGTGAGGGGAAGGCTTCGGGGAAGGGTTAGGGTTAGGGTTCGGGCTAGGGTTAGGGTTAGGGGATGGGGACGGTTTAGGGTCCAGGTGAGGGTACGACAACGGTTTAGGGGGAGCGTACGTGTGAGGGCGTGGGTTAGTGTGAGCGTACGGGTTAGGATTAGGGGACGGGTGAGGGGAAGGCTTCGGGGAAGGGTTAGGGTTAAGGGACGGGGACTGTTTACGGTCCAGATGAGGATACGACAACGGTTTAGGGGGAGCGTACGTGTGACGGCACGGGTTAGTGTGAGCGTACGGGTTAGGTTTAGGGGACGGGTGAGGGGAAGGCTTCGGGGAAGGGTTAGGGTTAGGGTTCGGGCTAGGGTTAGGTTTAGGGGACGGGGACGGTTTAGGGTCAAGGTGAGCGTACGACAAAGGTTTAGGGGGAGCGTACGTGTGAAGACACGGGTTAGTGTGAGCGTATGGGTTAGGATTAGGGGAAGGGTGAGGGTCAGGCTTCAGGGAAGGGTTAGGGTTAGGGATCGGGCTAGGGTTAAGGTTAGGGGACCGGGACGGTTTAGGGTTCATGTGAGGTTACGACAACGCTTTAGCGGGAGCGTACGTGTGAGAACGCAGGTTAGTGTTAGCGTACGGGTTAGGATTAGGTGACGGGTGAGGGTCAGGATTCGGGGAAGGGTTAGGGTTAGGGTTCGGGCTGGGGTTAGGGGATGGGGACAGGGACGGTTAAGGGTCCAGGTGAGGGTACGACAATGCTTTAGGGGGAGCGTACGTGTGAGGGCGCGGGTTAGCGAGAGCGTACAGTTTAGGATTAGGCGACGGGTGAGAGTCAGGCTTCGGGGAAGTGTTAGGGTTAGGGTTCGCGGTAGCGTTAGAGTTAGGAGACGGGGATGGTTTAGTGTCCAGGTGAGGGTATGACAATGCTTTAGGGGGAGCGTACATGTGAGGGTGTGGGTTAGCGTTAGCGTACGGGTTAGGATTAGAGGACGTGTGAGGGTCAGGCTTTGGGGAAGGGTTAGAGTTAGGGTTCAGTCTAGGGTTAGGGTTAGGGGACGGGGACGGTTTAGGGTACAGCTGAGGGTACGACAACGCTTTAGGTGTAGCATACGTGTGAGGGCGCGGATTAGCGTTAGCGTACGGGTTAGGATTAGGGGAAGGGTTGGGTTAGGATTCGCGGAAGGGTTAGGGTTAGGGTTGGGCTAGGGTTACGGAAAGGGGATGGGGATGGTTTAGGGTTCAGGTGAGGGTACGACAACGCTTTAGGGGGAACCTACGTGTGAGGGCGCGGGTTCGCGTTAGTGTGCGGGTTAGGATTAGGGGATGGGTAAGGGTCAGGCTTCGGGGAATGGTTAGTGTTAGGGTTCCGTCTATGGTTAGGGTTATCGGACGGGGACGGTTTAGGGTTCAGGTGAGGTGACGACAACGCTTTAGGGCTAGCGTACGTGTGAGGGCGCGGGTTAGCGTTAGCGTACGGGTTAGGATTAGGGGACGGGGGAGGGTCAGGCTTCGGGGAAGTGTTAGGGTTAGGGTTCGGGCTAGGGTTAGGGTTAGGGGACGGGGACGGTTTAGGGTCCAGGTGAGGGTACAACAACGCTTTAGGGGGAGCGTACGTGTGAGGGCGCTGGTTAGTGTGAGCGTACGGGTTAGGATTAGGGGACGGGTGAGGGTAAGGCTTCTGGGAAGTGTTAGGTTTAGGGTTCGGGCTACGGTTAGGTTTAGGGGACGGGGACAGTTTAGGGTCCAGGTGAAGGTACGACAACGCTTTAGGGGGAGCGTACGTGTGAGGGCGCGGGTTAGTGTGAGCGTACGGGTTAGGATTAGGGGACGGGTGAGGGGAAGGCTTCGGGAAAGTGTTAGGGTTAGGGTTCGGGCTAGGGTTATAGTTAGGGGACCGGGACGGTTTAGGGTTCATGTGAGATTACGAGAACGCTTTAGGGGGAGCGTACGTGTGAGAGCGCGGGTTAGTGTTAGCGTACGGGTTAGGATTAGGTGATGGGTGACGGTCAGGATTTGGGGAAGTGTTATGGTTAGGGTTCGGCCTAGGCTTAGGGTTAGGGGACGGGGACGGTTTAGGGTCCAGGTGAGGGTACGACAACGGTTTAGGGGGAGTGTACGTGTGAGGGCGCGGGTTAGTGTGAGCGTACGGGTTAGGATTCGGGGACGGGTGAGGGGAAGGCTTCGGGGAAGGGTTAGGGTTAGGGTTCGGGCTAGGGTTAGGGTTAGGGGATGGGGACGGTTTAGGGTCCAGGTGAGGGTACGACAACGGTTTAGGGGGAGCGTACGTGTGAGGGCGTGGGTTAGTGTGAGCGTACGGGTTAGGATTAGGGGACGGGTGAGGGGAAGGCTTCGGGGAAGGGTTAGGGTTAAGGGACGGGGACTGTTTACGGTCCAGATGAGGATACGACAACGGTTTAGGGGGAGCGTACGTGTGACGGCACGGGTTAGTGTGAGCGTACGGGTTAGGTTTAGGGGACGGGTGAGGGGAAGGCTTCGGGGAAGGGTTAGGGTTAGGGTTCGGGCTAGGGTTAGGTTTAGGGGACGGGGACGGTTTAGGGTCAAGGTGAGCGTACGACAAAGGTTTAGGGGGAGCGTACGTGTGAAGACACGGGTTAGTGTGAGCGTATGGGTTAGGATTAGGGGAAGGGTGAGGGTCAGGCTTCAGGGAAGGGTTAGGGTTAGGGATCGGGCTAGGGTTAAGGTTAGGGGACCGGGACGGTTTAGGGTTCATGTGAGGTTACGACAACGCTTTAGCGGGAGCGTACGTGTGAGAACGCAGGTTAGTGTTAGCGTACGGGTTAGGATTAGGTGACGGGTGAGGGTCAGGATTCGGGGAAGGGTTAGGGTTAGGGTTCGGGCTGGGGTTAGGGGATGGGGACAGGGACGGTTAAGGGTCCAGGTGAGGGTACGACAATGCTTTAGGGGGAGCGTACGTGTGAGGGCGCGGGTTAGCGAGAGCGTACAGTTTAGGATTAGGCGACGGGTGAGAGTCAGGCTTCGGGGAAGTGTTAGGGTTAGGGTTCGCGGTAGCGTTAGAGTTAGGAGACGGGGATGGTTTAGTGTCCAGGTGAGGGTATGACAATGCTTTAGGGGGAGCGTACATGTGAGGGTGTGGGTTAGCGTTAGCGTACGGGTTAGGATTAGAGGACGTGTGAGGGTCAGGCTTTGGGGAAGGGTTAGAGTTAGGGTTCAGTCTAGGGTTAGGGTTAGGGGACGGGGACGGTTTAGGGTACAGCTGAGGGTACGACAACGCTTTAGGTGTAGCGTACGTGTGAGGGCGCGGATTAGCGTTAGCGTACGGGTTAGGATTAGGGGAAGGGTTGGGTTAGGATTCGCGGAAGGGTTAGGGTTAGGGTTGGGCTAGGGTTACGGAAAGGGGATGGGGATGGTTTAGGGTTCAGGTGAGGGTACGACAACGCTTTAGGGGGAACCTACGTGTGAGGGCGCGGGTTCGCGTTAGTGTGCGGGTTAGGATTAGGGGATGGGTAAGGGTCAGGCTTCGGGGAATGGTTAGTGTTAGGGTTCCGTCTATGGTTAGGGTTATCGGACGGGGACGGTTTAGGGTTCAGGTGAGGTGACGACAACGCTTTAGGGCTAGCGTACGTGTGAGGGCGCGGGTTAGCGTTAGCGTACGGGTTAGGATTAGGGGACGGGGGAGGGTCAGGCTTCGGGGAAGTGTTAGGGTTAGGGTTCGGGCTAGGGTTAGGGTTAGGGGACGGGGACGGTTTAGGGTCCAGGTGAGGGTACAACAACGCTTTAGGGGGAGCGTACGTGTGAGGGCGCTGGTTAGTGTGAGCGTACGGGTTAGGATTAGGGGACGGGTGAGGGTAAGGCTTCTGGGAAGTGTTAGGGTTAGGGTTCGGGCTACGGTTAGGTTTAGGGGACGGGGACAGTTTAGGGTCCAGGTGAAGGTACGACAACGCTTTAGGGGGAGCGTACGTGTGAGGGCGCGGGTTAGTGTGAGCGTACGGGTTAGGATTAGGGGACGGGTGAGGGGAAGGCTTCGGGAAAGTGTTAGGGTTAGGGTTCGGGCTAGGGTTATAGTTAGGGGACCGGGACGGTTTAGGGTTCATGTGAGATTACGAGAACGCTTTAGGGGGAGCGTACGTGTGAGAGCGCGGGTTAGTGTTAGCGTACGGGTTAGGATTAGGTGATGGGTGACGGTCAGGATTTGGGGAAGTGTTATGGTTAGGGTTCGGCCTAGGCTTAGGGTTAGGGGACGGGGACGGTTTAGGGTCCAGGTGAGGGTACGACAACGCTTTAGATGGAGCGTACGTGTGAGGGCGCGTGTTAGTGTTAGCGTACGGATTAAGATTAGGGGACGGGTAAGTTTCAGGCTTCGGAGATTCGTTAGGGTTAGGGTTCAGGCTAGGGTTAGGTTTAGGGGAAGGTGACGGTTTAGGGTCCAGGTGAGTGTACGACAACGCTTTAGGTTTAGCATATGTGTGAAGGCGCTGATTAGCGTTAGCTTACGGGTTAGGATTAGGGGACGTGTTGGGTCAGGCTTCGGGGAAGTGTTAGGCTTAGATTTCGGTCTAGGGTTAGGGTTAGGGGAAGGGGATGGTTTAGGGGCCAGGTGAGGGTACGACAACGCTTTTGGGGGAGCGAACATGTGAGGGCCTGGGTTAGTTTGAGCGTACGGGTTAGGATTAGGGGACGGGTGAGGGGAAGGCTTCGGGGAAGGGTTAGGGTTAGGGTTCGGGCTAGGGTTAGGGTTAGGGGACGGGGACGGCTTAGGGTCCAGATGAGGGTACGACAACGGTTTAGGGGGTGCGTACGTGTGAGGGCGCGGGTTAGTGTCACCGTACGGTTAGGATTAGGGGACGGGTGAGAGGAAGGCTTCGGGGAAGGGTTACGTTTAGGGTTTGGGCTAGGGTTAGGGTTAGGGGACGGGGAGGGTTTAGGGTCCAGGTGAGGGTACGACAACGGTTTCGGCGGAGCGTACGTGTGAGGGCGTGGGTTAGTGTGAGCGTACGGGTTAGGATTAGGGGAGGGGTGAGGGGAAGGTTTCGGGGAAGGGTTAGGGTTAGGGATCGGGCTAGGGTAAGGGTTAGGGGACAGGGACGGTTTAGGGTCCAGGTGAGGGTACGACAACGCTTTAGGGGGAGGTTACATGTGAGGGCGCGGGTTAGTGTGAGCGTAAGGGTTAGGATTAGGGGACGGGTGAGGGGAAGGCTTCAGGGAAGGGTTAGGGTTAGGGTTCGGGCTAGGGTTAGGGTTAGGGGACGGGGACGGTTTAGGGTCCAGGTGAGGGTAGGTCAGCGGTTTAGGGGGAGCGAACGTGTGACGGCGCGGGTTAGTGTGACCTTACGGGATAGGATTCGGGGACGGGTGAGGGGAAGGCTTCGGGGAAGGGTTAGTGTTAGGGTTTGGGCTAGGGTTAGGGTTAGGGGACGGGGACGGTTTAGGGTCCAGGTGAGAGTACGACAAAGGTTTAAGGGGAGCGTACGTGTGAGGGCGTGGGTTAGTGTGAGGGTACGGGATGGGATTAAGGGACGGGTGAGGGGAAGGCTTCGGGGAAGTGTTACGGTTAGGGTTCGGGCTAGGTTTAGAGTTAGGGGATGGGGACGGTTTAGGGTCCAGGTGAGGGTACGACAACGGTTTAGGGGGAGAGTACGTGTGAGGGCGTGGGTTAGTGTGAGCGTACGGGTTAGGATTAGGGGACGGGTGAGGGGAAGGCTTCGGGGAAGGGTTACGGTTAGGGTTCGGGCTAGGGTTAGGGTTAGGGGACGGGGACGGTTTAGGTTCCAGGTGAGAGTACGACAACGATTTAGGGGGAGCGAATGTGTGAGGGCGCGGGTTAGTGTGAGAATACGTGTTAGGATTAGGGGACGGGTGAGTGAGGGGAAGGCTTCAGGGAAGCGTTAGGGTTGGGGTTCGGGCTAGGGTTAGGGTTAGGGGACGGGAAAGGTTTAGGTTCCAGGTGAGAGTACGACAACGATTTAGGGGGAGCGAATGTGTGAGGGCGCGGGTTACTGTGAGAATACGTGTTAGGATTAGGGGACGGGTGAGTGAGGGGAAGGCTTCGGGGAAGCGTTAGGGTTGGGGTTCGGGCTAGGGTTAGGGTTAGGCGATGGGGACGGTTTAGGGTCCAGGTGAGGGTACGACAACGGTTTAGGGGGTCCGTACGTGTGAGGGCCTGGGTTAGTGTGCGGGTACGTGTTAGGATTAGGGGATGGGTGAGGGGAAGGCTTCGGGGAAGTGTTAGGGTTAGTGTTCGGGCCACGGTTAGGGTTAGGGGACGGGGACGGTTTAGGGTCCAGGTGAGGGTACGACAACGCTTTAGATGGAGCGTACGTGTCAGGGCGCGTGTTAGTGTTAGCGTACGGATTAGGATTAGGGGACGGGTGAGTGTCAGGCTTCGGGGAATCGTTAGGGTTAGGGTTCGGGCTAGGGTGAGGTTTAGGGGATGGTGACGGTTTAGGGTCCAGGTGAGGGTACGACAATGCTTTAGGTTTAGCATACGTGTGAGGGCGCTGATTAGCGTTAGCGTACGGGTTAGGATTAGGGGACGTGTTGGGAAAGGCTTCGGGGAAGGGTTAGGCTTAGGTTTCGGTCTAGGGTTAGGGTTAGGGGAAGGGGATGGTTTAGGGTCCAGATGAGGGTACGACAACGCTTTAGGGGGAGCGTACGTGTGAGGCCCTGGGTTAGTTTGAGCGTACGGGTTAGGATTAGGGGACGGGTGAGGGGAAGGCTTCGGGGAAGTGTTAGGGTTAGGGTTTGGGCTAGGGTTAGGGTTAGGGGACGGGGATGGTTTAGGGTCCAGGTGAGGGTACGACAATGGTTTAGGGGGAGTGTACTTGTGAGGGCGCGTGTTAGTGTGAGCGTACGGGTTAGGATTAGGGGATGGGTGAGGTGAAGTCTTCAGGGAAGTGTTAGGGTTACGGATCGGGCTAGGGTTAGGGTTAGGGGACGGGGACGGTTTAGGGTCCAGGTGAGGGTACGACAACCCTTTAGGGGGAGCGTACGTGTGAGGGTGCTGGTTAGTGTGAGCGTACGGGTAAGGATTAGGGGACGGGTTGGGCGAAGGCTTCGGGGAAGGGTTAGGGTTAGGGTTCGGGCTAGGGTTAGGGTTAGGGGACGGGGACGGTATAGCGTCCAGGTGAGGGTACGACAATGGTTTAGGGGGAGCGTACGTGTGAGGGCGTGGGTTAGTGTCAGCGTACGGGTTAGGATTAGGGGACGGGTGAGGGGAAGGCTTCGGGGAAGTGTTAGGTTTCGGGCTAGGGTTAGGGTTAGGGTTAGGGGACGGGGACGGTTTAGGGTCCAGGTGAGGGTACGAAAACGCTTTAGGGGGAGTGTACGTGTGAGGGCGTGGGTTAGTGTGAGCGTAAGGTCTAGATATAGGGGACGGGTGAGGGGAAGGCATCGGGGAAGGGTTAGGGCTCGGGCTAGGGTTAGGGTTAGGGGACGGGGACGATTTAGGGTCCAGGTGAGGGTATGACAACGCTTCAGGGGGAGGGTACGTGTGAGGGCGAGGGTTAATGTGAGCATATGGGTTAGGATTAGGGGACAGGTGAGGGGAAGGCTTCAGGGAAGTGTTAGGGTTAGGGTTCGGGCTAGGGTTAGGGTTAGGGGACGGGGACGGTTTAGGGTCCAGGTGAGGGTATGACAACACTTTAGGGGGAGGGTACGTGTGAGGGCGTGGGTTAGTGTGAGCATACGGGTTAGGATTAGGGGATGGGTGAGGGGAAGGCTTCAGGGAAGTGTTAGAGTTAGGGTTCGGGCTAGGGTTAGGGTTAGGGGACGGGGACTGTTTAGGGTCCAGTTGAGGGTACGACAACGCTTTAGGGGGAGTGTACGTGTGAGGGCGCGGGTTAGTGTGAGTGTACGGGTTAGGATTAGGGGACGGGTGAGGGGAAGGCTTCGGGGAAGGGTTAGGGTTAGGGTTCGGGCTAGGGTTACGGTTAGGGGACGGGGACGGTTTAGGGTCAAGTTGAGGGTACGACAACGCTTTAGGGGGAGTGTACGTGTGAGGGTGCGGGTTAGTGTGAGCGTAAGGGTTAGATTTAGGGGACGGGAGAGGGGAAGGCTTCGGGGAAGGGTTAGGGTTTGGGCTTGGGTTAGGGTTAGGGGCGGGGACGATTTAGCGTCCAGGTGAGGGTATGACAACGCTTTAGGGGGAGGGTAAGTGTGAGGGCGCGGGTTAGTGTGAGCGTACGGGTTAGGATTAGGGGACGGGTGAGGGGAAGGCTTCGGGGAAGGGTTACGGTTAGGGTTCTGGCTAGGGTTAGGGTTAGGGGACAGGGACGGTTTAGGGTCCAGGTGAGGGTATGACAACGCTTTAGGGGGAGCGTACATGTGAGGGCGCAGATTAGTGTGAGCGTACGGGTAAGGATTAGGGGACGGGTGAGGGGAAGGCTTCGGGGAAGGGTTAGGGTTAGGGTTCGGTCTAGGGTTAGGGTTAGGGGACGGGAACTGTTTAGGTTCCAGGTGAGAGTACGACAACGATTTAGGGGGATCGAATGTGTGAGGGCGCGGGTTAGTGTGAGAGTACGTGTTAGGATTAGGGGACGGGTGAGTGAGGGGAAGGCTTCGGGGAAGCGTTAGGGTTGGCGTTCGGGCTAGGGTTAGGGTTAGGGGATGGGGACGGTTTAGGGTCCAGGTGAGGGTACGACAACGGTTTAGGGGGAGCGTAAGTGTGAGGGCGTGGGTTAGTGTGAGCGTACGGTTTAGGATTAGGGGACGGGTGAGGGGAAGGCTTCGGGGTATGGTTAGGGTTAGGGTTCGGGCTGGGGTTAGGGGACGGGGACGGGGAAGGTTTAGGGTCCAGGTGAGGGTACGACAATGCTTTAGGGGGAGCGTACGTGTGAGGGCGCCGTTTAGCGAGAGCGTACAGGTTAGGATTAAGCGACGGTTGAGTGTCAGGCTTCGGGGAAGGGTTAGGGTTAGGGTTCGCGGTAGGGTTAGAGTTAGGAGACGGGGACGGTTTAGTGTCCAGGTGAGGGTACGACAACACTTTGGGGGAGCGTACATGTGAGGGTGTGGGTTAGCGTTAGCGTACGGGTTAGGATTAGAGGACGGGTGAGGGGAAGGCTTCGGGGAAGGGTTAGGGTTAAGGGACGGGGACGGTTTACGATCCAGATGAGGGTACGACAACGGTTCAGGGGGAGCGTACGTCTGAGGGCGCGGGTTAGTGTGAGCGTACGGGTTAGGATTAGGGGACGGGTGAGGGGAAGGCTTCGGGGAAGGGTTAGGGTTAGGGTTCTGGCTAGGGTTAGGGTTAGGGGACGGGAACGGTTTAGGTTACAGGTGAGAGTACGACAACGATTTAGGGGGAGCGAATGTGTGAGGGCGCGGGTTAGTGTGAGAGTACGTGTTAGGATTAGGGGACGGGTGAGTGAGGGGAAGGCTTCGGGGAAGCGTTAGGGTTGGGGTTCGGGCTAGGGTTAGGGTTAGGCGATGGGGACGGTTTAGGGTCCAGGTGAGGGTATGACAACGGTTTAGGGGGTGCGTACGTGTGAGGGCGTGGGTTAGTGTGAGGGTACGGGTTAGGATTAGGGGACGGGTGAGGGGAAGGCTTCGGGGAAGTGTTAGGGTTAGGGTTCGGGCCACGGTTAGGGTTAGGGGACGGGGACAGTTTAGGGTCCAGGTGAGGGTACGACAACGCTTTAGATGGAGCGTACGTTTCAGGGCGCGTGTTAGTGTTAGCGTACAGATTAGGATTAGGGGACGGGTGAGTGTCAGGCTTCGGGGAATCGTTAGGGTTAGGGTTCGGGCTAGGGTGAGGTTTAGGGGATGGTGACGGTTTAGGGTCCAGGTGAGGGTACGACAATGCTTTAGGTTTAGCATACGTGTGAGGGCGCAGATTAGCGTTAGCGTACGGGTTAGGATTAGGGGACGTGTTCGGAAAGGCTTCGGGGAAGGGTTAGGCTTAGGTTTCGGTCTAGGGTTAGGGTTAGGGGAAGGGGATGGTTTAGGGTCCAGATGAGGGTACGACAACGCTTTAGGGGGAGCGTACGTGTGAGGCCCTGGGTAAGTTTGAGCGTACGGGTTAGGATTAGGGGACGGGTGAGGGGAAGGCTTCGGGGAAGGGTTAGGGTTAGGTTTCGGGCTAGGGTTAGGGTTAGGGGACGGGGATGGTTTAGGGTCCAGGTGAGGGTACGACAACGGTTTAGCACGAGCGTACGTGTGAGGGCACGGGTTAGTGTGAGCGTACAGGTTAGGATTAGGGGACGGGTGAGGGGAAGGCTTCAGGGAAGGGTGAGGGTTAGGGTTCGGGCTAGGGTTAGGGTTAGGGGACGGGGATGGTTTAGGGTCCAGATGAGTGTACGACAATGGTTTATGGGGAGTGTACGTGTGAGGGCGCGTTTTAGTGTGAGCGTACGGGTTAGGAATAGGGGACGGGTGAGGGGAAGGCTTCGGGGAAGTGTTAGGTTTCGGGCTAGGGTTAGGGTTAGGGGACGCGGACGGTTTAGGGTCCAGGTGAGGGTACGACAACGATTTAGGGGGAGCGTACGTGTGAGGGCGCGGGTTAGTTGAGCGTACTGGTTAGGATTAGGGGACGGGTGAGGGGAAGGCTTCGGGGAAGGGTTAGGGTTAGGGTTCGGGCTAGGGTTAGGGTTAGGGGACGGGGACGGTTTAGGGTCCAGGTGAGGGTACGACAACGCTTTAGGGGTAGCGTACGTGTGAGGGCACGGGTTAGTGTGAGCGTACGGGTTAGGATAAGGGGATGTGTGAGGGGAAGGCTTCGGGGAAGTGTTAGGGTTAGGGTTCGGTCTAGGGTTAGGGTTAGGGGATGGGGACGGTTTAGTGTCCAGGTGAGGGTACGACAATGCTTTAGGGGGAGCATACGTGTGTGGGCGCGGGTTAGTGTGACCGTAAGGGTTAGGATTAGGGGACGGGTGAGGGGAAGGCTTCGGGGAAGGGTTAGGGTTAGGGTTCGGGCTAGGGTTAGGGTTAGGGGACGGGGATGGTTTAGGGTCCAGGTGAGGGTACGACAACGCTTTAGGGGGAGCGTACGTGTGAGGCCCTGGGTTAGTTTGAGAGTACGGGTTAGGATTAGGGGACGGGTGAGGGGAAGGCTTCGGGGAAGGGTTAGGGTTAGGGTTTGGGCTAGGGTTAGGGTTAGGGGACGGGGATGGTTTAGGGTCCAGGTGAGGGTACGACAATGGTTTAGGGGGAGTGTACTTGTGAGGGCGCGTGTTAGTGTGAGCGTACGGGTTAGGATTAGGGGACGGGTGAGGTGAAGTCTTCGGGGAAGGGTTAGGGTTACGGTTCTGGCTAGGGTTAGGGTTAGGGGACGGGGACGGTTTAGGGTCCAGGTGAGGGTACGACAACCCTTTAGGGGGAGCGTACGTGTGAGGGTGCTGGTTAGTGTGAGCGTACGGGTAAGGATTAGGGGACGGGTTGGGCGAAAGCTTCAGGGAAGGGTTAGGGTTAGGGTTCGGGCTAGGGTTAGGGTTAGGGGACGGGGACGGTATAGCGTCCAGGTGAGGGTACGACAATGGTTTAGGGGGAGCGTACGTGTGAGGGCGTGGGTTAGTGTCAGCGTACGGGTTAGGATTAGGGGACGGGTGAGGGGAAGGCTTCGGGGAAGTGTTAGGTTTCGGGCTAGGGTTAGGGTTAGGGGATGGGGACGGTTTAGGGTCCAGGTGAGGGTACGACAACGATTTAGGGGGAGTGTACGTGTGAGGGCGCGGGTTAGTGTGATCATACGGGTTAGGATTAGGGGACGGGTGAGGGGAAGGCTTCGGGGAAGGGTTAGGGTTAGGTTTCGGGCTAGGGTTAGGGTTAGGGGACGGGGATGGTTTAGGGTCCAGGTGAGGGTACGACAACGCTTCAGGGGGAGCGTACGTGTGAGGGCGTGGGTTAGTGTGAGCGTACGGGTTAGGATTAGGGGACGGGTGAGGGGAAGGATTCGGGAAAGGGTTAGGGTTAGGGTTCGGGCTAGGGTTAGGGTTAGGGGATGGGGACGGTTTAGGGTCCAGGTGAGGGTACGACAACGCTTCATGGGGAGCGTAAGTGTGAGGGCGTGGGTTAGTGTGAGCGTACGGGTTAGGCTTAGGGGACGGGTGAGGGGAAGGCTTCGGGGAAGGGTTAGGGTTAGGGTTCGGGCTGGGGTTAGGGGACGGGGACGGGGACGGTTTAGGGTCCAGGTGAGTATACGACAATGCTTTAGGGGGAGCGTACGTGTGAGGGCGTGGTTTAGCGAGAGCGTACAGGTTAGGATTAGGCGACGGGTGAGAGTCAGGCTTCGGGGAAGGGTTAGGATTAGGGTTCGCGATAGGGTTAGAGTTAGGAGACGGGGACGGTTTAGTGTCCAGGTGAGGGTACGACAACGCTTTGGGGGAGCGTACATGTGAGGGTGTAGGTTAGCGTTAGCGTACGGGTTAGGATTAGAGGACGGGTGAGGGGAAGGCTTCGGGGAAGGGTTAGGTTTAAGGGACGGGGACGGTTTACGATCCAGATGAGGGTACGACAACGGTTCAGGGGGAGCGTACGTGTGAGGGCGCGGGTTAGTGTGAGCGTACGGGTTACGATTAGGGGACGGGTGAGGGGAAGTCTTCGGGGAAGTGTTAGGGTTAGGGTTTTGGCTAGGGTTAGGGTTAGGGGACGGGGACGGTTTAGGGTCCAGGTGAGGGTATGACAACACTTTAGGGGGAGGGTACGTGTGAGGGCGTGGGTTAGTGTGAGCGTACTGGTTAGGATTAGGGGACGGGTGAGGGGAAGGCTTCGGGGAAGGGTTAGGGTTAGGGTTCGGGCTAGGGTTAGGGTTAGGGGACGGGGACGGTTTAGGGTCCAGGTGAGGGTACGAAAACGCTTTAGGGGTAGCGTACGTGTGAGGGCGTGCGTTACTGTGAGCGTACGGTTTAGGATTAGGGGATGGGTGAGGGGAAGGCTTCGGGGAAGGGTTAGGGTTAGGGTTCGGTCTAGGGTTAGGGTTAGGGGACGGGGACGGTTTAGGGTCCAGGTGAGGGTACGACAACGCTTTAGGGGGAGCGTACGTGTGTGGGCGCGGGTTAGTGTGACCGTAAGGGTTAGGATTAGGGGACGGGTGAGGGGAAGGCTTCGGGGAAGGTTTAGGGTTAGGGTTCGGGCTAGGGTTACGGTTAGGGGACGGGGACGGTTTAGGGTCAACGTGAGGGTACGACAACGCTTTAGGGGGCTTGTACGTGTGAGGGCGCGGGTTAGTGTGAGCGTAAGGTTTAGATATAGGGGACGGGTGAGGGGAAGGCATCGGGGAAGGGTTAGGGCTCGGGCTAGGGTTAGGGTTAGGGGACGGGGACGATTTAGGGTCCAGGTGAGGGTATGACAACGCTTCAGGGGGAGGGTACGTGTGAGGGAGAGGGTTAATGTGAGCATATGGGTTAGGATTAGGGGACAGGTGAGGGGAAGGCTTCAGGGAAGTGTTAGGGTTAGGGTTCGTGCTAGGGTTAGGGTTAGGGGACGGGGACGGTTTAGGGTCCAGGTGAGGGTATGACAACACTTTAGGGGGAGGGTACGTGTGAGGGCGTGGGTTAGTGTGAGCATACGGGTTAGGATTAGGGGATGGGTGAGGGGAAGGCTTCAGGGAAGTGTTAGGGTTAGGGTTCGGGCTAGGGTTAGGGTTAGGGGACGGGGACTGTTTAGGGTCCAGGTGAGGGTACGACAACGCTTTAGGGGGAGCGTACGTGTGAGGGCGCGGGTTAGTGTGAGTGTACGGGTTAGGATTAGGGGACGGGTGAGGGGAAGGCTTCGGGGAAGGGTTAGGGTTAGGGTTCGGGCTAGGGTTACGGTTAGGGGACGGGGACGGTTTAGGGTCAAGTTGAGGGTACGACAACGCTTTAGGGGGAGTGTACGTGTGAGGGCGCGGGTTAGTGTGAGCGTAAGGGTTAGATTTAGGGGACGGGTGAGGGGAAGGCTTCGGGGAAGGGTTAGGGTTTGGGCTAGGGTTAGGGTTAGGGGCGGGGACGATTTAGCGTCCAGGTGAGGGTATGACAACGCTTTAGGGGGAGGGTAAGTGTGAGGGCGCGG
This sequence comes from Leucopleurus acutus, assembly GCF_964270905.1. Lineage (NCBI taxonomy): Eukaryota > Metazoa > Chordata > Mammalia > Artiodactyla > Delphinidae > Leucopleurus > Leucopleurus acutus. The sequence continues at coordinate 54,527 of NW_028139129.1, read as the reverse complement.
GTTAGTGTGAGCGTACGGGTTAGGATTAGGGGACGGGTGAGGGGAAGGCTTCGGGGAAGGGTTACGGTTAGGGTTCTGGCTAGGGTTAGGGTTAGGGGACAGGGACGGTTTAGGGTCCAGGTGAGGGTATGACAACGCTTTAGGGGGAGCATACATGTGAGGGCGCAGATTAGTGTGAGCGTACGGGTAAGGATTAGGGGACGGGTGAGGGGAAGGCTTCGGGGAAGGGTTAGGGTTAGGGTTCGGGCTAGGGTTAGGGTTAGGGGACGGGAACGGTTTAGGTTCCAGGTGAGAGTACGACAACGATTTAGGGGGAGCGAATGTGTGAGGGCGCGGGTTAGTGTGAGAGTACGTGTTAGGATTAGGGGACGGGTGAGTGAGGGGAAGTCTTCGGGGAAGCGTTAGGGTTGGCGTTCGGGCTAGGGTTAGGGTTAGGCGATGGGGACGGTTTAGGGTCTAGGTGAGGGTACGACAACGGTTTAGGGGGAGCGTACGTGTGAGGGCGTGGGTTAGCGTGAGCGTACGTGTTAGGATTAGTGGACGGGTGAGGGTCAGGCTTCGGGGTATGGTTAGGGTTAGGGTTCGGGCTAGGTTTACGTTAGGGGACGGAGACGGTTTAGGGTCCAGGTGAGGGTGCAACCACGCTTTAGGGGGAGCGTACGTGTGAGGGCGCGGGTTAGTGTGAGCGTACGGGTTAGGATTAGGGGACGGGTGAGGGGAAGGATTCGGGGAAGGGTTAGGGTTAGGTTTGGGGCTAGGGTTAGGGTTAGGGGACGGGAACGGTTTAGGGTCCAGGTGAGGGTACGAAAACGGTTTAGGGGGAGCGTACGTGTGAGGGCGCGGGTTAGTGTGAGCGTATGGTTTAGGATTAGGGGACGGGTGAGGGGAAGGCTTGGGGAAGGGTTAGGGTTAGGGTTCGGGCTAGGGTTAGGGTTAGGGGACGGGGACGGTTTAGGATCCAGGTGAGGGTACGACAACGCTTGAGGGGGAGCGTACGTGTGATCGTGCAGGTTAGTGTGAGCGTACGGGTTAAGATTAGGGGACGAGTGAGGGTCAGTCTTCAGGAAAGGTTTAGGGTTAGGGTTCAGTCTAGGGTTAGGGTTAGGGGACGGGGACGGTTTAGGGTCCAGGTGAGGGTACGACAACGCTTTAGGGGGAGCGTACGTGTGAGGGCGCGGGTGAGTCTTAGCGTACGAGTTAGGATTAGGGGACGGGTGAGGGTCAGGCTTCGTGGAAGGGTTAGGGTTAGGGTTCGGGCTAGGGATAGGCTTAGGGGACGGGGACGGTTGAGAGTCCAGGTGAGGGTATGACAACGCTTTAGGGGGAGCGTACTTGTGACGGCGTGGGTTAGTGTTAGCGTACGGGTTAGGATTAGGGGACAGGTGAGGGTCAGGCTTCAGGGAAGTGTTAGGTTTAGGGTTCGGGCTAGGGTTAGGGGACAGGGACGGGGACGGTTGAGGGTCCAGGTGAGGGTATGACAACGCTTTAGGGGGAGTGTAGTTGTGAGAGTGCGGGTCATTGTTAGCGTACTTGTTAGGATTATGGGACGGGTGAGGATCAGGCTTCGGGGAAGGTTTAGTGTTAGGGATCGGGCGAGGTTTAGGGTCAGGGGACAGGGACGGTTTAGGGTCCAGGTGAGGGTACGACAACGCTTTAGGGGGAGCGTACGTGTGAGGGCGTGGGTTAGCGTTCGCGTGCGGGTTAGGATTAGGGGACGGGTGAGGGTCAGGCTTCGAGGAAGGGTTAGTGTTAGGGTTCGGGCTAGGGTTAGGGTTAGGGGACGGGGACGGTTTAGGGTCCAGGTGAGGGTACGAGAACGCTTTAGGGGGAGCGTACATGTGGGGGCGCGGGTTAGCGTTAGCGTACGGGTTAGGATTAGGGCATGGGTGAGGTTCAGGCTTCGGGGAATTGTTAGGCTTAGGGTTCGGGCTAGGGTTAGGGTTAGGGGACGTGGACGGTTTAGGGTCCACGTGAGGGTACGAGAACGCTTTAGGGGGAGCGTACATGTGAGGGCGCGGGTTAGCGTTAGCGTACGGGTTAGGATTAGGGGACGGGTGAGTGTCAGGCTTCGAGGAAGGGCTAGGGTTATGGTTCGGCCTAGGGTTAGGGTTAGGGGACGGGGACGGTTTAGGGTCCAGGTGACGGTATGACAACGCTTTATGGGGAGGGTATGGGTGAGGGCGCCGGTTAGTGTTAGCGTACGAGTAAGGATAAGGGGACGGGTGAGGGCCAGGCTTCAGGGAAGTGTTCGGTTTAGGGTTCGGGCTAGGGTTAGTGATAGGGGACGGGGACGGTTTAGGGTCCAGGTGAGGGGACGACAACGCTTTATGGTAACGTATGAGTGAGAGCGCGGGTTAGTGTTAGCGTATGAGTTAGGATTAGGGGACGGGTGAGGGTCAGGCTCGGGGAAGGTTTAGCATTAGGGTTCGGGCTAGGGTTAGGGTTAGTGGATGGGGACGATTTAGGGTCCAGGTGAGTGTACGACAACACTTTAGGGGGAGCGTACGTGTGAGGGCGCGGGTTATTGTTAGCATACGGGTTAGGATTAGGGCACGGGTGAGGTTCAGGCTTCGGGGAAGGTTTAGGGTTAGGGTTTGGGCTAGGGTTAGGGTTAGGGGGCGAGGACGGTTTAGGGTCCACGTGAGGGTACGACAAAGCTTTAGGGGGAGCATACGTGTGAGGGCGCGTGTTAGTGTCAGCGTACGGGTTAGGATTATGGGACTGATGAGGGTCAGGCTTCGGGGAAGTGTTAGGGTTAGGGAGAGGCTAGGGTTAAGGTTAGGGGATGGGGACGGTTTGGGTACAGGTGAGGGTACGACAACGCTTTAGGGGGAGCGTACGTGTGAGGGCGTGGGTTAGCGTTTGCGTACGGGTTAGGATTAGGGTACGGGTGAGGGTCAGGCTTCGGGGAAGGGTTAGGGTTAGGGTTCGGGCTAAGGTTAGGGTTAGGGGACGGGGACGGTTTAGGGTCCAGGTGAGGGTACGACAACGCTTTAGGGGGAGTGTACGTGTGAGGGCGCGGGTTAGTGTTAGCGTACGGGTGAGGATTAGGGGACGGGTGAGGGTCAGGATTCGGGGAAGTGTTAGGGTTAGTGTTCGGGCTAGGGTTAGGGGACGGGGACTGGGACGGTTGAGGGTCCAGGTTAGGGTATGACAACGCTTTAGGGGTAGCGTACTTGTGAGGGCGCATGTCAGTGTTAGCGTACAGGTTAGGATTAGGGGACGGGTGAAGGTCAGGCTTCGGGGAAGTGTTAGGGTTAGGGATCAGGCTAGGGTTAAGGTTAGGGGACCGGGACGGTTCAGGGTTCATGTGAGTTTACGACAACGCTTTAAGGGGAGCGTAAGTGTGAGAGCGCTGGTTAGTGTTAGCATACGGGTTAGGATTTGGGGACGGGTGAGGGTCAGGATTCGGGGAAGGGTTAAGGTTAGGGTTCGGCCTAGGGTTAGGGTTAGGGGACGGGGACGGTTTAGGGTCCAGGTGAGGGTACGACAACGCTTTAGATGGAGCGTACGTGTGAGGGCGCATGTTAGTGTTAGCGTACGGATTAAGATTAGGGGACAGGTGAGTGTCAGGCTTCGGGGAATCGTTAGGGTTAGGGTTCGGGCTAGGGTTAGGTTTAGGGGATGGTGACTTTTTAGGGTCCAGGTGAGGGAACGACAACGCTTTAGGTTTAGCATACGTGTGAGGGAGTGGATTAGCGTTAGCGTACGGGTTAGGATTAGGGGACGTGTTGGGTCAGGCTTCGGGGAAGTGTTAGGGTTAGGGTTAGGGCTAGGGTTAGGGTTATGGGACGGGGACGGTTTAGGGTCCAGGTGAGGGTACGACAATGGTTTAGGGGGAGCGTACGTGAGAGGTCGCGGGTTAGTGTGAGTGTACAGGTTAGGATTAGGGGACGGGTGAGGGGAAGGCTTCGGGAAAAGGTTAGGGTTAGGGTTCGGGCTAGGTTTAGGTTTAAGGGACGGGGACGGTTTACGGTCCACGTCAGGGTACGACAACGGTTTAGGGGGAGTGTACGTGTGAGGGCGTGGGTTAGTTTGAGCGTACGGGTTAGGATTAGGGGACGGGTGAGGGGAAGGCTTCGGGGAAGTGTTAGGATTAGGGTTCGGGCTAGGGTTAGGGTTAGGGGATGGGGACGGTTTAGGGTCCAGGAGAGGGTACGACAACGGTTTAGGGGGAGCGTACGTGTGAGGGCACGGGTTAGTGTGAGCGTACGGGTTAGGATTAGGGGACGGGTGAGGGGAAGGCTTCGGGGAAAGGGTAGGGTTAGGTTTCGGGCTAGGGTTAGGGTTAGGGGACGGGGACGGTTTAGGGTCCAGGTGAGGGTACGACAAAGGTTTAGAGGGAGCGTACGTGTGAGGGCGCGGGTTAGTGTGAGCGAACGGGTTAGGATTAGGGGACGGGTGAGGGGAAGGCTTCGGGGAAGGGTTAGGGTTAAGGGACGGGGACGGTTTACGGTCCAGATGAGGGTACGACAACGGTTTAGGGGGAGCGTACGTGTGAGGACGCAGGTTAGTGTGAGCGTACGGGTTAGGATTAGGGGACGGGTGAGGCGAAGGCTTCGGAGATTCGTTAGGGTTAGGGTTCAGGCTAGGGTTAGGTTTAGGGGAAGGTGACGGTTTAGGGTCCAGGTGAGGGTACGACAACGCTTTATGTTTAGCATACGTGTGAGGGCGCTGATTAGCGTTAGCGTACGGGTTAGGATTAGGGGACGTGTTCGGTCAGGCTTCGGGGAAGTGTTAGGCTTAGATTTCGGTCTAGGGTTAGGGTTAGGGGACGGGGATGGTTTAGGGTCCAGCTGACGGTACGACAACGGTTAAGGGGGAGCGTACGTGTGAGGGCGTGGGTTAGTGTGAGCGTACGGGTTAGGATTAGGGGACGGGTGAGGGGAAGGCTTCGGGAAAGTGTTAGTGTTAGGGTTCGGGCTAGGGTTAGGGTTAGGGGACGGGGACGGTTTAGGGTCTAGGTGAGGGTACGACAACGGTTTAGGGGGAGCGTACGTGTGAGGGCATGGGTTAGTTTGAGCGTACGGGTTAGGATTAGGGGACGGGTGAGGGGAAGGCTTCGGGGAAGGGTGAGGGTTAGGGTTCGGGCTAGGGTTAGGGTTAGGGGACGGGGACGGTTTAGGGTCCAGGTGAGGATACGAGAACGCTTTAGGGGGAGCGTACATGTGAGGGCGCGGGTTAGCGTTAGCGTACGGGTTAGGATTAGGGCATGGGTGAGGTTCAGGCTTCGGGGAATTGTTAGGGTTAGGGTTCGGGCTAGGGTTAGGGTTAGGGGACGGGGACGGTTTAGGGTCCACGTGAGGATACGAGAACGCTTTAGGGGGAACGTACATGTGAGGGCGCGGGTTAGCGTTACCTTACGGGTTAGGATAAGGGGACGGGTGAGGGTCAGGCTTCGAGGAAGGGCTAGGGTTATGGTTCGGCCTAGGGTTAGGGTTAGGGGACGGGGACGGTTTAGGGTCCAGGTGAGGGTATGACAACGCTTTATGGGGAGGGTATGTGTGAGGGCGCCGGTTAGTGTTAGAGTATGGGTTAGGATTAGGGGACGAGTGAGGGTCAGGCTCGGGGAAGGTTTAGCATTAGGGTTCGGGCTAGGGTTAGGGTTAGTGGACGGGGACGATTTAGGGTACAGGTGAGTGTACGACAACACTTTAGGGGGAGCGTACGTGTGAGGGCGCGGGTTATTGTTAGCGTACGGGTTAGGATTAGGGCACGGGTGAGGTTTAGGCTTCGGGGAATGTTTAGGGTTAGGGTTTGGGCTAGGGTTAGGGTTAGGGGGCGAGGACGGTTTAGGGTCCACGTGAGTGTACGACAAAGCTTTAGGGGGAGCATACGTGTGAGGGCGCGTGTTAGTGTCAGCGTACGGGTTAGGATTATGGGACTGATGAGGGTCAGGCTTCGGGGAAGTGTTAGGGTTAGGGTTCGGGCTAGGGTTAGGGTTAGGGGACGGGGATGGTTTAGGGTCCAGGTGACGGTACGACAACGGTTAAGGGGGAGCGTACGTGTGAGGGCGTGGGTTAGTGTGAGCGTACGGGTTAGGATTAGGGGACGGGTGAGGGGAAGGCTTCGGGAAAGTGTTAGGGTTAGGGTTCGGGCTAGGGTTATGGTTAGGGGACAGGGACGGTTTAGGGTCCAGGTGAGGGTACGACAACGGTTTAGGGGGAGCGTACGTGTGAGGGCATGGGTTAGTTTGAGCGTACGGGTTAGGATTAGGGCACGGGTGAGGGGAAGGCTTCGGGGAAGGTTTAGGGTTAGGGTTCGGGCTAGGCTTAGGGTTAGGGGATGGGGACGGTTTAGGGTCCAGGTGAGGATACGACAACGGTTTAGGGGGAGCGTACGTGTGAGGACGCGGGTTAGTGTGAGCATACGGGTTAGGATTAGGGGACGGGTGAGGGGAAGGCTTCGGGGAAGGGTTAGGGTTAGGGTTCGGGCTAGGGTTAGGGTTAGGGGAAGGGGATGGTTTAGGGTCCATGTGAGGGTACGGCAAAGGTTTAGGGGGAGCGTACGTGTGCGGGTGCAGGTTAGTGTGAGCGTACAGTTTAGGATTAGGGGACGGGTGAGGGGAAGGCTTCGGGGAAGGGTTAGGGTTAGGGTTCGGGTAGGGTTAGGGTTAGGGGACGGGGACGGTTTAGGGTCCAGGTGAGTGTACGACAACGGTTTAGGGGGAGCGTACGTGTGAGGGTGCGGGTTAGTGTGAGCGAACGGGTTAGGATCAGGGGACGGGTGAGGGGAAGGCTTGGGGAAGGGTTAGGGTTAGGGTTCGGTCTAGGATTAGGGTTAGGGGACGGGGACGGTTTAGGGTCCAGGTGAGGTTACAACAACGGTTTACGGGGAGCGTACGTGTGAGTGTGAGGGTTAGTGTGAGCGTATCGTTTAGGATTAGGGGACGGATGAGGGGAAGGCTTCAGGGAAGGGTTAGGGTTCGGGCTAGGGTTAGGGTTAGGGGACAGGGACGGTTTAGGGTCCAGGTGAGGGTAGGACAACGGTTTAGGGGGAGCGTACGTGTGAGGGCGCTGGTTAATGTGAGCGTACGGGTTAGGATTAGGGGACAGGTGAGGGGAAGGCTTCGGGGAAGGTTTAGGGTTAGGGTCCGGGCTAGGGTTAGGTGACGGGGATGGGGACGTTTTAAGGTCCAGGTGAGGGTACGACAACGGTTTAGGGGGAGCGTACGTGTGAGGGCGCGGGTTAGTGTGTGCGTACGGGTTAGGATTAGGGGACGGGTGAGGGGAAGGCTTCGGGGAAGTGTTAGGTTTAGGGTTACGGCTAGGGTTAGGGTTAGGGGACGGGGACGGTTTAGGGTCCAGGTGAGGGTACGACAACGGTTTAGGGGGAGCGTACGTGTGAGGGCACGGGTTAGTGTGAGCGTACGGGTTAGGATTAGGGGACGGGTGAGGGGAAGGCTTCGGGGAAGGGTTAGGGTTAAGGGACGGGGACGGTTTACGGTCCATATGAGGATACGACAACGGTTCAGGGGGAGCGTACGTGTGACGGCACGGGTTAGTGTGAGCGTACGGGTTACGTTTAGGGGACGGGTGAGGGGAAGGCTTATGGGAAGGGTTAGGGTTAGGGTTCGGGCTAGGGTTAGGGTTAGGGGACGGGGACGGTTTAGGGTCAAGGTGAGGGTACGACAAAGGTTTAGGGGGAGCGTACGTGTGAAGACGTGGGTTAGTGTGAGCGTATGGGTTAGGATTAGGGGAAGGGTGAGGGGAAGGCTTCAGGGAAGGGTTAGGGTACGGGCTAGGGTTAGGGTTAGGGGACGGGTACGGTTTCGGGTCCAGGTGAGGGTACGACAATGGTTTAGGGGGAGCATACATGTGAGGGCGTGGGTTAGTGTGAGCGTACGGGTTAGGATTAGGGGACAGGTGAGGGGAAGGCTTCGGGGAAGGGTTAGGGTTAGGTTTCGGGCTAGGGTTAGATGACGGGGACGGGGACGGTTTGGGGTTCAGGTGAGGGTACGACAATGCTTTAGGGGGAGCGTACGTGTGAGGGCGCGGGTTAGCGAGAGCGTACAGGTTAGGATTAGGCGACGGGTGAGAGTCAGGCTTCGGGGAAGGGTTAGGGTTAGGGTTCGCGGTAGGGTTAGAGTTAGGAGACGGGGACGGTTTAGGGTACAGCTGAGGGTACGACAACACTTTAGGGGGAGCGTGCGTGTGAGGGCGCGGGTTAGCGTTAGCGTACGTGTTAAGATTAGGGGACGGGTGAGGGTCAGGATTCAGGGAAGTGTTAGGGTTAGGGTTCGGGCTAGGGTTAGGTTTAGGGTATGGGGACGGTTTAGTGTCCAGCTGAGTGTACAACAACGCTTTAGGTGTAGCGTAAGTGTGAGGGCGTGGATTAGCGTGAGCGTACGGGTTCGGATTAGGGGACGTGTTGGGTCAGGCTTCGGGGAAATGTTAGGCTTAGGTTTCGGTCTAGGTTTAGGGTTAGGGGACAGGGACGGTTTAGGGTCCAGGTGAGGGTACGACAACGGTTTAGGAGGAGCGTACGTGTGAGGGCGCGGGTTAGTGTGAGCGTACGGGTTAGGATTATGGAACGGGTGAGGGGAAGGCTTCGGGGAAGGGTTAGGGTTAGGGTTCGGGCTAGGGTTAGGGTTAGGGGACGGGGACGGTTTAGGGTCCAGTTGAGGGTACGACAAAGGTTTAGGGGGAGCGTAAGTGTGAGGGCGCGGGTTAGTGTGAGCGTACGGGTTAGGATTAGGGGACGGCTGAGGGGAAGTCTTCGGGGAAGTGTTAGGGTTAGGGTTCGGGCTAGGATTAGGGTTAGGGGACGGGGACGGTTTAGGGTCCAGGTGAGGGTTCGACAGCAGTGTAGGGGGAGCGTACGTGTGAGCGTGAGGGTTAGTGTGAGCGTATGGGTTAGGATTGGGGGACGGGTGAGGGGAAGACTTCAGGGAAGGGTTAGGGTTTGGGCTAGGGTTAGGGGACGGGGATGGGCATGGTTTAGGGTCCAGGTGAGGGTACGACAACGGTTTAGGGGGAGCGTACGTGTAAGGGCACAGTTTAGTGTTAGCGTACGGGTTAGGTTTAGGGATCGGGTTACTGCAAGGCTTCGTGTAAGGGTTAGGGATAGGGTTAGGATTAGGGGACAGGTTACTGTACGACAACGGTTTAGGGTGAGCGTACGTGTGAGGGCACTGGTTAGTGTTAGCGTACCGGTTAGGATTTGGGGATGGGTTAGCGTAAGGCTTCGGGTAAGGGTTAGTGTTAGTTTTAGGGTTAGGGTAAGGGGATGGGGATGGTTTACAGCACAGGTTAGGGTACGATAACGGTTTAGGATGAGCGTATGTGTGAGGGCACGGGTTAGTGTTAGCTTACGGGTTAGGATTAGGGGACGGGTTAGGGTAAGTCTTCGGGTAAGGGTTAGGGTTAGGGTTAGGGTTAGGGGACGGAGACGGTTTAGGGGACAGGTGAGGGTATGAAAACGGTTTAGGGTGAGCGTACGTGTGAGGGCACGGGTTAGTGTTAGTGTACGGGTTAGGATTAGGGGACTGGTTATGGTAAGACTCTGGGTAAGGGTTTGGGTTAGGTTAGGCTTACGGTTAGGGGACGGAGACGCTTTAGTGGACAGGTTAGGGTATGACAACGGTTTAGGGTGAGCGTACATGTGAGGGCACAGGTTATTGTGAGCATACGGCTTAGCGTAAGGCTTCGGGTAAGGGTAAGGGTTAGGGTTAGGGTTAGGGGAAGGGGACATTTTAGTGGACAGGTTAGGGTACGACAACGTTTAGGGTGCGCATACGTGTGAGGGCATGGGATAGTGTTGGCATACAGGTTAGGATTAGCGGACGGGTTAGGGTAAGGCTTTAGGTAAGAGTTAGGGTTAGCGTTATGGGGACGGGGACTGTTTAGGGTCCAGGTGAGGGTATGACAACGGTTTAGGGGGAGCGTACGTGTGAGGGCATGGGTTAGTGTTAGCGTACGGGTTAGGATTAGGGGACGGGTGAGGGTCAGGCTTCGGGGAAGGGTTAGGGTTATGGTTCGGGCTAGGGTTAGGGTTAGGGGATGGGGACTGTTTGGGGTACAGGTTAGGGTACCACAGTGGTTTAGTGTGAGTGTATGTGTGAGGGCACGGGTTATCGTTTCGGTACGGTTTAGGATTAGGGGACGGGTTAGGGTAAGGCTTTGGGTAGGGATAGGTTTAGGGTCAGGGGATGGGGACAATTTCGGGGACAGGTTAGGGTACGTCAACGGTTTAGGGTGAGTGTACGTGTGAGGGCAAGGTTTAGTGTTAGCGTATGGGTTAGGATTAGGGGACGGGTTAGTGTAAGGCTTTGGGTAAGTGTTAGGGTTAGGGTTAGGGGACTGGGACGGGGACGGTTTAGAGTCCAGGTGAGGGTACGACAACGGTTTAGGGTGAGCGTACGTGTGTGGGCACAGGTTAGTGTTAGCGTACGGCTTAGAATTACGGGACGGGTGAGGGGAAGGCTTCAGGGAAGGGTTAGGTTTAGTGTTCGGGCTAGGGTTAGGGTTAGGGGACAGGGACGGTTTAGGGTCCAGGTGAGGGTACGACAACGGTTTAGGGGGAGCGTACGTGTAAGGCCACGGGTTAGTGTTAGTGTACGGGTTAGGATTAAAGGACGGGTGAGGGGAAGGCTTCGGGGAAGGGTTAGGGTTAGAGGACGGGGACTTTTTAGGGTCCAAGTGAGGGTACGACAACGGTTTAGGGGGAGCGAACGTGTGAGGGCACGGGTTAGTGTTAGCTTACGGGTTAGGATTAGGGGACGGGTGAGGGGAAGGCTTCGGGGAAGGGTTAGGATTAGGGTCCGGGCTAGGGTTAAGGTTAGGGGACGGGGACGGTTTAGGGTCCAGGTGAGGGTACAACAACGGTTTAGGGTGAGCGTACGAGTGAGGGCATGGGTTAGTGTTAGCATACGGGTTAGGATTAGGGTACGGGTGAGGGGAAGGCTTCGGGCAAGGGTTAGGGTTAGGGTTAGGGTTCAGGCTAGGGTTAGGGTAAGGGGACGGGGACGGTATAGAGTCCAGGTGAGGGTACGACAACGGTTTAGGGTGAGCGTACCTGTGAGGGCACGGGTTAGTGTTAGCGTACGGCTTAGGTTTACAGAACGGTTGAGGGGAAGGCTTCGGGGAAGGGTTAGGTTTAGTGTTCGGGCTAGGGTTAGGGTTAGGAGACGGGGACGGTTTAGGGTCCAGGTGAGGGTACGACAACGCTTTAGGGAGAGCGTATGTGTGAGAGTGTGGGTTAGTGTTAACGTACGGGTTAGGATTAGGGGACAGGTGAGGGTCAGGCTTCGGGGAAGGGTAAGGTTTAGGGTTCGGGCTAGGGTTAGGGTTAGGGGACGGGGACGGTTTAGGGTCCACGTGAGGGTACGAGAACGCTTTAGGGGGAGCGTACGTGCGAGGGCGCGGGTTAGTGTTAGTCTACGGGTTAGGATTAGGGGCCGGGTGAGGGTTAGGCTTCGGGGAAGGGTTAGGGTTAGGGACAGGCTAGGGTTAGGGTTAGGGGACGGGGACGGTTTAGGGTACAGGTGAGGGTACGACAACGCTTTAGGGGGAGCGTACGTGTGAGGGCACGGGTTAGTGTTAGCGTACGGGTTAGGATTAGGGGACGGGTGAGGGTCAGGCTTCTGGGAAGGGTTAGGGTTAGGGTTCGGTCTAGGGTTAGGGTTAGGCGACGGGGACGGTTTCGGGTCCAGGTGAGGGTATGACAACGTTTTAGCGGGAGCGTACATGTGAGGTCGTGGGTTAGTGTTAGCGTACAGGTTAGGATTAGGGGACGGGTGAGTGTCAGGCTTCGGGGAAGGGTTAGGGTTAGGGACAGGCTAGGGTTAGGGATAGGGGACGGGGACGGTTTAGGGTCCAGGTGGGGGTACGACAACGGTTTAGGGGGAGCGTACGTGTGAGGGCGCGGGTTAGTGTTAGAGTACGGATTAGGATTAGGGGACGGGTGAGGGTCAGGCTTCGGTGAAGGGTTAGGGTTAGGCTTTGGGCTAGTGTTAGGGTTAGGGAACGGGGACGGTTTAGGGTCCAGGTGAGGGTACGACAACGCTTTAGGGGGAGCGTACGTGTGAGGGCGCGGGTTAGTGTGAGCGTACGTGTTAGGATTAGGGGACGGGTGAGTGTCAGGCTTCGGGGAAGGGTTAGGGTTAGGGTTCGGGCTAGGGTTAGGGGACGGGGACTGGGACGGTTGAGGATCCAGGTTAGGGTATAACAACGCTTTAGGGGTAGCGTACTAGTGAGGGCGCATGTCAGTGTTAGCGTACAGGTTAGGATTATGGCACGGGTGAGGTTCAGGCTTCGGGGAAGTGTTAGGGTTAGGGTTCGGGCTAGGGTTAGGGTTAGGGGATGGGGACGGTCTAGGGTCCAGGTGAGGGTACGACAACGGTTTAGGGGGAGCGTACGTGTGAGGGCGCGGGTTAGTGTGAGCGTACGGTTTAGGATTAGGGGACGGGTGAGGGGAAGGCTTCGGGGAAGGGTTAGGGTTAGGGTTCGGGCTAGGGTTAGGGTTAGGGGATGGGGACGGTTTAGGGTCCAGGTGAGGGTACGACAACGGTTTAGGGGGAGCCCACGTGTGAGGGCGCTGGTTAGTGTCAGCGTACGGGTTAGGATTAGGGGACGGGTGAGTGTAAGGCTTCGGGGAAGGGTTAGGGTTAGGGTTCGGGCTAGAGTTAGGGGACGGGGACTGGGATGGTTGAGGGTCCATGTTAGAGTATGACAACGCTTTAGGGGTAGCGTACATGGGAGGGCGCATGTCAGTGTTAGCGTACAGGTTAGGATTAGGGGACGGTTGAGGGTCAGGCTTCAGGGAAGGGTTAGGGTTAGGGATCGGGCTAGGGTTAAGGTTAGGGTACCGGGACGGTTTAGGGTTCATATGAGCTTACGACAACGCTTTAGGGGGAGCGTACGTGTGAGAGCGTGGTTTAGTGTTAGCGTACGGGTTAGGATTAGGGCACGGGTGAGGGTCAGGATTCGGGGAAGGGTTAGGGTTAGTGTTCGGCCTAGGGTTAGGGTTAGGGGACGGGGACGGTTTAGGGTCCAGGTGAGGGTATGACAACGCTTTAGATGGAGCGTACGTGTGAGGGCGCATGTTAGTGTTAGCGTACGGATTAGGATTAGGGGACGGGTGAGGGGAAGGCTTCGGGGAAGGGTTACGGTTAGGGTTCGGGCTAGGGTTAGGGTTAGGGGATGGGGACGATTTAGGGTCCAGGTGAGGGTACGACAACGGTTTAGGGGGAGAGTACGTGTGAGGGCGTGGGTTAGTGTGAGCGTACGGGTTAGGATTAGGGGACGGGTGAGGGGAATGCTTCGGGGAAGGGTTACGGTTAGGGTTCGGGCTAAGGTTAGGGGATGGGGACGGGGACGGTTTAGGGTCCAGGTGAGGGTATGACAACGCTTTAGGGGGAGGGTACGTATGAGGGCGTGGGTTAGTGTGAGCGTACAGTTTAGGATTAGGGGACGGTTTGGGGAAGGGTTAGGGTTAGGGTTCGGGCTAGGGTTAGGGTTAGGGGACGGGGACGGTTTACGTTCCAGGTGAGGATACGACAACGGTTTACGGGGAGCGTACGTGTGAGGGCGCGGGTTAGTGTGCGCGTACGGGTGAGGATTAGGGGACGGGTGAGGGGAAGGCTTCGGGAAAGGGTTAGGGTTAGGGTTCGGGCTAGGGTTAGGGTTAGGGGACGGGGACGGTTGAGGGTCCAGAGGAGAGTACGACAACGGTTTAGGGGGAGCGTACGTGTGAGGGCGCGGGTTAGTGTCAGCGTACGGTTAGGATTAGGGGACGGTTGAGGGGAAGGCTTCGGGGAAGGGTTAGCTTTAGGGTTTGGGCTAGGGTTAGGGTTAGGGGATGAGGAGGGTTTAGGGTCCAGGTGAGGGTACGACAACGGTTTACGGGGAGCGTACATGTGAGGGCGTGGGTTAGTGTGAGCGTACGGGTTAGGATTAGGGGAGGTTTGAGGGGAAGGCTTCGGGGAAGGGTTACGGTTAGGGTTCGGGCTAGGGTTAGGGTTAGGGGACGGGGACGGTTTAGGGTCCAGGTAAGGGTACGACAACGGTTTAGGGGGAGCGTACGTGTGAGGGCGCGGGTTAGTGTGAGCGTACGGGTTAGGATTAGGGGACGGGTGAGGGGAAGGCTTCGGGGAAGAATTACGGTTAGGATTCTGGCTAGGGTTAGGGTTAGGGGACGGGGACGGTTTAGGGTCCATGTGAGGGTATGATAACGCTTTAGGGGTAGGGTACATGTGAGGGTGCAGGTTAGTGTGAGCGTAAGGGTTAGGATTAGGGGACGGGTGAGGGGAAGGCTTCAGGGAAGGGTTAAGGTTAGGGTTCGGGCTAGGGTTAGGGTTAGGGGACGGGGACGGTTTAGGGTCCAGGTGAGGGTACGACAACGGTTTAGGGTGAGCGTATGTGTGAGGGCACAGGTTAGTGTGAGCGTACGGGTTAGGATTAGGAGACGGGTGAAGGGAAGGCTTCGGGGAAGGGTTAGGGTTAGGGTTCGGAATAGGGTTAGGGTTAGGGGACGGGGACGGTTTAGTGTCCAGGTGAGTATATGACAACGGCTTAGCGGGAGAGTACGTGTGAGGGCGTGGGTTAGTGTGAGCGTTCGGGTTAGGATTAGGGGACGGGTGAGGGGAAGGCTTCGGGGAAGTGTTAGGTTTAGGGTTCGGGCTGGGGTTAGGGTTAGGGGACGGGGATGGTTCAGGGTCCAGGTGAGGGTACGAGAACGGTTTAGGAGGAGCGTACGTGTGAGGGCAAGGGTTAGTGTGAGCGTACGGGTTAGGATTAGGGGACGGGTGAGGGGAAGGCTTCGGGGAAGGGTTAGGGTTAGGTTTCGGGCTAGGATTAGGGTTAGGGTTAGGGGACGGGGACGGTTTAGGTTTAAGGTGAGGGTACGACAACGGTTTAGAGGGAGTGTACGTGTGAGGGCGCGGGTTAGTGTGAGCGTACGGGTTAGATTTAGGGGATGGGTGAGGGGAAGGATTCGGGGAAGTGTTAGGGTTCGGGCTAGGGTTAGGGTTAGGGGACGGGGACGGTTTAGGGTCCAGGTGAGGGTACGACAACGGTTTAGGGGGAGCGTACGTGTGAGGGCGCGGGTTAGTGTGAGCGTACGGGTTAGGATTAGGGGACGGGTGAGGGGAAGGCTTCGGGGAAGGGTTAGGGTTAGGGTTCTGGCTAGGGTTAGGGTTAGGGGACGGGGACGGTTTAGGGTCCAGGTGAGGGTACGACAAAGGTTTAGGGGGAGCGTACGTGTGAGGGCGTGGGTTAGTGTGAGCGTATGGGTTAGGATTAGGGGACGGGTGAGGGGAAGGCTCGGGGAAGGGTTAGGGTTAGGGTTCGGGCTAGGATTAGGGTTAGGGGATGGGGACGGTTTAGGGTCCAGGTGAGGGTACGACAACCTTTTAGGGGGAGCGTACGTGTGAGCGTGAGGGTTAGTGTGAGCGTATGGGTTAGGATTAGGGGACGGATGAGGGGAAGGCTTCAGGGAAGTTTTAGGGTTCGGGCTAGGGTTAGGGGACAGGGACGGGGACGGTTTAGGGTCCAGGTGAGGGTACGACAACCTTTTAGGGGGAGCGTACGTGTGAGCGTGAGGGTTAGTGTGAGCGTATGGGTTAGGATTAGGGGACGGATGGGGGGAAGGCTTCAGGGAAGTTTTAGGGTTCGGGCTAGGGTTAGGGGACAGGGACGGGGACGGTTTAGGGTCCAGGTGAGGGTGCGACAACCTTTTAGGGGGAGCGTACGTGTGAGCGTGAGGGTTAGTGTGAGCGTACGTGTTAGGATTAGGGGACGGGTGAGGGGAAGGCTTCGGGGAACTGTTAGGGTTAGTGTTCGGGCTAGGGTTAGGATTAGGGGGCGGGGACGGTTTATGGTCCAGGTGGGGGTACGAAAAAGGTTTAGGGGGAGCGTACGTGTGAGGGCGCGGGTTAGTGTGAGCGTACGGGTTCGGATTCGGGGACGGGTGAGGGGAAGGCTTCGGGGAAGGGTTAGGGTTAGGGTTCGTGCTAGGGTTAGGTTTAGGTGACGGGGACGGTTTACGTTCCAGGTGAGGGTACAACAACGGTTTAGGGGGAGCGTATGTGTGATGGCGCGGGTTAGTGTGAGCGTACGGGTTAGGATTAGGGGACGGGTGAGGGGAAGGCTTCGGGGAAGGGTTAGGTTTAGGGTTCAGGCTGAGGTTAGGGTTAGGGGACGGGGACGGTTTAGGGTCCAGGTGAGGGTACGAGAACGGTTTAGGTGGAGCGTACGTGTGAGGGCAAGGGTTAGTGTGAGCGTACGGGTTAGGATTAGGGGACGGGTGAGGGGAAGGCTTCGGGGAAGGGTTAGGGTTAGGGTTCGGGCTAGGATTAGGTTTAGGGTTAGAGGATGGGGACGGTTTAGGGTCCAGGTGAGGGTACGACAACGGTTTAGGGGGAGTGTACGTGTGAGGGCGCGGGTTAGTGTGAGTGTACGGGTTAGATTTAGGGGACGGGTGAGGGGAAGGCTTCGGGGAAGGGTTAGGGTTCGGGCTAGGGTTAGGGTTAGGGGATGGGGACGGTTTAGGCTCCAGGTGACGGTACGACAATGATTTAGGGGGAGTGTACGTGTGAGGGCTTGGGTTAGTGTGAGCATACGGGTTAGGATTAGGGGACGGGTGACGGGAAGGCTTCGGGGAAGGGTTAGGGTTAGGGTTCGGGCTAGGGTTAGGGTTAGGGCACGGGGACATTTTAGGGTCCAGGTGAGGGTACGACAACGGTTTATGGGGAGCGTACGTGTGAGGGCATGGGTTAGTGTGAGCGTACGGGTTAGGATTAGGGGACGGGTGAGGGGAAGGCTTCAGGGAAGGGTTAGGGTTAGAGTTCGGGCTAGGGTTAGGGTTAGGGGACGGGGATGGTTTAGGGTCCAGGTGAAGGGTACTACAGCGGTTTAGGGGTAGCGTACGTGTGAGGGCGCGGTTTAGTGTGAGCGTATGGGTTAGGATTAGGGGACGAGTTAGGGGAAGGCTTTGGGGAAGGTTTAGGTTTAGGGTTCGGCCTAGGGTTAGGGTTAGGGGACGGGGACGGTTTAGGGTCCAGGTGAGGGTAAGACAACGCTTTAGGGGGAGCGTACGTGTGAGGGCGCGTGTTAGTGTTAGCGTACTGGTTAGGATTAGGGGACGGGTGAGTGGAAGGCTTCGGGGAAGGGTTAGGGTTAGGGTTCGGGCTAGGGTTAGGGTTAGGGGACGGGGTCGGTATAGGGACCAGTTGAGGGTACGACAATGGTTTATGGGGATCGTACGTGTGAGGGCGCGGGTTAGTGTGAGCGTACGGGTTAGGATTAGGGGCCGGGTGAGGGGAAGGCTTCGGGGAAGGGTTACGGTTAGGGTTCGGGCTAGAGTTAGGGTTAGGGGACGGGGACGGTTTAGGGTCAAGGTGAGGGTACGACAACGATTTAGGGGGAGTGTACGTGTGAGGTCGCGGGTTAGTGTGAGCCTACGGGTTAGGATTAGGGGACGGCTGTGGGGAAGGCTTCGGGGAAGGGTTAGGGTTAGGGTTCGGGCTAAGGTTAGCGTTAAGAGACGGGGACGGTTTAGGGTCCAGGTGAGGGTACGACAACGGTTTAGGGGGAGCGTACGTGTGAGGGCGCGGGTTAGTGTGAGCGTACGGGTTAGGATTAGGGGACGGGTGAGGGGAAGGCTTCGGGGAAGGGATAGGGTTAGGGTTTGGGCTAGGGTTAGGGTTAGGGGATGGGGACGGTTTAGGCTCCAGGTGAGGGTACGACAACACTTTAGGGGGAGCGTACATGTGAGGGCACGGGTTAGTGTCAGCGTACGGGTTAGGATTAGGGGACAGGTGAGGGGAAGGCTTCGGGGAAGGGTTAGGGTTAGGGTTTGGGCTAGGGTTAGGGTTAGGGTTAGGGGACGGTTTAGGGTCCAGGTGAGGGTACGACAACGCTTTAGGGGGAGCGTACGTGTGAGGGCGCGGGTTAGTGTGAGCGTACGGGTTAGGAATAGGGGACGGGTGAGGGGAAGGCTTCGGGGAAGGGTTACGGTTAGGGTTCGGGCTAGGGTTAGGGTTAGGGGACGGGGACGGTTTAGTGTCCAGGTGAGTGTATGACAACGGTTTAGCGGGAGCGTATGTGTGAGGGCGCGGGTTAGTGTGAGCGTACGGGTTCGGATTAGGGGACGGGTGAGTGGAAGGCTTCGGGGAAGGGTTAGGTTTAGGGTTCGGGCTGAGGTTAGGGTTAGGGGATGGGGACGGTTTAGGGTCCAGGTGTGGGTATGAGAACGGTTTAGGTGGAGCGTACATGTGACGGTGCGGGTTAGTGTGAGCGTACGGGTTAGGATTAGGGGACGGGTGAGGGGAAGGCTTCGGGGAAGGGTTAGGGTTAGGGTTCGGGCTAGGATTAGGTTTAGGGTTAGGGGACGGGGACGGTTTAGGGTCAAGGTGAGGGTACGACAACGGTTTAGGGGGAGTGTACGTGTGAGGGCGCGGGTTAGTGTGAGCGTACGGGTTAGATTTAGGGGACGGGTGAGGGGAAAGCTTCGGGGAAGGGTTAGGGTTCGGGCTAGGGTTAGGGTTAGGGGATGGGGACGGTTTAGGGTCCAGGTGAGGGTACGACAACGGTTTATGGGGAGCGTACGTGTGAGGGCATGGGTTAGTGTGAGCGTACGGGTTAGGATTAGGGGACGGGTGAGGGGAAGGCTTCGGGGAAGGGTTAGGGTTAGAGTTCGGGCTAGGGTTAGGGTTAGGGGACGGGGATGGTTTAGGGTCCAGGTGAGGGTACGA
Source organism: Leucopleurus acutus (assembly GCF_964270905.1). Classification (NCBI taxonomy): domain Eukaryota; kingdom Metazoa; phylum Chordata; class Mammalia; order Artiodactyla; family Delphinidae; genus Leucopleurus; species Leucopleurus acutus. The sequence continues at coordinate 35,833 of NW_028139129.1, read as the reverse complement.
CAACGGTTTAGGGGGAGCGTACGTGTGAGGGCGCGGGTTAGTGTGAGCGTATGGGTTAGGATTAGGGGACGAGTTAGGGGAAGGCTTTGGGGAAGGGTTAGGTTTAGGGTTCGGCCTAGGGTTAGGGTTAGGGGACGGGGACGGTTTAGCGTCCAGGTGAGGGTAAGACAACGCTTTAGGGGGAGCGTACGTGTGAGGGCGCGTGTTAGTGTTAGCGTACTGGTTAGGATTAGGGGACGGGTGAGGGGAAGGCTTCGGGGAAGGGTTAGGGTTAGGTTTCGCACTAGGGTTAGGGTTAGGGAACTGGGACGGTTTAGGGACCAGGTGAGGGTACGATAATGGTTTATGGGGATCGTATGTGTGAGGGCACGTGTTAGTGTGAGCGTACGGGTTAGGATTAGGGGACCGGTCAGGGGAAGGCTTCGGGAAAGTGTTAGGGTTAGGGTTCGGGCTAGGGTTAGGGTTAGGGGACGGGGTCGGTTTAGGGTCCAGGTGAGGGTAAGACAATGGTTTAGGGGGAGCGTACGTGTGAGGGCGCGGGTTAGTGTGAGCGTACGGGTTAGGATTAGGTGATGGGTGAGGGGAAGGCTTCGGGGAAGTGTTAGGGTTAGGGTTCGGGCTAGGGTTAGGGTTAGGGGACAGGGATGGTTTCGGGTCCAATTGAGGGTACGACAGCGGTTTAGGGGGAGCGTACGTGTGAGGGCACGGGTTAGTGTTAGCTTACGGGTTAGGATTAGGGGACGGGTGAGGGGAAGGCTTCGGGGAAGGGTTAGGGTTAGGGTCCGGGCTAGGGTTAAGGTTAGGGGACGGGGACGGTTTAGGGTCCAGGTGAGGGTACGACAACGGTTTAGGGTGAGCGTACGAGTGAGGGCATGGGTTAGTGTTAGCGTACGGGTTAGGATTAGGGTACGGGTGAGGGGAAGGCTTCGGGCAAGTGTTAGGGTTAGGGTTAGGGTTCGGGCTAGGGTTAGGGTAAGGGGACGGGGACGGTATAGAGTCCAGGTGAGGGTACGACAACGGTTTAGGGTGAGCGTACCTGTGAGGGCACGGGTTAGTGTTAGCGTACGGCTTAGGTTTACAGAACGGTTGAGGGGAAGGCTTCGGGGAAGGGTTAGGTTTAGTGTTCGGGCTAGGGTTAGGGTTAGGAGACGGGGACGGTTTAGGGTCCAGGTGAGGGTACGACAACGCTTTAGGGAGAGCGTATGTGTGAGAGTGCGGGTTAGTGTTAACGTACGGGTTAGGATTAGGGGACAGGTGAGGGTCAGGCTTCGGGGAAGGGTAAGGTTTAGGGTTCGGGCTAGGGTTACGGTTAGGGGACGGGGACGGTTTAGGGTCCACGTGAGGGTACGAGAACGCTTTAGGGGGAGCGTACGTGCGAGGGCGCGGGTTAGTGTTAGTCTACGGGTTAGGATTAGGGGCCGGGTGAGGGTTAGGCTTCGGGGAAGGGTTAGGGTTAGGGACAGGCTAGGGTTAGGGTTAGGGGACGGGGACGGTTTAGGGTACAGGTGAGGGTACGACAACGCTTTAGGGGGAGCGTACGTGTGAGGGCACGGGTTAGTGTTAGCGTACGGGTTAGGATTAGGGGACGGGTGAGGGTCAGGCTTCTGGGAAGGGTTAGGGTTAGGGTTCGGTCTAGGGTTAGGGTTAGGCGACGGGGACGGTTTCGGGTCCAGGTGAGGGTATGACAACGCCTTAGCGGGAGCGTACATGTGAGGTCGTGGGTTAGTGTTAGCGTACAGGTTAGGATTAGGGGACGGGTGAGTGTCAGGCTTCGGGGAAGGGTTAGGGTTAGGGACAGGCTAGGGTTAGGGATAGGGGACGGGGACGGTTTAGGGTCCAGGTGAGTGTACGACAACGGTTTAGGGGGAGCGTACGTGTGAGGGCGCGGGTTAGTGTTAGAGTACGGATTAGGATTAGGGGACGGGTGAGGGTCAGGCTTCGGTGAAGGGTTAGGGTTAGGCTTTGGGCTAGTGTTAGGGTTAGGGGACGGGGACGGTTTAGGGTCCAGGTGTGGGTACGACAACGCTTTAGGGGGAGCGTACGTGTGAGAGCGTGTGTTAGTGTTAGCGTACGTGATAGGATTAGGGTCCGGGTGAGGGTCAGGCTTCGGGGAAGTATTAGGGTTAGGGTTCGGGCTAAGGTTAGGGTTAGGGGACGGGGACGGTTTAGGGTCCAGGTGAGGGTACGACAACGCTTTAGGGGGAGCGTACGTGTGAGGGCGCGGGTTAGTGTTAGCGTACGGCTTAGGATTAGGGCACGGGTGAGGGTCAGGATTCGGGGAAGTGTTAGGGTTAGGGTTCGGGGTAGGATTAGTGTTAGGGGCCCGGGACTGTTTAGGGTCCAGGTGAGGGTACGACAACGCTTTAGGGGGAGCGTACCTGTGAGGGCGCGGGTTAGAGTGAGCGTACGTGTTAGGATTAGGGGATGGGTGAGTGTCAGCCTTCGGGGAAGGGTTAGGGTTAGGGTTCGGGCTAGGGTTAGGGGACGGGGACTGGGACGGTTGAGGATCCAGGTTAGGGTATAACAACGCTTTAGGGGTAGCGTACTAGTGAGGGCGCATGTCAGTGTTAGCGTACAGGTTAGGATTATGGCACGGGTGAGGTTCAGGCTTCGGGGAAGTGTTAGGGTTAGGGTTCGGGCTAGGGTTAGGGTTAGGGGATGGGGACGGTCTAGGGTCCAGGTGAGTGTACGACAACGGTTTAGGGGGAGCGTACGTGTGAGGGCGCGGGTTAGTGTGAGCGTACGGTTTAGGATTAGGGGACGGGTGAGGGGAAGGCTTCGGGGAAGGGTTAGGGTTAGGGTTCGGGCTAGGGTTAGGGTTAGGGGATGGGGACGGTTTAGGGTCCAGGTGAGGGTACGACAACGGTTTAGGGGGAGCCCACGTGTGAGGGCGCGGGTTAGTGTGAGCGTACGGGTTAGGATTAGGGGACGGGTGAGTGTAAGGCTTCGGGGAAGGGTTAGGGTTAGGGTTCGGGCTAGAGTTATGGGACGGGGAATGGGATGGTTGAGGGTCCCAGTTAGAGTATGACAACGCTTTAGGGGTAGCGTACATGGGAGGGCGCATGTCAGTGTTAGCGTACAGGTTAGGATTAGGGGACGGTTGAGGGTCAGGCTTCAGGGAAGGGTTAGGGTTAGGGATCGGGCTAGGGTTAAGGTTAAGGTACCGGGACGGTTTAGGGTTCATGTGAGCTTACGACAACGCTTTAGGGGGAGCGTACGTGTGAGAGCGCGGGTTAGTGTTAGCGTACGGGTTAGGATTAGGGCACGGGTGAGGGTCAGGATTCGGGGAAGGGTTAGGGTTAGTGTTCGGCCTAGGGTTAGGGTTAGGGGACGGGGACGGTTTAGGGTCCAGGTGAGGGTATGACAACGCTTTAGATGGAGCGTACGTGTGAGGGCGCATGTTAGTGTTAGCGTACGGATTAGGATTAGGGGACGGGTGAGGGGAAGGCTTCGGGGAAGGGTTACGGTTAGGGTTCGGGCTAGGGTTAGGGTTAGGGGATGGGGACGATTTAGGGTCCAGGTGAGGGTACGACAACGGTTTAGGGGGAGAGTACGTGTGAGGGCGTGGGTTAGTGTGAGCGTACGGGTTAGGATTAGGGGACGGGTGAGGGGAATGCTTCGGGGAAGGGTTACGGTTAGGGTTCGGGCTAAGGTTAGGGGATGGGGACGGGGACGGTTTAGGGTCCAGGTGAGGGTATGACAACGCTTTAGGGGGAGGGTACGTATGAGGGCGTGGGTTAGTGTGAGCGTACAGTTTAGGATTAGGGGACGGTTTGGGGAAGGGTTAGGGTTAGGGTTCGGGCTAGGGTTAGGGTTAGGGGACGGGGAAGGTTTAGGGTCCAGGTGAGGGTACGACAACGGTTTACGGGGAGCGTACGTGTGAGGGCGCGGGTTAGTGTGCGCGTACGGGTGAGGATTAGGGGACGGGTGAGGGGAAGGCTTCGGGGAAGGGTTAGGGTTCGGGCTAGGGTTAGGGTTAGGGGACGGGGACGGTTGAGGGTCCAGAGGAGAGTACGACAACGGTTTAGGGGGAGCGTACGTGTGAGGGCGCGGGTTAGTGTGAGCGTACGGGTAAGGATTAGGGGACGGTTGAGGGGAAGGCTTCGGGGAAGGGTTAGGTTTAGGGTTCGGGTTAGGGTTAGGGGACGGGGCCGGTATAGGGTCCAGGTGAGAGTACGACAACGGTTTAGTGGGAGCGTCCATGTGAGGGCGCGGGTTAGTGTCAGCGTACGGTTAGGATTAGGGGACGGTTGAGGGGAAGGCTTCGGGGAAGGGTTAGCTTTAGGGTTTGGGCTAGGGTTAGGGTTAGGGGACGAGGAGGGTTTAGGGTCCAGGTGAGGGTACGACAACGGTTTACGGGGAGCGTACATGTGAGGGCGCGGGTTAGTGTGAGCGTACGGGTTAGGATTAGGGGAGGTGTGAGGGGAAGGCTTCGGGGAAGGGTTACGGTTAGGGTTCGGGCTAGGGTTAGGGTTAGGGGACGGGGACGGTTTGGGGTCCATGTGAGGTTATGATAATGCTTTAGGGGTAGGGTACATGTGAGGGTGCAGGTTAGTGTGAGCGTAAGGGTTAGGATTAGGGGACGGGTGAGGGGAAGGCTTCAGGGAAGGGTTAAGGTTAGGGTTCGGGCTAGGGTTAGGGTTAGGGGACGGGGACGGTTTAGGGTCCAGGTGAGGGTACGACAACGGTTTAGGGTGAGCGTATGTGTGAGGGCACGGGTTAGTGTGAGCGTACGGGTTAGGATTAGGAGACGGGTGAAGGGAAGGCTTCGGGGAAGGGTTAGGGTTAGGGTTCGGAATAGGGTTAGGGTTAGGGGACGGGGACGGTTTAGTGTCCAGGTGAGTATATGACAACGGCTTAGCGGGAGAGTACGTGTGAGGGCGTGGGTTAGTGTGAGCGTTCGGGTTAGGATTAGGGGACGGGTGAGGGGAAGGCTTCGGGGAAGTGTTAGGTTTAGGGTTCGGGCTGGGGTTAGGGTTAGGGGACGGGGATGGTTCAGGGTCCAGGTGAGGGTACGAGAACGGTTTAGGGGGAGCGTACGTGTGAGGGCAAGGGTTAGTGTGAGCGTACGGGTTAGGATTAGGGGACGGGTGAGGGGAAGGCTTCGGGGAAGGGTTAGGGTTAGGTTTCGGGCTAGGATTAGGGTTAGGGTTAGGGGACGGGGACGGTTTAGGTTTAAGGTGAGGGTACGACAACGGTTTAGGGGGAGTGTACGTGTGAGGGCGCGGGTTAGTGTGAGCGTACAGGTTAGATTTAGGGGATGGGTGAGGGGAAGGATTCGGGGAAGTGTTAGGGTTCGGGCTAGGGTTAGGGTTAGGGGACGGGGACGGTTTAGGGTCCAGGTGAGGGTACGACAATGGTTTAGGGGGAGCGTACGTGTGAGGGCGCGGGTTAGTGTGAGCGTACGGGTTAGGATTAGGGGACGGGTGAGGGGAAGGCTTCGGGGAAGGGTTAGGGTTAGGGTTCTGGCTAGGGTTAGGGTTAGGGGACGGGGACGGTTTAGGGTCCAGGTGAGGGTACGACAAAGGTTTAGGGGGAGCGTACGTGTGAGGGCGTGGGTTAGTGTGAGCGTATGGGTTAGGATTAGGGGACGGGTGAGGGGAAGGCTCGGGGAAGGGTTAGGGTTAGGGTTCGGGCTAGGATTAGGGTTAGGGGATGGGGACGGTTTAGGGTCCAGGTGAGGGTACGACAACCTTTTAGGGGGAGCGTACGTGTGAGCGTGAGGGTTAGTGTGAGCGTATGGGTTAGGATTTGGGGACGGATGAGGGGAAGGCTTCAGGGAAGTTTTAGGGTTCGGGCTAGGGTCAGGGGACGGGGACGGGGACGGTTTAGGGTCCAGGTGAGGGTATGACAACGGTTTAGGGGGAGCGTACGTGTGAGGGCGTCGGTTAGTGTGAGCGTACGTGTTAGGATTAGGGGACGGGTGAGGGGAAGGCTTCGGGGAAGTGTTAGGGTTAGTGTTCGGGCTAGGGTTAGGATTAGGGGGCGGGGACGGTTTAGGGTCCAGGTGCGGGTACGAAAACGGTTTAGGGGGAGCGTACGTGTGAGGGCGCGGGTTAGTGTGAGCGTACGGGTTCGGATTTGGGGACGGGTGAGGGGAAGGCTTCGGGGAAGGGTTAGGGTTAGGGTTCGTGCTAGGGTTAGGTTTAGGGGACGGGGACGGTTTACGTTCCAAGTGAGGGTACGACAACGGTTTAGGGGGAGCGTATGTGTGATGGCGCGGGTTAGTGTGAGCGTACGGGTTAGGATTATGGGACGGGTGAGGGGAAGGCTTCGGGAAAGGGTTAGGGTTAGGGTTCGGGCTAGGGTTAGGGTTAGGGTACGGGGACGGTTTAGGGTCCAGGTGAGGGTACGACAACGGTTTAGGGGGAGCGTACGTGTGAGGGCGCAGATTAGTGTGAGCGTACGGGTTAGGATTAGGGGACGGGTGAGGGGAAGGCTTCGGGGAAGGTTTAGGGTTAGGGTTCGGGCTAGGGTTAGGGTTAGGGGATGGGGACGGTTTGGCTTCAAGGTGAGAGTACGACAACGGTTTAGGGGGAGCGAATGTGTGAGGGCGCGGGTTAGTGTGAGGGTACGGGTTAGGATTAGGGGACGGGTGAGGGGAAGGCTTCGGGGAAGGGTTAGGGTTAGGGTTCGGGCTAGGGTTAGGGTTAGGGGATGGGGACGGTTTAGGGTCGAGGTGAGGATATGACAACGGTTTAGGGGGAGCGTACGTGTGAGGGCGTGGGTTAGTGTGAGCGTACGGGTTAGGATTAGGGGACGGGTGAGGGGAAGGCTTCGGGGAAGGGTTAGGGTCAGGGTTCGGGCTAGGGTTAGGGTTAGGGGACGGGGACGGTTTAGGGTCCAGGTGAGGGTACGACAACGCTTTAGGGGGAGCGTACGTATGAGGGCGTGGGTTAGTGTGAGCGTACAGTTTAGGATTAGGGACGGGTTCGGGAAGGGTTAGGGTTAGGTTTCGGGCTAGGGTTAGGGTTAGGGAACGGGGACGGTTTAGGGTCAGGTGAGGGTACGACAACGGTTTACGGGGAGCGTACGTGTGAGGGCGTGGGTTAGTGTGCGCGTACGTGTTAGGATTAGGGGACGGGTGAGGGGAAGGCTTCGGGGAAGTGTTAGGGTTAGGGTTCGTTCTAAGGTTAGAGTTAAGAGACGGGGACGGTTTAGGGTCCAGATGAGGGTACGACAACGGTTTAGGGGGAGCGTACGTGTGAGGGCGCGGGTTAGTGTGAGCGTACGGGTAAGGATTAGGGGACGGGTGAGGGGAAGGCTTCGGGGAAGGGTTAGGGTTAGGGTTCGGGCTAGGGTTAAGGTTAGGGGACGGGCACGGTACAGGGTCCAGGTGAGGGTACGACAACGGTTTAGGGGGAGCGTACATGTGAGGGCGCGGGTTACTGTCAGCGTACGGGTTAGGATTAGGGAACGGGTGAGGGAAAGGCTTCGGGGAAGGGTTAGGGTTATGGTTCGGTCTAGGGTTAGGGTTAGCGGACGGGGACGGTTTAGGGTCCAGGTGAGGGTATGACAACGCTTTAGGGGGAGCGTACGTGTGAGGGCACAGGTTAGTGTGAGCGTACGGGTAAGGATTAGGGGACGGGTGAGGGGAAGGCTTCGGGGAAGGGTTACGGTTAGGGTTCGGGCTAGGTTTAGGGTTAGGGGACGGGGACGGTTTAGTGTCCAGGTGAGTGTATGACAATGGTTTAGCGGGAGCGTACGTGTGAGGGTGTGGATTAGTGTGAGCGTACGGGTTCGGATTAGGGGACGGGTGAGTGGAAGGCTTCAGGGAAGGATTAGGTTTAGGGTTCAGGCTGAGGTTAGGGTTAGGGGACGGGGACGGTTTAGGGTCCAGGTGAGGGTACGAGAACGGTTTAGGTGGAGCGTACGTGTGAGGGCAAGGGTTAGTGTGAGCGTACGGGTTAGGATTAGGGGACGGGTGAGGGGAAGGCTTCGGGGAAGGGTTAGGGTTAGGGTTCGGGCTAGGATTAGGTTTAGGGTTAGAGGATGGGGACGGTTTAGGGTCCAGGTGAGGGTACGACAACGGTTTAGGGGGAGTGTACGTGTGAGGGCGCGGGTTAGTGTGAGTGTACGGGTTAGATTTAGGGGACGGGTGAGGGGAAGGCTTCGGGGAAGGGTTAGGGTTCGGGCTAGGGTTAGGGTTAGGGGATGGGGACGGTTTAGGGTCCAGGTGACGGTACGACAATGATTTAGGGGGAGTGTACGTGTGAGGGCATGGGTTAGTGTGAGCATACGGGTTAGGATTAGGGGACGGGTGACGGGAAGGCTTCGGGGAAGGGTTAGGGTTAGGGTTCGGGCTAGGGTTAGGGTTAGGGGACGGGGATGGTTTAGGGTCCAGGTGAAGGGTACGACAGCGGTTTAGGGGTAGCGTACGTGTGAGGGCGCGGGTTAGTGTGAGCGTATGGGTTAGGATTAGGGGACGAGTTAGGGGAAGGCTTTGGGGAAGGGTTAGGTTTAGGGTTCGGCCTAGGGTTAGGGTTAGGGGACGGGGACGGTTTAGGGTCCAGGTGAGGGTAAGACAACGCTTTAGGGGGAGCGTACGTGTGAGGGCGCGTGTTAGTGTTAGCGTACTGGTTAGGATTAGGGGACGGGTGAGTGGAAGGCTTCGGGGAAGGGTTAGGGTTAGGGTTCGGGCTAGGGTTAGGGTTAGGGGACGGGGACGGTATAGGGTCCAGTTGAGGGTACGACAATGGTTTATGGGGATCGTACGTGTGAGGGCGCGGGTTAGTGTGAGCGTACGGGTTAGGATTAGGGGACGGGTGAGGGGAAGGCTTCGGGGAAGGGTTACGGTTAGGGTTCGGGCTAGAGTTAGGGTTAGGGGACGGGGACGGTTTAGGGTCAAGGTGAGGGTACGACAACGATTTAGGGGGAGTGTACGTGTGAGGTCGCGGGTTAGTGTGAGCCTAAGGGTTAGGATTAGGGAACGGCTGTGGGGCAGGCTTCGGGGAAGGGTTAGGGTTAGGGTTCGGGCTAAGGTTAGCGTTAAGAGACGGGGACGGTTTAGGGTCCAGGTGAGGGTACGACAACGGTTTAGGGGGAGCGTACGTGTGAGGGCGCGGGTTAGTGTGAGCGTACGGGTTAGGATTAGGGGACGGGTGAGGGGAAGGCTTCGGGGAAGGGATAGGGTTAGGGTTTGGGCTAGGGTTAGGGTTAGGGGACGCGGACGGTTTAGGCTCCAGGTGAGGGTACGACAACGCTTTAGGGGGAGCGTACATGTGAGGGCGCGGGTTAGTGTCAGCGTACGGGTTAGGATTAGGGGACAGGTGAGGGGAAGGCTTCGGGGAAGGGTTAGGGTTAGGGTTTGGGCTAGGGTTAGGGTTAGGGTTAGGGGACGGTTTAGGGTCCAGGTGAGGGTACGACAACGCTTTAGGGGGAGCGTACGTGTGAGGGCGCGGGTTAGTGTGAGCGTACGGGTTAGGAATAGGGGACGGGTGAGGGGAAGGCTTCGGGGAAGGGTTAGGGTTAGGGTTCGGGCTAGGATTAGGTTTAGGGTTAGGGGACGGGGACGGTTTAGGGTCAAGGTGAGGGTACGACAACGGTTTAGGGGGAGTGTACGTGTGAGGGCGCGGGTTAGTGTGAGCGTACGGGTTAGATTTAGGGGACGGGTGAGGGGAAAGCTTCGGGGAAGGGTTAGGGTTCGGGCTAGGGTTAGGGTTAGGGGATGGGGACGGTTTAGGGTCAAGGTGAGGGTACGACAACGCTTTAGGGGGAGCGTACGTGTGAGGGCGCGGGTTAGTGTGAGCGTACGGGTTAGGATTAGGGTACGGGTGAGGGGAAGGCTTCGGGCAAGGGTTAGGGTTAGGGTTAGGGTTCAGGCTAGGGTTAGGGTAAGGGGACGGGGACGGTATAGAGTCCAGGTGAGGGTACGACAACGGTTTAGGGTGAGCGTACCTGTGAGGGCACGGGTTAGTGTTAGCGTACGGCTTAGGTTTACAGAACGGTTGAGGGGAAGGCTTCGGGGAAGGGTTAGGTTTAGTGTTCGGGCTAGGGTTAGGGTTAGGAGACGGGGACGGTTTAGGGTCCAGGTGAGGGTACGACAACGCTTTAGGGAGAGCGTATGTGTGAGAGTGTGGGTTAGTGTTAACGTACGGGTTAGGATTAGGGGACAGGTGAGGGTCAGGCTTCGGGGAAGGGTAAGGTTTAGGGTTCGGGCTAGGGTTAGGGTTAGGGGACGGGGACGGTTTAGGGTCCACGTGAGGGTACGAGAACGCTTTAGGGGGAGCGTACGTGCGAGGGCGCGGGTTAGTGTTAGTCTACGGGTTAGGATTAGGGGCCGGGTGAGGGTTAGGCTTCGGGGAAGGGTTAGGGTTAGGGACAGGCTAGGGTTAGGGTTAGGGGACGGGGACGGTTTAGGGTACAGGTGAGGGTACGACAACGCTTTAGGGGGAGCGTACGTGTGAGGGCACGGGTTAGTGTTAGCGTACGGGTTAGGATTAGGGGACGGGTGAGGGTCAGGCTTCTGGGAAGGGTTAGGGTTAGGGTTCGGTCTAGGGTTAGGGTTAGGCGACGGGGACGGTTTCGGGTCCAGGTGAGGGTATGACAACGTTTTAGCGGGAGCGTACATGTGAGGTCGTGGGTTAGTGTTAGCGTACAGGTTAGGATTAGGGGACGGGTGAGTGTCAGGCTTCGGGGAAGGGTTAGGGTTAGGGACAGGCTAGGGTTAGGGATAGGGGACGGGGACGGTTTAGGGTCCAGGTGGGGGTACGACAACGGTTTAGGGGGAGCGTACGTGTGAGGGCGCGGGTTAGTGTTAGAGTACGGATTAGGATTAGGGGACGGGTGAGGGTCAGGCTTCGGTGAAGGGTTAGGGTTAGGCTTTGGGCTAGTGTTAGGGTTAGGGAACGGGGACGGTTTAGGGTCCAGGTGAGGGTACGACAACGCTTTAGGGGGAGCGTACGTGTGAGGGCGCGGGTTAGTGTGAGCGTACGTGTTAGGATTAGGGGACGGGTGAGTGTCAGGCTTCGGGGAAGGGTTAGGGTTAGGGTTCGGGCTAGGGTTAGGGGACGGGGACTGGGACGGTTGAGGATCCAGGTTAGGGTATAACAACGCTTTAGGGGTAGCGTACTAGTGAGGGCGCATGTCAGTGTTAGCGTACAGGTTAGGATTATGGCACGGGTGAGGTTCAGGCTTCGGGGAAGTGTTAGGGTTAGGGTTCGGGCTAGGGTTAGGGTTAGGGGATGGGGACGGTCTAGGGTCCAGGTGAGGGTACGACAACGGTTTAGGGGGAGCGTACGTGTGAGGGCGCGGGTTAGTGTGAGCGTACGGTTTAGGATTAGGGGACGGGTGAGGGGAAGGCTTCGGGGAAGGGTTAGGGTTAGGGTTCGGGCTAGGGTTAGGGTTAGGGGATGGGGACGGTTTAGGGTCCAGGTGAGGGTACGACAACGGTTTAGGGGGAGCCCACGTGTGAGGGCGCTGGTTAGTGTCAGCGTACGGGTTAGGATTAGGGGACGGGTGAGTGTAAGGCTTCGGGGAAGGGTTAGGGTTAGGGTTCGGGCTAGAGTTAGGGGACGGGGACTGGGATGGTTGAGGGTCCATGTTAGAGTATGACAACGCTTTAGGGGTAGCGTACATGGGAGGGCGCATGTCAGTGTTAGCGTACAGGTTAGGATTAGGGGACGGTTGAGGGTCAGGCTTCAGGGAAGGGTTAGGGTTAGGGATCGGGCTAGGGTTAAGGTTAGGGTACCGGGACGGTTTAGGGTTCATATGAGCTTACGACAACGCTTTAGGGGGAGCGTACGTGTGAGAGCGTGGTTTAGTGTTAGCGTACGGGTTAGGATTAGGGCACGGGTGAGGGTCAGGATTCGGGGAAGGGTTAGGGTTAGTGTTCGGCCTAGGGTTAGGGTTAGGGGACGGGGACGGTTTAGGGTCCAGGTGAGGGTATGACAACGCTTTAGATGGAGCGTACGTGTGAGGGCGCATGTTAGTGTTAGCGTACGGATTAGGATTAGGGGACGGGTGAGGGGAAGGCTTCGGGGAAGGGTTACGGTTAGGGTTCGGGCTAGGGTTAGGGTTAGGGGATGGGGACGATTTAGGGTCCAGGTGAGGGTACGACAACGGTTTAGGGGGAGAGTACGTGTGAGGGCGTGGGTTAGTGTGAGCGTACGGGTTAGGATTAGGGGACGGGTGAGGGGAATGCTTCGGGGAAGGGTTACGGTTAGGGTTCGGGCTAAGGTTAGGGGATGGGGACGGGGACGGTTTAGGGTCCAGGTGAGGGTATGACAACGCTTTAGGGGGAGGGTACGTATGAGGGCGTGGGTTAGTGTGAGCGTACAGTTTAGGATTAGGGGACGGTTTGGGGAAGGGTTAGGGTTAGGGTTCGGGCTAGGGTTAGGGTTAGGGGACGGGGACGGTTTACGTTCCAGGTGAGGATACGACAACGGTTTACGGGGAGCGTACGTGTGAGGGCGCGGGTTAGTGTGCGCGTACGGGTGAGGATTAGGGGACGGGTGAGGGGAAGGCTTCGGGAAAGGGTTAGGGTTAGGGTTCGGGCTAGGGTTAGGGTTAGGGGACGGGGACGGTTGAGGGTCCAGAGGAGAGTACGACAACGGTTTAGGGGGAGCGTACGTGTGAGGGCGCGGGTTAGTGTCAGCGTACGGTTAGGATTAGGGGACGGTTGAGGGGAAGGCTTCGGGGAAGGGTTAGCTTTAGGGTTTGGGCTAGGGTTAGGGTTAGGGGATGAGGAGGGTTTAGGGTCCAGGTGAGGGTACGACAACGGTTTACGGGGAGCGTACATGTGAGGGCGTGGGTTAGTGTGAGCGTACGGGTTAGGATTAGGGGAGGTTTGAGGGGAAGGCTTCGGGGAAGGGTTACGGTTAGGGTTCGGGCTAGGGTTAGGGTTAGGGGACGGGGACGGTTTAGGGTCCAGGTAAGGGTACGACAACGGTTTAGGGGGAGCGTACGTGTGAGGGCGCGGGTTAGTGTGAGCGTACGGGTTAGGATTAGGGGACGGGTGAGGGGAAGGCTTCGGGGAAGAATTACGGTTAGGATTCTGGCTAGGGTTAGGGTTAGGGGACGGGGACGGTTTAGGGTCCATGTGAGGGTATGATAACGCTTTAGGGGTAGGGTACATGTGAGGGTGCAGGTTAGTGTGAGCGTAAGGGTTAGGATTAGGGGACGGGTGAGGGGAAGGCTTCAGGGAAGGGTTAAGGTTAGGGTTCGGGCTAGGGTTAGGGTTAGGGGACGGGGACGGTTTAGGGTCCAGGTGAGGGTACGACAACGGTTTAGGGTGAGCGTATGTGTGAGGGCACAGGTTAGTGTGAGCGTACGGGTTAGGATTAGGAGACGGGTGAAGGGAAGGCTTCGGGGAAGGGTTAGGGTTAGGGTTCGGAATAGGGTTAGGGTTAGGGGACGGGGACGGTTTAGTGTCCAGGTGAGTATATGACAACGGCTTAGCGGGAGAGTACGTGTGAGGGCGTGGGTTAGTGTGAGCGTTCGGGTTAGGATTAGGGGACGGGTGAGGGGAAGGCTTCGGGGAAGTGTTAGGTTTAGGGTTCGGGCTGGGGTTAGGGTTAGGGGACGGGGATGGTTCAGGGTCCAGGTGAGGGTACGAGAACGGTTTAGGAGGAGCGTACGTGTGAGGGCAAGGGTTAGTGTGAGCGTACGGGTTAGGATTAGGGGACGGGTGAGGGGAAGGCTTCGGGGAAGGGTTAGGGTTAGGTTTCGGGCTAGGATTAGGGTTAGGGTTAGGGGACGGGGACGGTTTAGGTTTAAGGTGAGGGTACGACAACGGTTTAGAGGGAGTGTACGTGTGAGGGCGCGGGTTAGTGTGAGCGTACGGGTTAGATTTAGGGGATGGGTGAGGGGAAGGATTCGGGGAAGTGTTAGGGTTCGGGCTAGGGTTAGGGTTAGGGGACGGGGACGGTTTAGGGTCCAGGTGAGGGTACGACAACGGTTTAGGGGGAGCGTACGTGTGAGGGCGCGGGTTAGTGTGAGCGTACGGGTTAGGATTAGGGGACGGGTGAGGGGAAGGCTTCGGGGAAGGGTTAGGGTTAGGGTTCTGGCTAGGGTTAGGGTTAGGGGACGGGGACGGTTTAGGGTCCAGGTGAGGGTACGACAAAGGTTTAGGGGGAGCGTACGTGTGAGGGCGTGGGTTAGTGTGAGCGTATGGGTTAGGATTAGGGGACGGGTGAGGGGAAGGCTCGGGGAAGGGTTAGGGTTAGGGTTCGGGCTAGGATTAGGGTTAGGGGATGGGGACGGTTTAGGGTCCAGGTGAGGGTACGACAACCTTTTAGGGGGAGCGTACGTGTGAGCGTGAGGGTTAGTGTGAGCGTATGGGTTAGGATTAGGGGACGGATGAGGGGAAGGCTTCAGGGAAGTTTTAGGGTTCGGGCTAGGGTTAGGGGACAGGGACGGGGACGGTTTAGGGTCCAGGTGAGGGTACGACAACCTTTTAGGGGGAGCGTACGTGTGAGCGTGAGGGTTAGTGTGAGCGTATGGGTTAGGATTAGGGGACGGATGAGGGGAAGGCTTCAGGGAAGTTTTAGGGTTCGGGCTAGGGTTAGGGGACAGGGACGGGGACGGTTTAGGGTCCAGGTGAGGGTGCGACAACCTTTTAGGGGGAGCGTACGTGTGAGCGTGAGGGTTAGTGTGAGCGTACGTGTTAGGATTAGGGGACGGGTGAGGGGAAGGCTTCGGGGAACTGTTAGGGTTAGTGTTCGGGCTAGGGTTAGGATTAGGGGGCGGGGACGGTTTATGGTCCAGGTGGGGGTACGAAAAAGGTTTAGGGGGAGCGTACGTGTGAGGGCGCGGGTTAGTGTGAGCGTACGGGTTCGGATTCGGGGACGGGTGAGGGGAAGGCTTCGGGGAAGGGTTAGGGTTAGGGTTCGTGCTAGGGTTAGGTTTAGGTGACGGGGACGGTTTACGTTCCAGGTGAGGGTACAACAACGGTTTAGGGGGAGCGTATGTGTGATGGCGCGGGTTAGTGTGAGCGTACGGGTTAGGATTAGGGGACGGGTGAGGGGAAGGCTTCGGGGAAGGGTTAGGTTTAGGGTTCAGGCTGAGGTTAGGGTTAGGGGACGGGGACGGTTTAGGGTCCAGGTGAGGGTACGAGAACGGTTTAGGTGGAGCGTACGTGTGAGGGCAAGGGTTAGTGTGAGCGTACGGGTTAGGATTAGGGGACGGGTGAGGGGAAGGCTTCGGGGAAGGGTTAGGGTTAGGGTTCGGGCTAGGATTAGGTTTAGGGTTAGAGGATGGGGACGGTTTAGGGTCCAGGTGAGGGTACGACAACGGTTTAGGGGGAGTGTACGTGTGAGGGCGCGGGTTAGTGTGAGTGTACGGGTTAGATTTAGGGGACGGGTGAGGGGAAGGCTTCGGGGAAGGGTTAGGGTTCGGGCTAGGGTTAGGGTTAGGGGATGGGGACGGTTTAGGCTCCAGGTGACGGTACGACAATGATTTAGGGGGAGTGTACGTGTGAGGGCTTGGGTTAGTGTGAGCATACGGGTTAGGATTAGGGGACGGGTGACGGGAAGGCTTCGGGGAAGGGTTAGGGTTAGGGTTCGGGCTAGGGTTAGGGTTAGGGCACGGGGACATTTTAGGGTCCAGGTGAGGGTACGACAACGGTTTATGGGGAGCGTACGTGTGAGGGCATGGGTTAGTGTGAGCGTACGGGTTAGGATTAGGGGACGGGTGAGGGGAAGGCTTCAGGGAAGGGTTAGGGTTAGAGTTCGGGCTAGGGTTAGGGTTAGGGGACGGGGATGGTTTAGGGTCCAGGTGAAGGGTACTACAGCGGTTTAGGGGTAGCGTACGTGTGAGGGCGCGGTTTAGTGTGAGCGTATGGGTTAGGATTAGGGGACGAGTTAGGGGAAGGCTTTGGGGAAGGTTTAGGTTTAGGGTTCGGCCTAGGGTTAGGGTTAGGGGACGGGGACGGTTTAGGGTCCAGGTGAGGGTAAGACAACGCTTTAGGGGGAGCGTACGTGTGAGGGCGCGTGTTAGTGTTAGCGTACTGGTTAGGATTAGGGGACGGGTGAGTGGAAGGCTTCGGGGAAGGGTTAGGGTTAGGGTTCGGGCTAGGGTTAGGGTTAGGGGACGGGGTCGGTATAGGGACCAGTTGAGGGTACGACAATGGTTTATGGGGATCGTACGTGTGAGGGCGCGGGTTAGTGTGAGCGTACGGGTTAGGATTAGGGGCCGGGTGAGGGGAAGGCTTCGGGGAAGGGTTACGGTTAGGGTTCGGGCTAGAGTTAGGGTTAGGGGACGGGGACGGTTTAGGGTCAAGGTGAGGGTACGACAACGATTTAGGGGGAGTGTACGTGTGAGGTCGCGGGTTAGTGTGAGCCTACGGGTTAGGATTAGGGGACGGCTGTGGGGAAGGCTTCGGGGAAGGGTTAGGGTTAGGGTTCGGGCTAAGGTTAGCGTTAAGAGACGGGGACGGTTTAGGGTCCAGGTGAGGGTACGACAACGGTTTAGGGGGAGCGTACGTGTGAGGGCGCGGGTTAGTGTGAGCGTACGGGTTAGGATTAGGGGACGGGTGAGGGGAAGGCTTCGGGGAAGGGATAGGGTTAGGGTTTGGGCTAGGGTTAGGGTTAGGGGATGGGGACGGTTTAGGCTCCAGGTGAGGGTACGACAACACTTTAGGGGGAGCGTACATGTGAGGGCACGGGTTAGTGTCAGCGTACGGGTTAGGATTAGGGGACAGGTGAGGGGAAGGCTTCGGGGAAGGGTTAGGGTTAGGGTTTGGGCTAGGGTTAGGGTTAGGGTTAGGGGACGGTTTAGGGTCCAGGTGAGGGTACGACAACGCTTTAGGGGGAGCGTACGTGTGAGGGCGCGGGTTAGTGTGAGCGTACGGGTTAGGAATAGGGGACGGGTGAGGGGAAGGCTTCGGGGAAGGGTTACGGTTAGGGTTCGGGCTAGGGTTAGGGTTAGGGGACGGGGACGGTTTAGTGTCCAGGTGAGTGTATGACAACGGTTTAGCGGGAGCGTATGTGTGAGGGCGCGGGTTAGTGTGAGCGTACGGGTTCGGATTAGGGGACGGGTGAGTGGAAGGCTTCGGGGAAGGGTTAGGTTTAGGGTTCGGGCTGAGGTTAGGGTTAGGGGATGGGGACGGTTTAGGGTCCAGGTGTGGGTATGAGAACGGTTTAGGTGGAGCGTACATGTGACGGTGCGGGTTAGTGTGAGCGTACGGGTTAGGATTAGGGGACGGGTGAGGGGAAGGCTTCGGGGAAGGGTTAGGGTTAGGGTTCGGGCTAGGATTAGGTTTAGGGTTAGGGGACGGGGACGGTTTAGGGTCAAGGTGAGGGTACGACAACGGTTTAGGGGGAGTGTACGTGTGAGGGCGCGGGTTAGTGTGAGCGTACGGGTTAGATTTAGGGGACGGGTGAGGGGAAAGCTTCGGGGAAGGGTTAGGGTTCGGGCTAGGGTTAGGGTTAGGGGATGGGGACGGTTTAGGGTCCAGGTGAGGGTACGACAACGGTTTATGGGGAGCGTACGTGTGAGGGCATGGGTTAGTGTGAGCGTACGGGTTAGGATTAGGGGACGGGTGAGGGGAAGGCTTCGGGGAAGGGTTAGGGTTAGAGTTCGGGCTAGGGTTAGGGTTAGGGGACGGGGATGGTTTAGGGTCCAGGTGAGGGTACGACAACGGTTTAGGGGGAGCGTACGTGTGAGGGCGCGGGTTAGTGTGAGCGTATGGGTTAGGATTAGGGGACGAGTTAGGGGAAGGCTTTGGGGAAGGGTTAGGTTTAGGGTTCGGCCTAGGGTTAGGGTTAGGGGACGGGGACGGTTTAGCGTCCAGGTGAGGGTAAGACAACGCTTTAGGGGGAGCGTACGTGTGAGGGCGCGTGTTAGTGTTAGCGTACTGGTTAGGATTAGGGGACGGGTGAGGGGAAGGCTTCGGGGAAGGGTTAGGGTTAGGTTTCGCACTAGGGTTAGGGTTAGGGAACTGGGACGGTTTAGGGACCAGGTGAGGGTACGATAATGGTTTATGGGGATCGTATGTGTGAGGGCACGTGTTAGTGTGAGCGTACGGGTTAGGATTAGGGGACCGGTCAGGGGAAGGCTTCGGGAAAGTGTTAGGGTTAGGGTTCGGGCTAGGGTTAGGGTTAGGGGACGGGGTCGGTTTAGGGTCCAGGTGAGGGTAAGACAATGGTTTAGGGGGAGCGTACGTGTGAGGGCGCGGGTTAGTGTGAGCGTACGGGTTAGGATTAGGTGATGGGTGAGGGGAAGGCTTCGGGGAAGTGTTAGGGTTAGGGTTCGGGCTAGGGTTAGGGTTAGGGGACAGGGATGGTTTCGGGTCCAATTGAGGGTACGACAGCGGTTTAGGGGGAGCGTACGTGTGAGGGCACGGGTTAGTGTTAGCTTACGGGTTAGGATTAGGGGACGGGTGAGGGGAAGGCTTCGGGGAAGGGTTAGGGTTAGGGTCCGGGCTAGGGTTAAGGTTAGGGGACGGGGACGGTTTAGGGTCCAGGTGAGGGTACGACAACGGTTTAGGGTGAGCGTACGAGTGAGGGCATGGGTTAGTGTTAGCGTACGGGTTAGGATTAGGGTACGGGTGAGGGGAAGGCTTCGGGCAAGTGTTAGGGTTAGGGTTAGGGTTCGGGCTAGGGTTAGGGTAAGGGGACGGGGACGGTATAGAGTCCAGGTGAGGGTACGACAACGGTTTAGGGTGAGCGTACCTGTGAGGGCACGGGTTAGTGTTAGCGTACGGCTTAGGTTTACAGAACGGTTGAGGGGAAGGCTTCGGGGAAGGGTTAGGTTTAGTGTTCGGGCTAGGGTTAGGGTTAGGAGACGGGGACGGTTTAGGGTCCAGGTGAGGGTACGACAACGCTTTAGGGAGAGCGTATGTGTGAGAGTGCGGGTTAGTGTTAACGTACGGGTTAGGATTAGGGGACAGGTGAGGGTCAGGCTTCGGGGAAGGGTAAGGTTTAGGGTTCGGGCTAGGGTTACGGTTAGGGGACGGGGACGGTTTAGGGTCCACGTGAGGGTACGAGAACGCTTTAGGGGGAGCGTACGTGCGAGGGCGCGGGTTAGTGTTAGTCTACGGGTTAGGATTAGGGGCCGGGTGAGGGTTAGGCTTCGGGGAAGGGTTAGGGTTAGGGACAGGCTAGGGTTAGGGTTAGGGGACGGGGACGGTTTAGGGTACAGGTGAGGGTACGACAACGCTTTAGGGGGAGCGTACGTGTGAGGGCACGGGTTAGTGTTAGCGTACGGGTTAGGATTAGGGGACGGGTGAGGGTCAGGCTTCTGGGAAGGGTTAGGGTTAGGGTTCGGTCTAGGGTTAGGGTTAGGCGACGGGGACGGTTTCGGGTCCAGGTGAGGGTATGACAACGCCTTAGCGGGAGCGTACATGTGAGGTCGTGGGTTAGTGTTAGCGTACAGGTTAGGATTAGGGGACGGGTGAGTGTCAGGCTTCGGGGAAGGGTTAGGGTTAGGGACAGGCTAGGGTTAGGGATAGGGGACGGGGACGGTTTAGGGTCCAGGTGAGTGTACGACAACGGTTTAGGGGGAGCGTACGTGTGAGGGCGCGGGTTAGTGTTAGAGTACGGATTAGGATTAGGGGACGGGTGAGGGTCAGGCTTCGGTGAAGGGTTAGGGTTAGGCTTTGGGCTAGTGTTAGGGTTAGGGGACGGGGACGGTTTAGGGTCCAGGTGTGGGTACGACAACGCTTTAGGGGGAGCGTACGTGTGAGAGCGTGTGTTAGTGTTAGCGTACGTGATAGGATTAGGGTCCGGGTGAGGGTCAGGCTTCGGGGAAGTATTAGGGTTAGGGTTCGGGCTAAGGTTAGGGTTAGGGGACGGGGACGGTTTAGGGTCCAGGTGAGGGTACGACAACGCTTTAGGGGGAGCGTACGTG
The DNA here is from genome assembly GCF_964270905.1 of Leucopleurus acutus. Lineage (NCBI taxonomy): Eukaryota > Metazoa > Chordata > Mammalia > Artiodactyla > Delphinidae > Leucopleurus > Leucopleurus acutus. Next base: position 16,045 of record NW_028139129.1, on the reverse strand, counting down.
TGAGGGCGCGGGTTAGTGTTAGCGTACGGCTTAGGATTAGGGCACGGGTGAGGGTCAGGATTCGGGGAAGTGTTAGGGTTAGGGTTCGGGGTAGGATTAGTGTTAGGGGCCCGGGACTGTTTAGGGTCCAGGTGAGGGTACGACAACGCTTTAGGGGGAGCGTACCTGTGAGGGCGCGGGTTAGAGTGAGCGTACGTGTTAGGATTAGGGGATGGGTGAGTGTCAGCCTTCGGGGAAGGGTTAGGGTTAGGGTTCGGGCTAGGGTTAGGGGACGGGGACTGGGACGGTTGAGGATCCAGGTTAGGGTATAACAACGCTTTAGGGGTAGCGTACTAGTGAGGGCGCATGTCAGTGTTAGCGTACAGGTTAGGATTATGGCACGGGTGAGGTTCAGGCTTCGGGGAAGTGTTAGGGTTAGGGTTCGGGCTAGGGTTAGGGTTAGGGGATGGGGACGGTCTAGGGTCCAGGTGAGTGTACGACAACGGTTTAGGGGGAGCGTACGTGTGAGGGCGCGGGTTAGTGTGAGCGTACGGTTTAGGATTAGGGGACGGGTGAGGGGAAGGCTTCGGGGAAGGGTTAGGGTTAGGGTTCGGGCTAGGGTTAGGGTTAGGGGATGGGGACGGTTTAGGGTCCAGGTGAGGGTACGACAACGGTTTAGGGGGAGCCCACGTGTGAGGGCGCGGGTTAGTGTGAGCGTACGGGTTAGGATTAGGGGACGGGTGAGTGTAAGGCTTCGGGGAAGGGTTAGGGTTAGGGTTCGGGCTAGAGTTATGGGACGGGGAATGGGATGGTTGAGGGTCCCAGTTAGAGTATGACAACGCTTTAGGGGTAGCGTACATGGGAGGGCGCATGTCAGTGTTAGCGTACAGGTTAGGATTAGGGGACGGTTGAGGGTCAGGCTTCAGGGAAGGGTTAGGGTTAGGGATCGGGCTAGGGTTAAGGTTAGGGTACCGGGACGGTTTAGGGTTCATGTGAGCTTACGACAACGCTTTAGGGGGAGCGTACGTGTGAGAGCGCGGGTTAGTGTTAGCGTACGGGTTAGGATTAGGGCACGGGTGAGGGTCAGGATTCGGGGAAGGGTTAGGGTTAGTGTTCGGCCTAGGGTTAGGGTTAGGGGACGGGGACGGTTTAGGGTCCAGGTGAGGGTATGACAACGCTTTAGATGGAGCGTACGTGTGAGGGCGCATGTTAGTGTTAGCGTACGGATTAGGATTAGGGGACGGGTGAGGGGAAGGCTTCGGGGAAGGGTTACGGTTAGGGTTCGGGCTAGGGTTAGGGTTAGGGGATGGGGACGATTTAGGGTCCAGGTGAGGGTACGACAACGGTTTAGGGGGAGAGTACGTGTGAGGGCGTGGGTTAGTGTGAGCGTACGGGTTAGGATTAGGGGACGGGTGAGGGGAATGCTTCGGGGAAGGGTTACGGTTAGGGTTCGGGCTAAGGTTAGGGGATGGGGACGGGGACGGTTTAGGGTCCAGGTGAGGGTATGACAACGCTTTAGGGGGAGGGTACGTATGAGGGCGTGGGTTAGTGTGAGCGTACAGTTTAGGATTAGGGGACGGTTTGGGGAAGGGTTAGGGTTAGGGTTCGGGCTAGGGTTAGGGTTAGGGGACGGGGAAGGTTTAGGGTCCAGGTGAGGGTACGACAACGGTTTACGGGGAGCGTACGTGTGAGGGCGCGGGTTAGTGTGCGCGTACGGGTGAGGATTAGGGGACGGGTGAGGGGAAGGCTTCGGGGAAGGGTTAGGGTTCGGGCTAGGGTTAGGGTTAGGGGACGGGGACGGTTGAGGGTCCAGAGGAGAGTACGACAACGGTTTAGGGGGAGCGTACGTGTGAGGGCGCGGGTTAGTGTGAGCGTACGGGTAAGGATTAGGGGACGGTTGAGGGGAAGGCTTCGGGGAAGGGTTAGGTTTAGGGTTCGGGTTAGGGTTAGGGGACGGGGCCGGTATAGGGTCCAGGTGAGAGTACGACAACGGTTTAGTGGGAGCGTCCATGTGAGGGCGCGGGTTAGTGTCAGCGTACGGTTAGGATTAGGGGACGGTTGAGGGGAAGGCTTCGGGGAAGGGTTAGCTTTAGGGTTTGGGCTAGGGTTAGGGTTAGGGGACGAGGAGGGTTTAGGGTCCAGGTGAGGGTACGACAACGGTTTACGGGGAGCGTACATGTGAGGGCGCGGGTTAGTGTGAGCGTACGGGTTAGGATTAGGGGAGGTGTGAGGGGAAGGCTTCGGGGAAGGGTTACGGTTAGGGTTCGGGCTAGGGTTAGGGTTAGGGGACGGGGACGGTTTGGGGTCCATGTGAGGTTATGATAATGCTTTAGGGGTAGGGTACATGTGAGGGTGCAGGTTAGTGTGAGCGTAAGGGTTAGGATTAGGGGACGGGTGAGGGGAAGGCTTCAGGGAAGGGTTAAGGTTAGGGTTCGGGCTAGGGTTAGGGTTAGGGGACGGGGACGGTTTAGGGTCCAGGTGAGGGTACGACAACGGTTTAGGGTGAGCGTATGTGTGAGGGCACGGGTTAGTGTGAGCGTACGGGTTAGGATTAGGAGACGGGTGAAGGGAAGGCTTCGGGGAAGGGTTAGGGTTAGGGTTCGGAATAGGGTTAGGGTTAGGGGACGGGGACGGTTTAGTGTCCAGGTGAGTATATGACAACGGCTTAGCGGGAGAGTACGTGTGAGGGCGTGGGTTAGTGTGAGCGTTCGGGTTAGGATTAGGGGACGGGTGAGGGGAAGGCTTCGGGGAAGTGTTAGGTTTAGGGTTCGGGCTGGGGTTAGGGTTAGGGGACGGGGATGGTTCAGGGTCCAGGTGAGGGTACGAGAACGGTTTAGGGGGAGCGTACGTGTGAGGGCAAGGGTTAGTGTGAGCGTACGGGTTAGGATTAGGGGACGGGTGAGGGGAAGGCTTCGGGGAAGGGTTAGGGTTAGGTTTCGGGCTAGGATTAGGGTTAGGGTTAGGGGACGGGGACGGTTTAGGTTTAAGGTGAGGGTACGACAACGGTTTAGGGGGAGTGTACGTGTGAGGGCGCGGGTTAGTGTGAGCGTACAGGTTAGATTTAGGGGATGGGTGAGGGGAAGGATTCGGGGAAGTGTTAGGGTTCGGGCTAGGGTTAGGGTTAGGGGACGGGGACGGTTTAGGGTCCAGGTGAGGGTACGACAATGGTTTAGGGGGAGCGTACGTGTGAGGGCGCGGGTTAGTGTGAGCGTACGGGTTAGGATTAGGGGACGGGTGAGGGGAAGGCTTCGGGGAAGGGTTAGGGTTAGGGTTCTGGCTAGGGTTAGGGTTAGGGGACGGGGACGGTTTAGGGTCCAGGTGAGGGTACGACAAAGGTTTAGGGGGAGCGTACGTGTGAGGGCGTGGGTTAGTGTGAGCGTATGGGTTAGGATTAGGGGACGGGTGAGGGGAAGGCTCGGGGAAGGGTTAGGGTTAGGGTTCGGGCTAGGATTAGGGTTAGGGGATGGGGACGGTTTAGGGTCCAGGTGAGGGTACGACAACCTTTTAGGGGGAGCGTACGTGTGAGCGTGAGGGTTAGTGTGAGCGTATGGGTTAGGATTTGGGGACGGATGAGGGGAAGGCTTCAGGGAAGTTTTAGGGTTCGGGCTAGGGTCAGGGGACGGGGACGGGGACGGTTTAGGGTCCAGGTGAGGGTATGACAACGGTTTAGGGGGAGCGTACGTGTGAGGGCGTCGGTTAGTGTGAGCGTACGTGTTAGGATTAGGGGACGGGTGAGGGGAAGGCTTCGGGGAAGTGTTAGGGTTAGTGTTCGGGCTAGGGTTAGGATTAGGGGGCGGGGACGGTTTAGGGTCCAGGTGCGGGTACGAAAACGGTTTAGGGGGAGCGTACGTGTGAGGGCGCGGGTTAGTGTGAGCGTACGGGTTCGGATTTGGGGACGGGTGAGGGGAAGGCTTCGGGGAAGGGTTAGGGTTAGGGTTCGTGCTAGGGTTAGGTTTAGGGGACGGGGACGGTTTACGTTCCAAGTGAGGGTACGACAACGGTTTAGGGGGAGCGTATGTGTGATGGCGCGGGTTAGTGTGAGCGTACGGGTTAGGATTATGGGACGGGTGAGGGGAAGGCTTCGGGAAAGGGTTAGGGTTAGGGTTCGGGCTAGGGTTAGGGTTAGGGTACGGGGACGGTTTAGGGTCCAGGTGAGGGTACGACAACGGTTTAGGGGGAGCGTACGTGTGAGGGCGCAGATTAGTGTGAGCGTACGGGTTAGGATTAGGGGACGGGTGAGGGGAAGGCTTCGGGGAAGGTTTAGGGTTAGGGTTCGGGCTAGGGTTAGGGTTAGGGGATGGGGACGGTTTGGCTTCAAGGTGAGAGTACGACAACGGTTTAGGGGGAGCGAATGTGTGAGGGCGCGGGTTAGTGTGAGGGTACGGGTTAGGATTAGGGGACGGGTGAGGGGAAGGCTTCGGGGAAGGGTTAGGGTTAGGGTTCGGGCTAGGGTTAGGGTTAGGGGATGGGGACGGTTTAGGGTCGAGGTGAGGATATGACAACGGTTTAGGGGGAGCGTACGTGTGAGGGCGTGGGTTAGTGTGAGCGTACGGGTTAGGATTAGGGGACGGGTGAGGGGAAGGCTTCGGGGAAGGGTTAGGGTCAGGGTTCGGGCTAGGGTTAGGGTTAGGGGACGGGGACGGTTTAGGGTCCAGGTGAGGGTACGACAACGCTTTAGGGGGAGCGTACGTATGAGGGCGTGGGTTAGTGTGAGCGTACAGTTTAGGATTAGGGACGGGTTCGGGAAGGGTTAGGGTTAGGTTTCGGGCTAGGGTTAGGGTTAGGGAACGGGGACGGTTTAGGGTCAGGTGAGGGTACGACAACGGTTTACGGGGAGCGTACGTGTGAGGGCGTGGGTTAGTGTGCGCGTACGTGTTAGGATTAGGGGACGGGTGAGGGGAAGGCTTCGGGGAAGTGTTAGGGTTAGGGTTCGTTCTAAGGTTAGAGTTAAGAGACGGGGACGGTTTAGGGTCCAGATGAGGGTACGACAACGGTTTAGGGGGAGCGTACGTGTGAGGGCGCGGGTTAGTGTGAGCGTACGGGTAAGGATTAGGGGACGGGTGAGGGGAAGGCTTCGGGGAAGGGTTAGGGTTAGGGTTCGGGCTAGGGTTAAGGTTAGGGGACGGGCACGGTACAGGGTCCAGGTGAGGGTACGACAACGGTTTAGGGGGAGCGTACATGTGAGGGCGCGGGTTACTGTCAGCGTACGGGTTAGGATTAGGGAACGGGTGAGGGAAAGGCTTCGGGGAAGGGTTAGGGTTATGGTTCGGTCTAGGGTTAGGGTTAGCGGACGGGGACGGTTTAGGGTCCAGGTGAGGGTATGACAACGCTTTAGGGGGAGCGTACGTGTGAGGGCACAGGTTAGTGTGAGCGTACGGGTAAGGATTAGGGGACGGGTGAGGGGAAGGCTTCGGGGAAGGGTTACGGTTAGGGTTCGGGCTAGGTTTAGGGTTAGGGGACGGGGACGGTTTAGTGTCCAGGTGAGTGTATGACAATGGTTTAGCGGGAGCGTACGTGTGAGGGTGTGGATTAGTGTGAGCGTACGGGTTCGGATTAGGGGACGGGTGAGTGGAAGGCTTCAGGGAAGGATTAGGTTTAGGGTTCAGGCTGAGGTTAGGGTTAGGGGACGGGGACGGTTTAGGGTCCAGGTGAGGGTACGAGAACGGTTTAGGTGGAGCGTACGTGTGAGGGCAAGGGTTAGTGTGAGCGTACGGGTTAGGATTAGGGGACGGGTGAGGGGAAGGCTTCGGGGAAGGGTTAGGGTTAGGGTTCGGGCTAGGATTAGGTTTAGGGTTAGAGGATGGGGACGGTTTAGGGTCCAGGTGAGGGTACGACAACGGTTTAGGGGGAGTGTACGTGTGAGGGCGCGGGTTAGTGTGAGTGTACGGGTTAGATTTAGGGGACGGGTGAGGGGAAGGCTTCGGGGAAGGGTTAGGGTTCGGGCTAGGGTTAGGGTTAGGGGATGGGGACGGTTTAGGGTCCAGGTGACGGTACGACAATGATTTAGGGGGAGTGTACGTGTGAGGGCATGGGTTAGTGTGAGCATACGGGTTAGGATTAGGGGACGGGTGACGGGAAGGCTTCGGGGAAGGGTTAGGGTTAGGGTTCGGGCTAGGGTTAGGGTTAGGGGACGGGGATGGTTTAGGGTCCAGGTGAAGGGTACGACAGCGGTTTAGGGGTAGCGTACGTGTGAGGGCGCGGGTTAGTGTGAGCGTATGGGTTAGGATTAGGGGACGAGTTAGGGGAAGGCTTTGGGGAAGGGTTAGGTTTAGGGTTCGGCCTAGGGTTAGGGTTAGGGGACGGGGACGGTTTAGGGTCCAGGTGAGGGTAAGACAACGCTTTAGGGGGAGCGTACGTGTGAGGGCGCGTGTTAGTGTTAGCGTACTGGTTAGGATTAGGGGACGGGTGAGTGGAAGGCTTCGGGGAAGGGTTAGGGTTAGGGTTCGGGCTAGGGTTAGGGTTAGGGGACGGGGACGGTATAGGGTCCAGTTGAGGGTACGACAATGGTTTATGGGGATCGTACGTGTGAGGGCGCGGGTTAGTGTGAGCGTACGGGTTAGGATTAGGGGACGGGTGAGGGGAAGGCTTCGGGGAAGGGTTACGGTTAGGGTTCGGGCTAGAGTTAGGGTTAGGGGACGGGGACGGTTTAGGGTCAAGGTGAGGGTACGACAACGATTTAGGGGGAGTGTACGTGTGAGGTCGCGGGTTAGTGTGAGCCTAAGGGTTAGGATTAGGGAACGGCTGTGGGGCAGGCTTCGGGGAAGGGTTAGGGTTAGGGTTCGGGCTAAGGTTAGCGTTAAGAGACGGGGACGGTTTAGGGTCCAGGTGAGGGTACGACAACGGTTTAGGGGGAGCGTACGTGTGAGGGCGCGGGTTAGTGTGAGCGTACGGGTTAGGATTAGGGGACGGGTGAGGGGAAGGCTTCGGGGAAGGGATAGGGTTAGGGTTTGGGCTAGGGTTAGGGTTAGGGGACGCGGACGGTTTAGGCTCCAGGTGAGGGTACGACAACGCTTTAGGGGGAGCGTACATGTGAGGGCGCGGGTTAGTGTCAGCGTACGGGTTAGGATTAGGGGACAGGTGAGGGGAAGGCTTCGGGGAAGGGTTAGGGTTAGGGTTTGGGCTAGGGTTAGGGTTAGGGTTAGGGGACGGTTTAGGGTCCAGGTGAGGGTACGACAACGCTTTAGGGGGAGCGTACGTGTGAGGGCGCGGGTTAGTGTGAGCGTACGGGTTAGGAATAGGGGACGGGTGAGGGGAAGGCTTCGGGGAAGGGTTAGGGTTAGGGTTCGGGCTAGGATTAGGTTTAGGGTTAGGGGACGGGGACGGTTTAGGGTCAAGGTGAGGGTACGACAACGGTTTAGGGGGAGTGTACGTGTGAGGGCGCGGGTTAGTGTGAGCGTACGGGTTAGATTTAGGGGACGGGTGAGGGGAAAGCTTCGGGGAAGGGTTAGGGTTCGGGCTAGGGTTAGGGTTAGGGGATGGGGACGGTTTAGGGTCAAGGTGAGGGTACGACAACGCTTTAGGGGGAGCGTACGTGTGAGGGCGCGGGTTAGTGTGAGCGTACGGGTTAGGATTAGGGTACGGGTGAGGGGAAGGCTTCGGGCAAGGGTTAGGGTTAGGGTTAGGGTTCGAGCTAGGGTTAGGGTTAGGGGACGGGGACGGTTTAGGGTCCACGTGAGGGTACGAGAACGCTTTAGGGGGAGCGTACGTGCGAGGGCGCGGGTTAGTGTTAGTCTACGGGTTAGGATTAGGGGCCGGGTGAGGGTTAGGCTTCGGGGAAGGGTTAGGGTTAGGGACAGGCTAGGGTTAGGGTTAGGGGACGGGGACGGTTTAGGGTACAGGTGAGGGTACGACAACGCTTTAGGGGGAGCGTACGTGTGAGGGCACGGGTTAGTGTTAGCGTACGGGTTAGGATTAGGGGACGGGTGAGGGTCAGGCTTCTGGGAAGGGTTAGGGTTAGGGTTCGGTCTAGGGTTAGGGTTAGGCGACGGGGACGGTTTCGGGTCCAGGTGAGGGTATGACAACGCTTTAGCGGGAGCATACATGTGAGGTCGTGGGTTAGTGTTAGCGTACAGGTTAGGATTAGGGGACGGGTGAGTGTCAGGCTTTGGGGAAGGGTTAGGGTTAGGGACAGGCTAGGGTTAGGGATAGGGGACGGGGACGGTTTAGGGTCCAGGTGAGGGTACGACAACGGTTTAGGGGGAGCGTACGTGTGAGGGCGCGGGTTAGTGTTAGAGTACGGATTAGGATTAGGGGACGGGTGAGGGTCAGGCTTCGGTGAAGGGTTAGGGTTAGGCTTTGGGCTAGTGTTAGGGTTAGGGGACGGGGACGGTTTAGGGTCCAGGTGAGGGTACGACAACGCTTTAGGGGGAGCGTACATGTGAGGGCGTGTGTTAGTGTTAGCGTACGTGATAGGATTAGGGTCCGGGTGAGGGTCAGGCTTCGGGGAAGGATTAGGGTTAGGGTTCGGGCTAAGGTTAGGGTTAGGGGACGGGGACGGTTTAGGGTCCAGGTGAGGGTACGCAACGCTTTAGGGGGAGCGTACGTGTGAGGGCGCGAGTTAGTGTTAGTGTACGGCTTAGGATTAGGGCACGGGTGAGGGTCAGGATTCGGGGAAGTGTTAGGGTTAGGGTTCGGGGTAGGATTAGTTTGAGGGGCCTGGGACGGTTTAGGGTTCAGGTGAGGGTACGACAACGCTTTAGGGGGAGCGTACGTGTGAGGGCGCGGGTTAGAGTGAGCGTACGTGTTAGGATTAGGGGACGGGTGAGTGTCAGGCTTCGGGGAAGGGTTAGGGTTAGGGTTCGGGCTAGGGTTAGGGGACGGGCACTGGGACGGTTGAGGATCCAGGTTAGGGTATAACAACGCTTTAGGGGTAGCGTACTAGTGAGGGCGCATGTCAGTGTTAGCGTACAGGTTAGGATTATGGCACGGGTGAGGTTCAGGCTTCGGGGAAGTGTTAGGGTTAGGGTTCGGGCTAGGGTTAGGGTTAGGGGATGGGGACGGTCTAGGGTCCAGGTGAGGGTACGACAACGGTTTAGGGGGAGCGTACGTGTGAGGGCGCGGGTTAGTGTGAGCGTACGGTTTAGGATTAGGGGACGGGTGAGGGGAAGGCTTCGGGGAAGGGTTACGGTTAGGGTTCGGGCTAAGGTTAGGGGATGGGGACGGGGATGGTTTAGGGTCCAGGTGAGGGTATGACAACGCTTTAGGGGGAGGGTACGTATGAGGGCGTGGGTTAGTGTGAGCGTACAGTTTAGGATTAGGGGACGGTTTGGGGAAGGGTTAGGGTTAGGGTTCGGGCTAGGGTTAGGGTTAGGGGACGGGGAAGGTTTAGGGTCCTGGTGAGGGTACGACAACGGTTTACGGGGAGCGTACGTGTGAGGGCGCGGGTTAGTGTGCGCGTACGGGTGAGGATTAGGGGACGGGTGAGGGGAAGGCTTCGGGGAAGGGTTAGGGTTAGGGTTCCGGCTAGGGTTAGGGTTAGGGGACGGGGACGGTTGAGGGTCCAGAGGAGAGTACGACAACGGTTTAGGGGGAGCGTACGTGTGAGGGCGCGGGTTAGTGTGAGCGTACGGGTAAGGATTAGGGGACGGTTGAGGGGAAGGCTTCGGGGAAGGGTTCGGTTTAGGGTTCGGGCTAGGGTTAGGGTTAGGGGACGGGGACGGTATAGGGTCCAGGTGAGAGTACGACAACGGTTTAGGGGGAGCGTCCGTGTGAGGGCGCGGGTTAGTGTCAGCGTACGGTTAGGATTAGGGGACGGTTGGGGGAAGGCTTCGGGGAAGGGTTAGCTTTAGGGTTTGGGCTAGGGTTAGGGTTAGGGGACGAGGAGGGTTTAGGGTCCAGGTGAGGGTACGACAACGGTTTACGGGGAGCGTACATGTGAGGGCGCGGGTTAGTGTCAGCGTACGGTTAGGATTAGGGGACGGTTGGGGGAAGGCTTCGGGGAAGGGTTAGCTTTAGGGTTTGGGCTAGGGTTAGGGTTAGGGGACGGGGACGGTTTAGGGTCCATGTGAGGGTATGATAACGCTTTAGGGGTAGGGTACATGTGAGGGTGCAGGTTAGTGTGAGCGTAAGGGTTAGGATTAGGGGACGGGTGAGGGGAAGGCTTCAGGGAAGGGTTAAGGTTAGGGTTCGGGCTAGGGTTAGGGTTAGGGGACGGGGACGGTTTAGGGTCCAGGTGAGGGTACGACAACGGTTTAGGGTGAGCGTATGTGTGAGGGCACGGGTTAGTGTGAGCGTACGGGTTAGGATTAGGAGACGGGTGAAGGGAAGGCTTCGGGGAAGGGTTAGGGTTAGGGTTCGGAATAGGGTTAGGGTTAGGGGACGGGGACGGTTTAGTGTCCAGGTGAGTATATGACAACGGCTTAGCGGGAGAGTACGTGTGAGGGCGTGGGTTAGTGTGAGCGTTCGGGTTAGGATTAGGGGACGGGTGAGGGGAAGGCTTCGGGGAAGTGTTAGGTTTAGGGTTCGGGCTGGGGTTAGGGTTAGGGGACGGGGATGGTTCAGGGTCCAGGTGAGGGTACGAGAACGGTTTAGGGGGAGCGTACGTGTGAGGGCAAGGGTTAGTGTGAGCGTACGGGTTAGGATTAGGGGACGGGTGAGGGGAAGGCTTCGGGGAAGGGTTAGGGTTAGGTTTCGGGCTAGGATTAGGGTTAGGGTTAGGGGACGGGGACGGTTTAGGTTTAAGGTGAGGGTACGACAACGGTTTAGGGGGAGTGTACGTGTGAGGGCGCGGGTTAGTGTGAGCGTACGGGTTAGATTTAGGGGATGGGTGAGGGGAAGGATTCGGGGCAGTGTTAGGGTTCGGGCTAGGGTTAGGGTTAGGGGACGGGGACGGTTTAGGGTCCAGGTGAGGGTACGACAACGGTTTAGGGGGAGCGTACGTGTGAGGGCGCGGGTTAGTGTGAGCGTACGGGTTAGGATTAGGGGACGGGTGAGGGGAAGGCTTCAGGGAAGTTTTAGGGTTCGGGCTAGGGTTAGGGGACGGGGACGGGGACGGTTTAGGGTCCAGGTGAGGGTATGACAACGGTTTAGGGGGAGCGTACGTGTGAGGGCGTGGGTTAGTGTGAGGGTACGATTTAGGATTAGGGGACGGTTGAGGGGAAGGCTTCGTTGAAGAGTTAGGGTTAGCGTTTGGGCTAGGATTAGGGTTAGGGGACGGGGACGGTTTAGGGTCCAGGTGAGGTTACGTCAGCGGTTTAGGGGGAGCGTACGTGTGAGGGCGCGGGTTAGTGTGAGCGTACGGGTTAGGATTAGGGGACGGGTGAGGGGAAGGCTTCGGGGAAGGGTTAGGGATAGGGTTCGGGCTAGGGTTAGGGTTAGGGGACGGGGATGGTTTAGGGTCCAGGTGAGGGTACGACAACGGTTTAGGGGGAGCGTACGTGTGAGGGCGCGGGTTAGTGTGAGCGAATGGGTTAGGATTAGGGGACAGGTGAGGGGAAGGCTTCGGTGAAGGGTTAGGGATAGGGTTCAGGTTAGGGTTAGGGTTAGGGGACGGGGTCGGTGTAGGGTCAAGGTGAGGGTACGACAACGGTTTAGGGGGAGCGTACGTGTAAGGGCGCGGGTTAGTGTGAGCGTATGGTTTAGGATTAGGGAACGGGTTAGGGGAAGGCTTTGGGGAAAGGTTAGGGATAGGGTTCTGGCTAGGGTTAGGGTTAGGGGATGGGGACGGTTTAGGGTCCAGGTGAGGGTACGACAACGCTATAGGGGGAGTGTACGTGTGAGGGCGCGGGTTAGTGTGAGCGTACGGGTTAGGATTAGGGGACGGGTGAGGGGAAGGCTTCGGGGAAGTGTTAGGGTAAGAGTTCGGGCTAGGGTTAGGGTTAGGGGACGGGGACGGTTTCGGGTCCAATTGAGTGTACGACAGCGGTTTAGGGGGAGCGTACGTGTGAGGGCGCGGGGTAGTGTGAACGTACGGGTTAGGATTAGGGGACGGGTGAGGGGAAGGCTTTGGGGAAGGGTTAGGGTTAGGGTTCGGGCTAGGGTTAGGGTTAGGGGACGGGGACGGTTTAGGGTCCAGGTGAGCTTACGACAACGGTTTAGGGGGAGCATACGTGTGAGGGCGCTGGTTAGTGTGAGCGTACGGGTTAGGATTAGGGGACTGGTGAGGGGCAGGGTTAGGGTTAGGGTTCGGGCTAGGGTTAGGGTTAGGGTACGGGGACGGTTTAGGGTCCAGGTGAGGGTACGACAACGATTTAGGGGGAGCGTACGTGTGAGGGCGTGGGTTAGTGTGAGGGTACAGGTTAGGATTAGGTGACGGGTGAGGTGAAGGATTCGGAGAAGTGTTAGGGTTAGGTTTAGGGCTAGGGTTAGGGTTAGGGGACGGGGACGGTTTAACGTCCAGGTGAGGGTATGAGAACGCTTTAGAGGGAGCGTACGTGTGAGGGCGCGGATTAGTGTGAGCGTACGGGTTAGGATTAGGGGACGGGTGAGGGGAAGGCTTCGGGGAAGGGTTAGGGTTCGGGTTCGGGCTAGGGTTAGGGTTAGGGGATGGGGACAGTTTAGGGTCCAGGTGAGGGTACGACAACGGTTTAGGGGGAGCGTTCGTGTCAGGGTGCGGGTTAGTATGAGCTTACGGGTTAGGATTAGGGGACGGGTGAGGGGAAGGCTTCGGGGAAGGGTTAGGGTTAGGGTTCGGGCTAGGGTTAGGGTTAGGGGACAGGGACGGTTTAGGGTCCAGGTGAGGGTACGACAACGGTTTAGGGGTAGCGTACGTGTGAGGGCACGGGTTAGTGTGAGCGTACGGGTTAGGATTAGGGGACGGGTGAGGGGAAGGCTTCGGGGAAGGCTTAGGGTTAGGGTTCGGGCTAGGGTTAGGGTTAGGGGACGGAGGCGGTTTAGGGTCCAGGTGAGGGTACGACAATGGTTTAGGGGGAGCGTACGTGTGAGGGCGCGGGTTAGTGTCAGCATACGGGTTAGCATTAAGGGACGGGTGACGGGAAGGGTTCGGGGAAGGGTTAGGGTTAGGGTTCGGGCTAGGGTTACGGTTAGGGGATGGGGACGGTTCAGAGTCCAGGTGAGGATACGACAACGGTTTAGGGGGAGGGTACGTGTGAGGGCGCGGGTTAGTGTGAGCGTACGGGTTAGGATTAGGGGACGGGTGAGAGGAAGGCTTCGGGGAATTGTGTTAGGGTTAAGGTTCGGGCTAGGGTACGGGTTAGGGGACGGGGACGGTTTAGGGTCCAGGTGAGGGTATGACAGCGGTTTAGGGGGAGCGTATGTGTGAAGGCGCGTGTTAGTGTGAGCGTACGGGTTAGGATTAGGGGACGGGTGAGGGGAAGGCTTCGGGGAAGGGTTAGGGTTAGGGTTCGGGCTAGGGTTAGGGTTAGGGTACGGGGACAGTTTAGGGACCAGGTGAGGGTACGACAACGCTTTAGGGGGAGCGTACGTGTGAGGGCGCGGGTTAGTGTGAGCGTACGGGTTAGGATTAGTGGACGGGTGAGGGGAAGGCTTCGGGGAAGGGTTAGGTTTAGGGTTCGGGCTAGGGTTAGGGTTAGGGGACGGGGACGGTTTCGTGTCCAGTTGAGGGTACGACAGCGGTTTAGGGGGAGCGTACGTGTGAGGGCGCGGGTTAGTGTGAGCTTACGGGTTAGGATTAGGGGACGGGTGAAGCGAAGCCTTCGGGGAAGGGTTAGGGATAGGGTTCGGGCTAGGGTTAGGTTTACGGGACGGGGACGGTTTAGGGTCCAGGTGAGAGTACGACAACGGTTTAGGGGGAGCGTACGTGTGAGGGTGCAGGTTAGTGTGAGCTTACGGGTTAGGATTAGGGGAAGGGTTAGGGGAAGGCTTCGGGCAAGGGTTAGGTTTAGGGTTCGGGCTAGGGTTAGGGTTAGGGGACGGGGACGGTTTAGGGTCCAGGTGAGGGTACGAAAACGGTTTAGGGGGAGCGTACGTTTGAGGGCGCGGGTTAGTGTGAGCGTACGGGTTCGGATTCGGGGACGGGTGAGGGGAAGGCTTCGGGGAAGGGTTAGGGTTAGGGTTCGGGCTAGGGATAGGGTTAGGGGACGGGGACGGTTTAGGATCCAGGTGAGGGTACGACAACGGTTTAGGGGGAGCGTATGTGTGAGGGCGCGGGTTAGTGTGAGCGTATGGGTTAGGATTAGGGGAGGGCTGAGAGGAAGGCTTCGGGAAAGGGTTAGGGTTAGGGTTCGGGCTAGGGTCAGGGTTAGGGGACGGGGACGGATTAGGGTGCAGGTGAGGGTACGACAACGGTTTAGGGGGAGCGTACGTGTGAGGGCGCGGGTTAGTTTGAGCGTACGGGTTAGGATTAGGGTACGGCTGAGGGGAAGGCTTCGGGAAAGGGTTAGTGTTAGGGTTCGGGCTAGGGTTAGGGTTAGGGGACGGGGACGGTTTAGGGTCCAGGTGAGGGTACGACAACGGTTTAGGGGGAGCGTACGTGTGATGGCGCGGGTTAGTGTGAGCTTACGGGTTAGGATTAGGGGACGGGTAAGGGGAAGGCTTCGGGGAAGGGTTAGGGCTAGGGTTCGGGGTAGGGTTAGGGTTAGGGGACGGGGACGGTTTAGGGCCCAGGTGAGGGTACGACAATGGTTTGGGGGAGCGTACGTGTGAGGTCACGGGTTAGTGTGAGCGTACGGGTTAGGATTAGGGGTCGGGTGAGGGGAAGGCTTCGGGGAAGTGTTAGGGTTAGGGTTCGGGCTAGGGTTAGGGTTAGGGGACGGGGACGGTTTCGGGTCCAGTTGAGGGTACGACAGCGGTTTAGGGGGAGCGTACGTGTGAGGGCGCGGGTTAGTGTGAGCGTACGGGTTAGGATTAGGGGACGGGTGAGGGGAAGGCTTCGGGGAAGGGTTAGGGTTAGGGTTCGGGCTAGGGTTAGGGTTAGGGGACGGGGACGGTTTCGCGTCCAGTTGAGGGTACGACAGCGGTTTTAGGGGGAGCGTACGTGTGAGGGCACGGGTTAGTGTGAGCGTACGGGTTACGATTAGGGGACTGGTGAGGGGAAGGCTTCAGGGAAGTGTTAGGGTTAGGGTTCGGGCTAGGGTTAGGGTTAGGGGACGGGGACGGTTTAGGGTCCAGGTGAGGGTACGACAACGGTTTAAGGGTAGCGTACGTGTGAGGGCACGGGTTAGTGTGAGCATACGGGTTAGGATTAGGGGACGGGTGAGGGGAAGGCTTCGGAAAAGGGTTAGGGTTAGGGTTCGGGCTAGGGTTAGGGTTAGGGGACGGGGGCGGTTTAGGGTCCAGGTGAGGGTACGACAATGGTTTAGGGGGAGCGTACGTGTGAGGGCGCGGGTTAGTGTCAGCGTACGGGTTAGCATTAGGGGACGGGTTACGGGAAAGCTTCGGGGAAGGGTTAGGGTTAGGATTCGGGCTAGGGTTAGGGTTAGGGGACGGGGACGGTTCAGAGTCCAGGTGAGGATACTATAACGGTTTAGGGGGAGCGTACGTGTGAGGACGCGGGTTAGTGTGAGCGTACGGGTTAGGATTAGGGGACGAGTGAGGGGAAGGCTTCGGGGAATTGTGTTAGGGTTAGGGTTCGGGCTATGATACGGGTTAGGGGACGGGGACGGTTTAGCGTCCAGGTGAGGGTACGACAACGGTTTAGGGGTAGCGTACGTGTGAGGGCACGGGTTAGTGTGAGCATACGGGTTAGGATTAGGGGACGGGTGAGCGGAAGGCTTTGGGGAAGGGTTAGGGTTAGGGTTCGGGCTAGGGTTAGGGTTAGGGTACGGGGATGGTTTAGGGTCCAGGTGAGGGTACGACAACGCTTTAGTGGGAGCGTATGTGTGAGGGCGCGGGTTAGTGTGAGCGTACGGGTTAGGATTAGGGGACGGGTGAGGGGAAGGCTTCAGGGAAGGGTTAGGGTTAGGGCTAAGGCTAGGGTTAGGGTTAGTGGACGGGGACGGTTTAGGGTCCAGGTGAGGGTACGACAACGGTTTAGGGGGAGCGTACATGTGAGGGCGCGGGTTAGTGTGAGCGTACGGTTTAGGATTAGGGGACGGGTGAGGGGAAGGTTTCGGGGAAGTGTTAGGGTAAGAGTTCGGGCTAGGGTTAGGGTTAGGGGACGGGGACGGTTTTGGGTCCAATTGAGGGTACGACAGTGGTTTAGGGGGAG